>NW_027466230.1:522500-1112500 GCF_046127955.1 Nelusetta ayraudi
TAGTTCAGTAAATAATAATAAGAACTCCGCTGATGGTTTAGGCTTTAAATTGGAAAAAAATAAATGAATAAATAAAAAAGGTGAAACACTGTGTCCCGTCTCGGCCTGCTACCAGTGGAGAAGTACTTATTATTATTGCTTTTAACACCGAGAGGAAGCCTTGAGCTGGTGCTAAATGAATACACTTGCAGCAAAACATCTGACTGGTCAGTCACCTTATAGAGTCTCCCATTTCAAAATGTTTTCTTTGGAATCTTTACCAGATGGAAGTGTTTAATGAATCCAAGCGGTTTCAGAACCGTTGTCTCTCGGGTGCCAAAGTTATCTGATGTGGTTGAAAGGTTAGAGAGCTGAAAAGTGAGAAAAAGCTTTTCTCTTTATTTAATGATGTCTAAAGTGTAAACAGTGTATACCAGACAAAGGTTCACATTCCCTAAACTGTTATATACAACATTTAGCTTTGAAATGAATTGAGTTTATTTTATTTTTTTCGGTAAAACTCCAATAATGTCTTAAAAAAAAACAACCAGCAGTGGCCAAACCCAAAGTTAATGTCGGCATTTTCACACCATAAAAGAAGTGGAATTTTATTTATTTATTTATTTTTAAAGAGTTCACCTTATACCATTTTTTTTTTTTTTTTTACATTTAACTGCTTTTGGTCATAATAAAAGATGAAATATCAGTGTGACCGAATCACTCCTGTTGCTCTTGTTTCATCCATCTGCTTTTCTCCCCATCTCCCTCTCTGTCTCACAGTCCACCCACCAGCTCTTTTCTCTCAGTATAGCAGCACCGAGCCATCTGTCTGAGGTCATCTATTCAAGGCTTTCTCCTCTCCACGGATTCTCAGTGGCGTCACCGACACACTCACAAAAAAAACATGTCCACCAAAAATCCCGCTAACATGCAATCACTGTTTGGTAAAGATTCCCAAACAATGCAGCCCGCAGTCCCACCTTTCCTCCTCTTCTTCTACCTGTGTCCCACTTTTCTACATCCTCCTTTGCCGCCCTGTACGTGCACGTTAGCTGCACGATGGGCTTCACACACATTCGCACTTAAAAAGAAATGACTGACTTGACAGCCTTGCGACAATTGCTGTGGCATTTTGGCAAGCAGCCTTTGCTTCCCGAGCCTGTCGATGGGCTATGTAATCATATATTTCCACTGAGAGAGCGTGTTAGCAAGGACGCTAATTAGTGAACGATTAAACCCTCACACAAAGGTGGTTGTTGAGATTAATTGGCTCTGAAGTTTACAAAAGCGTGTGGCTCAGTAAATGATTTAGCATGTGCATTAGCCCACCTTGTCACATTAGGGCTTTTTTTTAATCTGGTAGTGTGGCCACTGAGAATCTAAGCATTCGCCGTAATCAGATGACTTGGTGCCAAAAGGTGATATAGGCAACGAATTACAATAACAAAAAAAAGAAAAAAGAAAGAAAACAACAAAATTCCTAAAACTAATCTTTTTCAAAACAAAATGATTTGTCCAATCTGGAGTTAATGAGCAACATGGGTATAACTTCAATAACATGTAAACAGAAAGAACTTAAAGTTTATCAAACAAGAGTCAACATGGCAACACCGAGGCCTTCTTCCGATCGTCTATTCTAAAAAGTGAACTTGGCACTTTTGTTCAAGCAGAAAAAAAGTATTTGCTTTGAACAAGCTGATGCAACAGGAAAGCAAGACAAGAAAACACGGTAACAAGATTTTCAGGGACAGTTTGTGTCTTTGGGATTTAACAGGCATCTGAGGTCTGGCGGCGCTGAAAATAAAGGTGTGGCTGTGTTTTTTGTTTTGCTTTTATATTACTAACATGGATTAAAGTAGCATCTAAAGGTTAGGAAATGATGCTGCAAATCATGTCCACCAAACAAAACAGTCCTTTTAATTACCGTTTTCTGATGTTCCGCTCAATTTAAAAAAAATATTTTCTTATACCAGACGTGATGTGGAAAATTAGTGGGAAATCACTTTGGCAATCACATGTTGGAATAATATGGCTGCCTTTGTGTAGATATAAAGAACTCTCACCACCCACTTCATTAGGTAAAATGCTTGTCAGCTAATTAGATGGCAGCAACTCAATGCCTTTCTGCATGTAGACGGGGTGAAGACGACTTACTGAGGTTCAAAGTGAGCAGCAGAATGGGGAAGGAAGAGGATTTAAGACGCATGTTAATGCTACGTGCGAACAGATGCTTCGGGATCCGTTCTCGTGATCCAATCCCCCAAAACAGTTACAAGTGACCAAGTGCAAACAGGGCCTAAGTGACTTTGAAAGTGACATGGTTGTCGGTGCCAGGCCGGCTGGACTGGCTGTTTCACAATCTGCACATCTGGATCAAAGAGAAAATATCCGGTCAGCTGCAGTTGTGTGGAGGAAAATGCCTTGTTGATGTCAGGGGTCAGAGGTCAAAATGGGCAGACTGGTTGGAGACCGTAGGAAGGCAACAACAGTAACTCAAATAACCACTGATTACCACCAAGGTCTGCAGAATAGCATCTGTAAACGCACAACATCTCAAACCTTGAGGCAGTGAACCTATCAACTCTTCACAAAGAATCAATCAGACCAGAAAGTCAAGTGTCAATTCAGAGGGCTGCTTGTCCACTAACAATTATCAAAGTGACCAGAAAGGTGGTGTTACAGCAAATGGAACAACCCACCTTCAGTCTCTCAACCGGCCCACCTGATTGAGCATTTTGAAGAATTTGTTGTATTTAATCCACATATCCATCTCCAAGTGTCCAAAGGAAGCGTTTCATAATGGGAGACTGCAACTGGGAGAACATTCAGTCAATCAGATTTGAAGCCCATAAGAATCTTTTATTTTGCCACCCCGCCACATATCATCTTAACGCGACATACAAAAACTAGCTCTTCGTCGCTATGAATCTATCGTAAACACTTTTCTCTCTTGAAACACCTTTAATACCATTATTCACTGTTCTGTTCAAGTTGCTGTCCACTTCTGATAAAACTATTACTATATATAGCATCAGCCAGACTCTCAGTCACTTCCTTCGTTTCCTCCTTGCCTTCTTATAGGCCTTGAAAGGGCAGCAGTAGCAGCAGGTGCTTCCCATTTCAACTGAGCTGCCAGGCTGAGAATGAGTGAAAATACATTGCAGTTTGGCAAGACTGAAAAGAGATTTTTACCAACTGAATTTTTTTTGCGATACAGCTTCCGTGCACGGCTGCGCAATTTGAAGAATGGCGCACTCTCTTTCTTTCTGGTCTCAGAAGGAAGGTGCGTCACGTTTCACGGGCTTCAGGTGCAAGGCTGTCAATACTGAAATTCCAGGGGAGAGGACCCCCCTCTGTATTTGCTAGACCGTTTTACAGGCCGTGATTCATGCAGCGATTAGGCAGCTGTTAAATGGTTTATTACTAAAGAGGCCTCTGGCATTCCTACCCAACAGATGTTCAGGAATCATACAGATGAGTTCACTTTATTTTGATGACTCATGCGCCGCGACGCCACTAAAAATAAAGTGACATATGATGCTAATAGATGCGATGCAGATGTTATTATAAACTCAATGGCCATTCTTATGCCCACTAAATGGTCACAATGGATCACGATGGGTGAAGTGTACCCAATGGGGAGGAAGAGCTGAAAAGCCGCCCTGAATTTGAACGTGCAGCAAAGATTCATCTCGAACGCCGTGCGTTTTAATTTCTTTAGCTAATTACGCTGCAGAGATGAAACAGCTTTTCAGCCAGGGACTGGGCGGAGGGGGGAAGGGGGGGGGAAAAAAAAGGAGCAGTTAAGCTGAGGCGAACAACTCCATCACAATTACATGTATGCGCAGGCTTTTTCAGAATTCCAAGCAGGTTTTCCATTGGTGAAATTCCTGATGATCTGCACTGGGGTGAGCGTGTGCTGGGTGCTGATGTGACTAACAGAAAACTCCAGCAGCAGAGCAAGCGAGCGAGCGAGCGAGCGAGCGCCAGTTGGGCTGCCGCAGAGGACGCTGGGTAATAAGGCTGCAGATGAGTGCAGCCCCCCACCCCCACTCCCTCATCCTCCTCCTCCTCCTCCGCCCAAAAAAAAAGGGATGGAAGGGAGCTTGTGTGTGTAATATTTTGTGCATGTCTATGACTTTGTGTGCGTGAAGGCAGCGGGGGGGGAGGAAAAAAAAAAGAACACTTGTGATGCCGCCAGACAAAAGCACACTCTCTGATCTGCAATATTGAGATGACCCCAAGCCAGACTTCCCCCAAAGAGGACAACATGTTTCTGCAAAGGAGAAACACTTGTATAAACACGCATGGACACAGAGGAGATGCAAGCTTCTACTGATGCAGCTCGGCCCACATCGCAGTATTCAGTAAAGTCTAGCCTTCAATAAAAGAGAGAGTTTAAATAGAAAATTAAACTTTGTTGAAGGCATATATATAAGACATATATACTGCTCCAGTTAAGGCTGCTCAGTCTCGTCGGTGCTGTTCGCAGACATGGCATCTCGCTGACAGAGAAAAAACAAAGGCAGACAGTCGCAGTTAGCAACAAACCGGTGGAAAAACATGATGACAATGCTGCCCAGTTCCTCCTGAGCTTTACAATTACTGCATTATTAGGTAGCGGGCAGGAGGGGGGGGGGGAAAGAAAGGATTTAATTCTGCTGCCTCATCGCTGCTGTGCAGAATTGCATTACTGATGGACGGTGGTGATGGTGGTGTTTATTTTTCTATTTTAGTCTGAACCCACTGCTGAACATGCCTTTGTCTTATATCTGAATCTCCCATTGTTCTGTAAGGAATGTGGACGCGGTCTTATGAGTCATGTCTAAGAAATGTTAGAAAATGACAATACAAGTTTTTTTCAGCCTGTATTTAAATGTCAAAGGCACAATAAAGAAATGTTTTTTATTTATATTTCTAATTCTGCTATGAAAAGGGAACTCGCCCTGGCTTTGAATTTCTGTTTGCTGGGTTTGATTGCAAGGTTACCGAATACTTATGGCAAAATCACTGTACATGGTGTCCCCCCCCCCCCCCCCTTCTTCATTTTTACGTGTAAGGATGATATGCCTCCACCTTTCTTTGCAGTGACATGTTGCTGCGTCTTGCTTCTTGATAATGCTTCTGTGTGATGTGGCTTTCTTATAATACTCGCCTTGAGAAAGTCGGGATGGGAGCGACGCACTGGTTATGGGACGTGGTGATTCCAACGTGGGTTAAGTGCCCTCCATCTGGATGCACCTCTCAACCTCGTCGCCCCTCTAAGCCCACATGATGGATGGTCTCATATCAAGGTCAGGACGGAGGTTGTGTGCCCGTATTAACTACCTCTTCCACTGATAGACTGTCAGTGCCTTTGCGTCTGGAAGCCTCCCAGTGGCCCTGATGTAAACAACTGCCGAAACAGTCAGTGTGGGGAAACACGGGACAAGACTGAGGGCCAGGACACAGATCACACCGACAGAATATTAAGTCAGAATCAGCGGCCAGGGGGCTAAAAAAAACAACATTTTTTTCTTTTCTCTTTTAGAACCTATCCTGTTGTTTCAGTGCCTCATAATGCGTCACGCTGCGCTCCCCTTAAACAGGAAATGAGTGATTCCAGTCAGGACCCCACTGACGTGGGTGATGGCATCTCTTTTCTTCACTGACTCATAAAGGGCAGTTCAGATGAGAGATCAACTGGGTTTGATTTCAAGGATCTCAGTCACTGGCTGTGAGATTTGTTTTATAAAGCCCAAGGAGAGTATTTGACCCTGCCTTAACACACAGCAAGCGCAGGGTGAGTTCGGAGTGAGGGACGCGTTTACTTTCAGGTGCTTTACAATAAGATAATTGCATCCATCCATCCATTTATCTCTACCCACTTCTCCTGCACTCAGGGTCGAGGGGGTGGTGGAGCCTAAACAAAAAGATATGTATTGTATTTTAATGTAAATGTTTTTTTTTGTTTGTTTGTTTTTTTTTAATTTCTAAAACAAAATCCACAAAGATTGCTACGAGTTTGCACCAATACATAGGTTTCACTGCAGGTTGCACCAGCCTTGTTGTTACCTAGGAATGGATTTTTGCAGGATATGCTGATCTTTGTCTAAATATCCCTCAATATCTCTTTCAGTTCAATTGAGCTTTATTGATTTAGCACAGCATTAAGACAACCAATCTTAGATAATAACCCCGCTAGGGAACTACTATCTATCTATCTAACATGTACACAGGACGAAGGTGACATTAACATTTATGTATACATGTATATATATATATGTATATATATATATATATATATATATATATATATATATATATATATATATATATATATATATGTATATATATATATGTATATATATATATATATATATACATATATATATATATACATATATGTATATATGTGTGTGTGTGTGTGTGTGTGTGTGTGTGTGTGTGTGTGTGTATTTTGGCAATTAGAATCTTGGGACACAAAAACGCTGTGTGTGTGCATTTTTCAGCTATTTTTCCTGTCCCCCTTCACCTTTCCACAACTTGGTTGTCCCTTAACACTTGCAACATCTGCCACCTTTGCTCTTTCACAAGACCTGTATAAGCAAATTGCAAAGGATGATGGAAAGCCAGAGGCCGAAGGTAATTGTTGCTCCCACCTTCCTCTATTCTGCTGCAGTACAGATTAAAAAAATCTGCACTGAGGCTCTTTTGTCACGGCAGTAACACAGAAATGACGCTGCCTTTACATTGAGTTTTGTCTTGAGCTTGATGAGGGCAGCCCAGTAAAAAAAAAAAGCCCTCAAAATATTTTCAGCAACATTAGACAATAACATCATTCTCTCTGTGCTGCAGTGTCCTGCTATCTGATACGTTGGACTTTTTCTTAAATGCCAGGCTGAGTCACAGGCCAGGACTGTGTCTAGTCTTTCTCTTTGCTCATTTTTTCAGAACATTCCAAAAGCAACACGGGTGCCACATGGAGAGAACAGTAGACACACCAGTTACTGTAGATGGACGAACCCCGCCACTTAGCTGGAAGCCCACAGTACAGACGGCCAGGGAAGGAAGAGTGATCGGGCTCTGGCTGTATCTTCACGCTCCACCGCCCGCCTAAAAGAAAGAGTGTTGTTCTGTCCCTTGCCAAGGTCTTTGAAAGGTGAACAGTAATTGCTGAGGGGGAGATTTCGCCTGATGGTGGAACAAAGCGGCTCTTTTGCCTCGCCGAGGGAACTCGTCTGCTCTGAGACGGCGCACGTGAACTTCGGACATGAGAATAACATGCGGCTTGCTGTGGCTCCACAATTTGCCAGTGTGTCTGGCTGTTGGTGTATTAACACCGGGTGGAATGGCAGACGACGGACAGATTTACACATGTAGGCTAAGGTAATGAGACTCTCTGTGTTGTTCCTGACTTACTAGCTGGGTCTGGCCTGTGGTAATGACATCATGGTAGCATTAGCTTTTAAAGGCCCGACCGCAGAGGGCGAGCGAGCCAACCCTGATGCTCTTTTAAAAAGGCATTCTTTCACTCTGACATCAGCGTGCGGTCAACTTTTCAGGAAACCCCAAATCAGATCTCGTCCCTTTGTTGTCTCTCCCTCAGTTTAACGAGTGGCCACACTAAGTCAGTGCTGTAATGTACAGACAGACATGGCTTCAAGAGAACTGCGCACAACATCTTGAATCCGCTTTGGTCAGATTTCTGATTTTCACAGTCAACGCTGCTAAACGAGCAATAACGGCTACGGAAAAGAATCAAAATTGAAAACATGCAAACTCTCTACGACTCTCAAAGTATTAGATGGTGCGCAGAACTGCTTCATGATCACATCAGAGATACACTCGTCACGTATGTAGATGGGCAAGCGGTAGGTGTTATAGTTTCATGTGGAAAATGCTAAATCGATAACCGTAGCAAGGCAGCTTGATTGCATCAACTCTCACAAATCCATTCTAAAAAAAACCCTCTCAAATAGTTATCTTTTAGCCGGTCCAATATGACTGGATCTATTGGTGCGCAGAAACAAAACAGAGGGGGTTTAGTTTTGACAGATGCAGGAAGCGACTGCTCGCCTGTAAACAATAGTGGCTGCAGTGCGGATGCTGCGGTGGCGGCGGCTCCAATCGGAACAGGACAACATTTCAACAAATAGAAGGAAGGGTGAAGGCTTTGTGGAGGGCTTTTTATGACACACAGTGTCCTAAGTTTTGTGGACCTTTCTAAACGATTGTCTTTGTCTCTTTGTCTATGATGGACATAATAAAAGTCTTATCAGGTTGAATCTTTATGCAGATGACACACTCTGCTACATTGTTTGCCTGAACAAAAAAAAAAGTAATTGAGTAGGTAACTTTTATGCAGCCAGAGCTGAGACAATCGTCTGAGGTCTAAAACAAACAGATTCCAGAACAAATGTTCTGAAACGTCAACATCTATGTGCCTAAGTGACGTCCTTGTGTAAAACCGTGCTGATTCAAATGAAAGGCTAACCATATGCGCGCAGAAAAAAAACAAAACAATTTCTTCACTGTGATAAAAAAAACAAACCATAAAGCTACTGAAAAGTCAATGTTTTTCTACAGCACGCTGAATGGTGATCTGCTCATTGATAACAGTTTTACATGTACTTACACTGTTATATAGTCTTTACATCCTTTATGTGCCTTCACCTCTCGCAGCAGCGTGGCCAACTAATTTTCACTTTTGTTGATACTGTAACGCGCCTGAGTGTTTGACTCGGCCTGGTTGTTGTGTCTTTCAACGCCTTCCCAGAGGCTCCCCAGGCATTGTTTGTGAAGAAGAAAGCTATCGGAGGATCTGCACAAGATTGGAGCTGCCAACTGTAACCTTCCTGTTTTGCCACAGGATTTTCTTTTTCTTTTTCTGTGGCTGCGGTGGGAGGTTTGCAACAAACAGCACGTATGTGCAACGCTGACATGGTTCACTCCCTCCTTTCTTTATCGAAAGACACAACAAAGAGGTTTACTGTCGGTGCTGAAGGGAGAACCTCTGCAACATGTTTCCTTCACTGACAGCTCAGGTGATTATTCCGCTCTGGGAAGATCAACATAAAAGTTTGGCATAAAGACTGGACAAAGTTGCTCTAACCCAGATAATAATAATAATAATAATAATAATAATAATAATAATAATAATAATAATAATAATAATATAATAATAATAATAATAATAATAATAATAATAATAATAATAATAATAATAATCATCATCATCATCATCATCATCATCATCATCATCATCATCTGAACACTTCTGTTGTTATTGTACAGAGGTTTGTTTGTCGGGTTTGCAGTCTTGCCATTGCTGTGTCTTTGCCTGGCAAATTCCAGGAAGTCGCTGCTCCCAACCAAGAAGCACGCAGCACGACACACAATTTAACAGTGACTTTTTGTTTCACGTGGTTTTGCACAGATTAAGCAAACAAGATATCCAATGTTATTGGTAAGCTAAAGAGGTGCTGAAAGGTGAACTGTTTTTTCTCCCCCCCCCCAACAAACTCGAAGCAATGCAGCTGTCTCCGGTCATGGCGTTGGGCGGATAGCAACGGGGAAATAAACCTGAGAAACATGCCTGTGTTTTAGCTAATCTCTGGGCAACAGTGAGGATTTCTTCTGTCATAAACTGCAAAATCAGCAGAGCCTGACTAAAATTCCAATATTTGCCCATTCATATTCACTTATGCCAGGGAGCCTAAAACAATTTTTCTGCAGTGCACCCAACCTCTGGCAGAATCTCGCCTGTGTCTTTTCTTTGTATCCGTCGCCGTTCACCCCTTCGCTTCCCCTGTCAACCGTCCTCTTCCTCCCTCATTTTCCTTCCCCTTCACTTTCCCTCCCGGCGTTCACCCTCTCACACCACCACCGCCTCCTCCCCCCTCTTCTCCTCTGCTCCTATCTAAATTGCAAATTGCAGCAGTGCCGACTGCCAGAGGAGCTCCTCAATGTCATTAGAGCTGACCCTGTGGATTAACTAGAGGAGAGAGGCGGTGTGTAGAAACTACAGATCAATAACACAGCTTATCCTTGGGGTTCTTTTACTTCACTTTGGATTAGGAGCTGACAAGCTAAAACGTCTACTCTGTTCCTTTGCAACAAAAAAGTGGGTTATCGCTGGGTGACATTGGGGGAAATGAATGGCCTTAATAGTTATGACAGAACAGAGCAAGTTCTGGTAATTACTCTTCTGGAGCTCACACAAACGAAGGACAGGTGCGCAGAAACTTTGGTGGGTGGTGAGGGGGGCAACATGTAGCACACAGACGCTGACTCATAATTAAAGCTAATATAGGTGGCTGTAATAGAGACTTTTGTCAAGGGAGGTGGGATTATATATATTAAAGTAAGATGTGATATCAGGGCAAACATCATGAGCTGGGCTGTTTTTCATCCAAATGCATCTTTAGCCATGGCTAGACGCAACGTGAATATCATATTAAACTGCTGTTTAGATGTTCAAATTAATGATGGCTTGTGCTATTCATTAAACAAAGAGAGAGAGAGGGATCGGTCTCTCTCTGTCTCATGTTTGCTGTGTGCATACGCACCCTGTGTTTGGCTACGCCAAGTCACTGTAAGCTCAACTAAACCTGATACACCTTGATCCAAAGTCTGTTATAAATGACCCTGTGTGTGTGTGTGTGAGAGAGAGAGAGAGAGAGAGAGACAGAGAGACAGAGAGAGAGAGAGTGAGAGCGCAATCCTGCCAGAATATGAGTGCACACCTGAAAAACGTAGCTCTGTATCAAAAGACTTTAATTCCATAGCAAAATGTGCAGGCCACAGAGTCGCAGGAATGATTCACTGGAGGATTTGGCATTAGCCACTTGTGTGAACGCAGTTTATTTAATCACTCATATCTGGATTACCACACAATTCATGTCATTTTGTTTTTTTTGGGCATAGCTGTCTCTATAAACTGATACAGAGTAAGCTATTTTTTTTTTTTTTTTAAATAGTATATCAGTCTTGCGGTCTTGTCTTACACTTTTTTCTTCTTTTTTTTAATTGTCTTGTGTCTATAAAGCCAAGTGTCAAAAGCCTGAGAGGTTAATGGGCAGTTTGATTTGAAAAAAATATCAAAGTTTGTTGACTGATGCATCTTCTTCTGAGTTATTTCAGATTAAAAATTCCACAATAACTCCTGGAGTAGCTGGTTTGCCACACACCAAACTCCAAGAGGCACAACACTATATCAATGAAGGCAGAAATTTAGAAAGGGCATGATGATGTACCTTTGTAAAAGTTCAAACCAAGTCTCAGACAACACTACTGTGTATCGTGTTGAACCAAAAAACTCCAAAGGATATTGTTTATTTTTTGAGAGTTCTGTTTACTTCTCAAACAGATTATATAGAAAATTAAGAGATTTTATGTTTTATCTTAATTTCAGATGGATCTTTTATTCTTATGGCCCCCTGTAAAATATGATCTTATCGATAGGCTTTGTAAAAATCCATGTTCTTAATACATTGCAAAATGTTGCTAGTTTACTTTTGTGTAAGGCCTATTCGAAAAAACAAACAAACTTGAGGGCACATGATGGAGGGAATAAAAGCATGGATTTAATATTACGGGTCATTGAATGATGTAAATTGGCCTGAGTATTTACTGCCATCTCGTGGTCAAAGAACCACACAGCAGGTCTATGGTCCTGCTAAATCAAACAACAAAAAAGACTTTTCACTTCAGGATTTTTGCCAACTCAAATTAATGAGTGAATACAAATCGCTCATCTTCTTTACCCGCTTATTCCTATTCAGGGTCACAGGGGTCTGCTGGAGCCTATCCCAGCTGTCTTAGGGCGAAGGCAGGGTGACACCCTGGACAAGTCGCCAGTTCATCGCAGGGCCACATACAGACAAAAAACCATTCACATGCACACCTATGGACAATTTAGAGTGTTCAATTGACCTCACAAGCATGTTTTTGGAGTGTGGGAGGAAGCCCGGAGAGAACCCACGCAGACACAGGGAGAACATGCAAACTCCACACAGAAAAGGTCCCAGCGCTAACCACTGCGCCACCGTGTCGTCTGTGAATACAGATAAAAGTTCTAATTGAAAATAGAGAAAATGTTTTGACTCAGGTGTAAGGGGTGATGAGGTTTTAAACCAGACAAATATGAATTCCCTTCATCCAATTAAATGAATACAGCTTTGAGGTAAAGGGTTCACATCTACGGATGAAATGCATTCATGCTTTTATTTTTCCCGAATTAAATATCATAAATTATTTTTGTTTGTTGACAGTCACTTATATTTGTCTTAGGACATGTATATAAAACAAAACCTGATCAAATTGACGATGTGAACAGCAAACAACCAAACAACCAATAATTTTCATGAAAATGATGCTTTTCCAGACTTGATGTTAACAGAGTCTATAAGGCTAAACAAATTCGTGAGTGTGTGAACATATTAGTTTGAGTTACCATATTATAAGTTAAATAAGACACTTGGCCTGCCTCAAGATACTTCAAGGATGCTCAAAGTTTACTCAAAGATGAGATGCATTAAAGTGTACTTTTAATTTAAATGGTTAGTTAGTTTAGAGGATTTTCTTTGGACATGTTCATGAAAATGATTGGCTGTGAAAAGTTGACCAAAGAGTGTGTCTCGTGCCATATGCGTCTGTGTAAAAATGAGTGAAATATTAAGACAGTGCACATGGATCATATGGACAGTATCGCTTTTCCAAAGTGTACAGAACACCCCGCCTACAAATCAGGGCGGGTCCTCTCGTCTTGCAGCTGCGCGCAGACTATTTACAAAGCGTTGGCAGTCAGAAGCTAAATCTTCTCGTTGCCCGATTCACGAACACCACATGTGTACTTCACTTTTGTCGCATTCCCATCACTTCGGAAGTCACGGCGATGAAGACAATAAAGAATTTTGCCATTAATTTCAACTCCTTCAATGGACGGACTACTTTTGCAAGCGGCGATCTATTGACAGGACAATTATCCTTCGAGCTCACCAAAGAGACGAAGATTTCGTACATCATGGTGGTGGCAGTCGGGAAGGCGGAAGTCCACTGGTCGAGTAGTTCGGGAAGTGGGAAGAGAAGAAGACGGACATCCCACTCTGCCGCGGTGGAATTTTTCAAACTGAAAAGCACCATCATGGAGGTCGACGGTGGTAAGCTGTCAGGGTCGTTTGCTTTGCAACTTGGTCTGTCAGAACTGTGGGAGAAGCCTCATACGTTGTCTTTCTTTCTTTTTTTTTCTTTCTTTTTTTTTTTTTTCACTCAGCCGCCACCGGATCAACAAAACTTCCGCCCGGTACTCACGTGTACCCGCTCTCATGTCAGCTTCCGCAAGGGTGCGTATGAGCTCGATATGACAGTTGCATTTTGTCAACTGTTGCTTCCACTCCGGTCCCTTTTGCACACACACACACACACACACACACACACACACACACACACACACACACACACACACACACACACACACACACATTCAACTTTACATGGTAGTAGTTTTAAAAATAAAAATGTACAACATACACTTGATATATATAATATAATTTTTGCTCTTTTTTTACAGAGGTAAAAATACTAAGAGTAAAAAAATGGGTCTAATTCACCTGATGTTCTTCAACAGCAACAACAACAACAACAACAACAACATATAAGCAATATCGGATGAGTGAGAGAGGGCGAGAAGATGACATGCTCTTCCTCCCTAAATTTGCACTGTATATCCCACTTTAGTGTAGGACAGGCAAACATCGCCGCCCTTGTGAAACTGAAGCAAGAAAAAGTGTTAAATCCTTAACTTAACTTGAAGTTTTGTGCATTTATGTAGCACTTTTAAAATCAAACAGGTTTTTGCACCAAAGTGCTTCACATGAAGCATACAGTAAACATGAAAACGTGCAAATTGACCTTGTGGAAACAAAACTAAAAGTGCTAAAAAGTTTACTACAAGTTTATAACACGTTTAAACACATTTTTAAAAACACAAGGGATCAAAAACACAAAGCAAACAAACATACAACAACAAGGTAAACGCAGTTAAAAGCCAGGCAACAAGTCCTCAGGTGCTTCTTAACAGACTCAAGCTGTCCTTGTGCTTATTACTGATTGCTCTATTTCTTTTTCAGCGACTTCCCCTCTTCTTTCAAAGGGATTCATGGAAAGATAATGTACACCTTGAAGGCAGAGATTAAAAGACCATGGCACTTATCTGATGATTTTGTGACGGAATTTAACTTTGTAAACCACTTAAATACCAACATGCCAGAGTTGTGGGTAAGTGGCCTGTGACCCTCTCGGGCACTTTATTACCTGTGTCGCAGTCAAGTTATTTACTTGTTAAAGACGCCCAGCAGCCATGCTGAGTGCAACAACTAAAAAATTGTAAAGTGATGATTCCCAAAAGCAGAGTCTATCTTCTTGATGTTGTGGCAACCATGCCTCAGTGACAGATAACTTGAATTATTGTTCCCATATTTATTTAAAAAAAATAAATAAATAAAAATAAAAATATCTACGAACATTTAAATGTGGCTTATGCTGATTTATCCAAATGTTCTGCTGAACCACTGTGTCTGAAGTTGCTTTTCTGCAGTATCCTCTTTCAGGGAGCAACAACATGACTGTGTGTTGCCTGTGGTGTGCATCCGGTCCTATTAGCCTCACAGCATCTACAGAGAGAAAAGCCTTCACACCTGGTATTCTGTCCATCCTTCCATCTGTCCACCTGTCATGATAGTGATTCTTGAATCGTTCGTAAGACAATCCTTGGTACTACAATAACTCTCTGTGTCTCTCCTTTTGAAGGTGATACTGTGAGAATATTCTGCGATATAAACAATGGTTCATCTCGAACAGTTACCCCAAAAATGAAGCTGCAACAGAAGCAGTTTTTTTTCACTGTCTCAAGGGACTTAGGCCCACGTAGAATGGTTGTGAAAAACCTGGCGTCCGTGACTGCAGATCCCATCGTCGGTCCCAGCTCTGATATCCATTCAGAATTCCTAGTCCCAATTCCCAGAGACGCAGAGCCCACCATTTCAAACTGCCGCATCCTGGAAGTGGAGAACATCATTGAGGTTGGTAGAGCTGACTACTGGACTGATGTTAGAATGTCTTGACACATGGGTATTAATCTGTCTTTTCTTGCTCCATTGTATCTCCTTGAAGGTAAACCTGGATGTGTCGGGTTCCTCTAAGGTCACTGTGTTGTTTCCCATCATCCTGTTCATTCCACCTGTAAATATCCAGCCTCAAAATCATTTCTAATGAATGTTGCAATTACCTAATGTTTTTGAATACATCTATATTGTATTTTTACTTCAGTGCACAGCAGTATTTGTCAGGCTGACCTTTCAGCTCAGGTGTTCTACCGTGCATTGTACATCAAATGTTTACATACAGTATCTGTTACCAACACATATAAAAGTTACTGATCCGTGTTGCCTTTTTTTATGACCTCTATATTTTTTTTTATTTCATGCACAGTTGTAAAGCGCTTTGGGGTACCGTGAAGGTGCTGGAAAGCGCGATACAAGTGCAGTCCATTACCATTTTACATATTATCGTGCATACAAACTGTACATTGTTGTCAGTTAAAACAAAAAATGTTATAGGTATACATCATACATGCTCACATTTAAAAATACCATAAAAGAGTAAATGACCTTTCAATGTATTCAACATATATGCAATTCTCAGGATGTTGTGCTTGTTAACTTTAATAATTGCAATCACATACATAGTGTGTGTGTGTGTGTGTGTGTGTGTGTGTGTGTGTGTCAGAGATACAGGGGCAAAAAACACTTGTTGCTGATCTTTGGAGCACATCTGTTATTCTGCCAATGATAATGATTTAATAAATGAGGAAAATGATGCTTGTCTTTTACATTTTTGGTAATTTTCTTTAACGACATTCAGGTTTATGCTACTGTTTGGTTTACCTGCTGGCCAGCTATCCTTAAGAATGCTATTTGTGGTTTGCCATCTAGTGGTGCAGTTCTCTGTAGCACACAATATGCTGGGGTTTAATTATTACCAAAACCACCCATCAGGATTGGAAGACATAGTATCTCAGGGGCTTATATTGCCCCGTGCACACAGTTGCATAGGACATTTACTGCTCCGCCTGGGAGCTGCATGGAATATCATGACAAACAGTGTTAAGAGCTTCACGGTGGGATACGGGAACGTTTTCACTGTATTAAAAGGCAGATCACATTAGATCTGGCACGAGCATATGAATTGAGTCCCTTTGCATCAAGCTGAAAGGAAAAACAGAAGTCAAATGGTGGGAAAGTTATGGGAGAATGGTTGTAAGATTCCACAAGAAAAAAGTTCATCATTGAAGCTCACCGGGATAAGTGATCTGCTCATACCATCCAGCTGGAGAACAATTTGTGTCCTGTCTTCTCTTCTCATTCATCATTCATTCATTCATCTTCTATACCCGCTTATTCCTATTCAGGGTCACGGGGGTCTGCTGGAGCCTATCCCAGCTGTCTTAGGGCGAAGGCAGGGTGACACCCTGGACAAGTCGCCAGTTCATCGCAGGGCCACATAGAAACAGACAACCATTCACACTCACATGCACACCTACGGACAATTTAGAATGTTCAATTGACCTGTGCAATCAAATTCTTCTCACTTTGTGTCAGTTCACTGGTGATATATGTTTTCTGCTTAAAAGTGTCACCACAATACTCACCGTGGGACAATAAATCAGCAAACCAAAAGTCCTTGCAGTGTTTGAACTTCACCTTATGGCTTATTGTTCATTATTTAACTCAGAACCGACCAGCACTTTGGCTAAATGTATTACTTAGATTAGTTTTTTTATATTATTACTTTCATGTTAAATTATGTCATTGCTTTTCAGGTGACAATGTTGTCCCCCATGGCTGCCACGTCTACCAGTTCACCTTTATAATACCTGAATAGTAGGTTTTGGCTAAATCTTTGGGAAAATCTTATTCGAATTCAGCAAAATATATATCCATCTACCAACCTGCTGGAATATGGAGTGCAGGAGAATCAGTAATATAAAAGGGACAGATGGATATGTTACCTCTTTAATAGAATAGGTCTTAAAAGAGTATTTCCTTTAATTTTCACTTCTGTTTAATTGTGTAATGGATTTCCTCCTATTGATTGATATTGCTCCATGCTCAGGTTTATACCTCTACAGTAGCACAACCACTGTTTCTTCTACAATGTGTTCCAGTGACCTGCCCTCATCGTTAGTGTGAAGTGTAGCTACTTTGCAATTAAGAGGAGGAAGCTGGAAAAAAGAGACATCCTGAAAGAAGTGGGTGATCCCATCCCACCCTCTACAAGTCACACTGCCACCAAGGTCATCACCATCCCTGCTACCACTGCAGGGTCGGTCTTAAACTGCAACATCCTCAAAGTCGAATACAGGCTCAGCGTAAGTTTCTCCCCTATGACGGCATGACAGTACACCAAAGGATCCGCTCGAGAGATATGTGCATTCTGTGTTTCCTCCACAGGTATATCTGGATGTCAAGTTTGCCTCGGACCCAGAGATCAAGTTTCCCATCATCATCCTGTCTAAACTGCTGCATTCTGAGGAGGAGCAAAAGACTGATGGATTAGATAGCGTTATGGTGAGTGACAATCTGTGTCATTAATTGCTTTAGGGCTGCTCACAGCTATTACTTTCTTCCTCTCTAACTCTACAAGTTCATTACATGTCACACAAGCTAAACCAAATCACATACATTTTTATTACCGGAATTTTCCCCATGTGTTGTAAACGTATGCCTTGGTACCAGACCAGTCCAGTATAGTTCTCCTAGACTGAGTCTCTTTGCATTCGTGAATGCATAGAGACTACATGACAGAGATAATGCAGCAAGGAAAAATTCTTCACTATCAAGCAATCTATCACTGAAGCCGGCCAGTGTAAGTAAGTGACCAAATGTCACCAAAATGTAATCAAAATCTGCAAGATATATTTTACTATTTAATCTACTACACGATCTTTTATTGAACATTAGCAAGTTTTCTTGCACTTGTTTGAGTTAAAAGGTTTTGTTTTGTTCATCCATCAGAACAGAACCTCAGTAAACGGCATAATCGCTTCTCCGGAGATAACGCTGTTATCTAGAGCGTTGACATGGTTAGCCATTCCAAGATCGTGTACAAATAAAAGCAGGCAGATTAGAGAAGACAACAACGCTAAAGCAAAGTTCACCACAACGGCAGAAGTGATCCATGACTGATAGTACCGGCAATACACACACATATTGTGTTTGACTTTGCAATCATGACTAAGTTGTAAGTCATGATTATGAGGGATGCACTGTGTGTGTGTGTGTGTGTGTGTGTGACACACACACACACACACACACACACATACACACACACACACACACACACACACACACACACACACACACAGAATGCCTATGGAAACATAACGCCGCTGGCCGCACCCACCGCTGGAGTCTCGCTACCTCAACCATCGGTGTTGTGTGCACTCTGTCACTGTCCTATGTCGCGGCTAAACCATGTCGAGCTCCGTGAAAAGCCTCAGCGTCTCATACGAGCCGGCGGCGAATCCGAGCAATACCTTCAGCAATGGTGACTGGGTTTCCGGCCAGGTCACGCTGGAGTTGCTCAAAGACTGCCAGGTCGAATCTCTGTCGGTGAAATTTAAAGGGAAAGCCGACGTCCTGTGGACCGTGCACACCGGGAACACCACAATAGTCTACTCGTCGAAGGAAAAGTACTTCAGCACGAAGCATCACTTCATCCGGGACCCCAGTCACAAAGGTGGGTGCCTGAATAGCTGGAGAACGAAGGGGGATTTGCCCCGCTGCTGCTGCTGCTGATGCATGAAGAACATCAGGTGAATTAGACCCATTTTTTTTACTCTTAGTATTTTTACCTCTGTAAAAAAGAGCAAAAATTATATTATATATATCAAGTGTATGTTGTACATTTTTATTTTTAAAACTACTACCATGTAAAGTTGAATGTGTGTGTGTGTGTGTGTGTGTGTGTGTGTGTGTGTGTGTGTGTGTGTGTGTGTGTGTGTGTGTGTGTGTGTGAGCCAGAGATACAGGGGCAAAAACACCTTTTGCTGATGTTTGGAGCACATCTGTTATTCTGTCAATGATAATGATTTAATAAATAAGGATAACTGATGCTTGTCTTCTTTTGTATTTATGGTAATTTTCAGTAACTATATTCAGGTTTATGCTACTGTTTGGTTCACCTGCTGGCCAACTGTCCTTAAGAATGCTATTTGTGGTTTGCCATCTAGTGGTGCAGTTATCTGCAGCACACAATATGCTGGGGTTTAATTATTACCAAAACCACCCATCAGGATTGTAAGAGACAGTATCTCCGGGGCTTATATTGCTCCGTGCACACAGTTGCATAGGAAATGTACAGCTCTGCCTGGAATGTGACAAACAGTGTTAAGAGCTTCACGGTGGGATATGATCCCATAAATGACGTTTTCACACGTGGGGACTGTATCAGAGGGCAGATCACTCTAGTACTACCATGTAAAGTTGATTAGAAGAATGAGTTCAGGTTATTAGTTGTTATAACGGATTTATTCGATTGAGCAATTTCAACTTACTTCAATAACTTAGCAACTGCATGCATTTCAAAAGTCCATTTGCTTTTCTTTAGAAGACCATGATGAAACACTGCTGACCAACCAGCATGGAGAAACGTGTAAGCATATCTCTCAGTGTTTTTTGTCACAAACCTTTAAATGCTTGTACGAAGATGGGTTCCAAATTAAATTTCCACATGCTTTGCAGACAGCAGTGTTGTTGCTCCTGGGTGCCATGTTTACCCCTTCAGGTTTCAGATCCCCTTTCAGTAAGTCTCCCTTCATGATTTACTCTCATTTGGATTTCAACATGTTTTGTCTTGTATTAGTGAAATATGAGCATTGGCTTTAGTCTGTTTGTAATACAAAGCTGGCCTCTTTCCCCTCTTGCTTTAGGGACATGCCGTCCTCCTTCACAGGTCGTGACGGTAAGATTGTATACTCTCTGAAGGCTGTGTTGAGCAGATCAATGAGGATTAACAAGAAGGATTCAACCAAAATCAACTTTATTGCCAAAGAAGACCTGAGTAGTGACTCTATGTTGATGGTATGTGTTGACCTACAACTTGTATGTCTTGGATTTGTCAGGGAAAACAAGTGCTTGGGATAGTGATGTGCCAGCTGAACCTATTCTTTATTTTATTTTTTTAAATGTATCATTTGTTGGCAGTCACGGTTTCACAAACTGTTTCAATGGCAATATGCCTGGACATTCGACTCACAAGGAATTTTGTTTTTTCTCTTACTCCCTTTTTCAGATTTTTGTTCTCAATTTATTGTTTTGTTTGTCTCTTAGGAACCACAGCGCGAGTCAAAGGAGAAGAAAATGAAGTTACTAAACTCAGGAAAAGTAACCATGGATGTAAATCTTGAGAAAACTGGGTTCTTTCAAGGTGAGAGCCTTACGTGTTGTTTCTACCCTTATTAGTTCCTTGAGGGAAGTTTTAAACATTGTTGGCCTCTTTCATGCAGGAGAAGGATTAAAGGTCGTGGCTTACATTGTAAACAACTCATCTCGTGAGATCAAGCCTAAGTACACTGTGTACAGAAAGCATAGCTTCTTTGCAAATGGCACTCGGAATGTCCACACCAAAGACCTCATAAAAGAAGTGGGTGAGCCCATTCCTGCGTCCACAAGTCAAAATGTCACGAAGGTCATCAGCATTCCCCACGATGCAGAGCCCTCCATCCTCAACTGCTCCATCATCAAAGCAGAGTACAGACTCAGGGTAAGACCAACTGACCAGTACAGGTCTCATCAAATCATTTCTCCTCTTGGAAGAGATTGACAAACAATAAGTGTCACTTCCCAAATGTTGTTCACAGGTCTACCTGGACGTCAAATATGCATCGGACCCAGAGATCAAATTTCCCATAGTCTTCCTGCGTGCTCATCAGGGTTCTTCTTTTGCCCCTCCACCTGCAGCTTCTGACTTTGAGTGCCCTTATCCACCAGCATGGGGCTTTTCCCCAGCACAACCGCCTGCCACAGGCCAACCTATGGGCCCACCGCCCTCATATGAAGCACATGGACTTTACCCCCACCTGTCAAATTTTGGCAATACACATCAGTGAATTTTTAAGATTCTCAAAAAAAATTCAGACGAATAATTTCATTACAGTTTTTTTTTTTTTTTTTTTTTTAAGTCATATGGGTTTATTTGATTGTTGATTATCTTTCTAGGTTAACATGTCGTATTCTTTAAAAAAATATATAATAATGTGAAACCTCAGTACTACATATGACCCAATCATTTCAATAAATATTGATAATAAATATATAATACATATTAATATGACAATACGTATTCTTGTCATGACTGTATCTTCAACCCCTTAAAAGTATAATGTTGCAGTGTTAACAGGATACGAAAAATACTGATATAGTCATGGAAAAATGAACTTTGTTCTGTAATGCTGCACAGAAATGAATCTGAAACTCAGTGATGTAGAATCAAACTGTACCTTTTCACAGATTATAACTCAGTTATTATTTACAGTAATTCCTCTCTCAGTGATTTTTTTTTGTCTGAACAGAAATGCAGCTCAAACAAACCACACTCTTACTTTGTGCTGCAAACTGCTCTAGTATCATCATTGCTTGTATTTTATGGATGATTTGTTCCAGTGACTCACATCCTTCAAGAGACAATTATAAGGAGTGGAAATTTATTTGACAGTGATTTGGTTACCATGATGTGACACATTGTGAAAGTTCAGCATGCAACAATTATTAACCCCACACACAACACTACACCTGCACAGCGGTGAGCTCTGTCTGCCACATGTCCTTGAAACGTGGACATGCTCATGTATTTCCATGTTACAAGGAGAAGCTTTGGTTTACTGGGAGTAAGGAAACAAGCGAGTGGTAATACCATTTTGCACAGGCACATCAAGTGATATGATGTCCAACTGTATGCCTGAACCAGTTCAGACAACAAGTTTATTTAAAGTGTTTTGATTTCTTAGATATTTAAACAAATGTTGATTAATATTGATATTTAGCAGTAAATAAGATTTGATTAGTTTCTCCTCCGAGAGGCTGCTCATTAAAATATTTAGTATAAAAAAATGCAAATAAAGGGGACGGGGGAGTTAAAAAAAAAAAAAAAGGACAGAGTAACAACTTCATCATTTTCATATTGTGACTAAAACTTCTCTGCTTTGGAAAGGAAAATGTGTTTCATTATAACTAGAATGCCACCCTGGAAAAAAAATAATTTGTTGGTGAAATTTTGTAAATTCCTCTATTTATATTCTTTCCTTCACGTCTACATTATAGCTTCCATGTTGAGTAAGATTTAGAATATATAACCCAATAGCATTTCTGTTACTTTGATTAAGTACTTATTTTTTTTCTTTTTTCTATTTAAAGCCCTTTCAGTCTCCGTTTGACCCAATTCAGTCTGGTTGCTAGGTGGTGCTACCTGTGTGAATATGACACCTGCAGGGCTTGGTCATGTGACTTTCCTGCGATGTGAATAACGGATATAGGCTCACACTGTGCCAGCCTTGTACAGCATAGCTCACTCCTAACCTGCTGCCTGACAACCAATAGGATTTATGGCAAAGGAAGACTGTCGTCTTAAGCAAAGAAAACTTACTTCAGTCACTCATCATGACGGTTCGACATTTTTCTGTGGATTATAAAAAAGCAAACGAACACGGTACCTTCTCTCCCGGGGACACCCTCTCTGGGCAGGTAACGGTGGTGACCAGCAGGAAAATAAAAGCACAGTGTCTTTTGGTCAAAGCCAAAGGAAAAGCTCAGGTAGGCTGGTGTGAACGAGACGGCAGAGCCACAGCGGTTTACAGCGACAAGAGGAAGTATTTCTATTTGGAACACGTAATCCTCCAGGATAAAAACAAAGGAGATGGTTTGTGTCATCTCTCTTGCTCATATTCAAAATACAGGACGACTACAAAATACAGCTGACACTATCTTCCTGACTCCTCATGTTGCAGCAACCATGCAGATAACTTGAATTATTGTTCCCATATTTATTTAAAAAAAAACAAGCAAAAAAAACAAACTTCTGTGTCAGAAGTTGCTTTTCTGCAGTATCCTCTTTCAGGGAGCAACAACATGACTGTGTGTTGCCTGTGGTGTGCATCCGGTCCTATTAGCCTCACAGCATCTACAGAGAGAAAAGCCTTCACACCTGGTATTCTGTCCATCCTTCCATCTGTCCACCTGTCATGATAGTGATTCTTGAATCGTTCGTAAGACAATCCTTGGTACTACAATAACTCTCTGTGTCTCTCCTTTTGAAGGTGATACTGTGAGAATATTCTGCGATATAAACAATGGTTCATCTCGAACAGTTACCCCAAAAATGAAGCTGCAACAGAAGCAGTTTTTTTTCACTGTCTCAAGGGACTTAGGCCCAAATGGTTGTGAAAAACCTGGCGTCCGTGACTGCAGATCCCATCGTCGGTCCCAGCTCTGATATCCATTCAGAATTCCTAGTCCCAATTCCCAGAGACGCAGAGCCCACCATTTCAAACTGCCGCATCCTGGAAGTGGAGAACATCATTGAGGTTGGTAGAGCTGACTACTGGACTGATGTTAGAATGTCTTGACACATGGGTATTAATCTGTCTTTTCTTGCTCCATTGTATCTCCTTGAAGGTAAACCTGGATGTGTCGGGTTCCTCTAAGGTCACTGTGTTGTTTCCCATCATCCTGTTCATTCCACCTGTAAATATCCAGCCTCAAAATCATTTCTAATGAATATTGCAATTACCTAATGTTTTTGAATACATCTATATTGTATTTTTACTTCAGTGCACAGCAGTATTTGTCAGGCTGACCTTTCAGCTGAGGTGTTCTACCGTGCATTAAGATAAGATAAGATATTCCTTTATTAGTTCACAGTGGGGAAATTTCCATCATTACAGCAGCAAAGGTGGTTATCAACACACAATAAAAGCACCGACTGCAAAAAAATGTTTTGAATTACACATCAAATGTTTACATATAGTATCTGTCACCTGCACAGGTGTACATGATACATGTTTATATTTAAAAATACCATAATAGAGTAAGTGACCTTTCAGTGTATTTAACATACAGTATATGTAGTCATCAGGATGTTGTGCTTGTTAACTTAAATAATTCTTATCACATACTACCGTGTGTCGCTAGCCGGGTTCTAACTCAAACGGAGTCAATACTGACTCATGTTTCTAACAGCACATGAACAGAACATGGCATATAAGCCAAAGGAACATTCTAACAACGCACTAAGACACTCACACACACTTGCACAAAACAACAATATGCAACGTAACTCAACAACAAAGTTACCCCCATAATCCGCTGCGGCTACAGGGGAGCGTCCAGCTTCCCCCGGCTGCCACAATATGTTAATAAGAAAAAGCTCTCAATCAGGACCCTCTGGTAGTGAAGAACATTCTGACCCAGTTGAAAGCACAAATATGAGTAGTGGTCAGAAGAAAAGCGAGCTCAAGTCAATACAATGAAAGTTACATTGCGATTGGATTCACTTTTACTGGGGAACCAACTGAGCCGATTCCGTTATGCCGGGTGTGCGGGGTAAAGCTGTCCAACAGTGCCGTGGTTCCAAGCAAACTTAAACACCATCTCCAAATTAAACGGAGGGAGCAGAGCTATTTCAGTTCTTCTCCCTTTCTCCACAACATGCCAAACATGTGAGCTGGGCTTTTCAAGAAAATAACGTTGAATAAAAGAGAGAGACTCAGAGCAGTTAAAGGAGATCTTCATGTGTGTCTCTCCTCAGTTCCTGCAAGAATATCAGCTTTGTGTTCAGTCAAACAGGGCCAGATTGAACGCCGAGTCAGTAAATTGAGACTACAGTTTCAATCTCTTTCATTAAATGTGTTTTTTGACGTATTTATTTGGTGGCGTGCCGTGTGATTTTTCGCATGTCAAATATGTGCCGTAGCTCAATGCAATGATTTGTCATGCACAGAAAGTGAAGTGTTTCGCACAGAAGACGAGGAAGATGAGGGAAAGAACATCTTGAAAGAAGAGAATGATCCTGTCCCTTTTGAAAGTCTCATTGTGTCTCCTGCATGTTTATTTGGATCAACTATTATTTTGGTCAACTATTGCCTCAGACAAAAATAAAGAAATAAAAATAAACAATATGTATAGAATTTTAGTAACAATACAGCCAGTAAAGTTACAATACAGGGACATGCTGGCCAACAGAAGTGCTGTAAGGCTTCGAAAAGACACACTCACACAGACACACCCACTCTGACAGTCACACACACAAAAACACTCCGACATGAGCACGCATGCGCCACACTGGCCAACAGAAGTCCAAAAAAACAACAAAAAACCCAAATGTTTGGCAGACAACAGCGTTCACACACACACACACACACACACACACACACACACACACACACACACACACACACACACACACACACACACACACACCACGTGAATGGAAACGTACCGCTGGCCGCACCCACCGCGGAAGTCTCGCAAACTGTTGTGTGCACTCTGTCACTGTCCGATGTCGCGGCAAAACCATGTGTAGCACCGTGAAAAGCCTCAGCGTCTCATACGAGCCGGCGGCGAATCTGAACAATACCTTCAGCAATGGTGACTGGGTTTCCGGCCAGGTCACGCTGGAGTTGCTCAAAGACTGCCAGGTCGAATCTCTGTCGGTGGAATTTAAAGGGAAAGCCGACGTCCTGTGGACCGTGCACACCGGGAACACCACAATAGTCTACTCGTCGAAGGAAAAGTACTTCAGCACGAAGCATCACTTCATCCGGGACCCCAGTCACAAAGGTGGGTGCCTGAATAGCTGGAGAACGAAGGGGGATTTGCCCCGCTGCTGCTGCTGCTGCTGATGCATGAAGAACATCATGTACTACTACTGCTACTACTACTACCGTGTAAAGTTGATTAGAAGAATGAGTTCAGGCTATTAGTTGTCATAACGGCTTTATTCAATTGAGCAATTTGAACTTACTTCAATGACTTAGCAAACTGCATGCATTTCAAAAGTCCATTTGCTTTTCTTTAGAAGACCATGATGAAACACCGATGGCCAACCAGCATGGAGAAACAAGTAAGCATATCTGTCGGTGTTTTTAGTCTAGAACAGACAGGGGCAAAACACGGCCCGCTGCGTGTCTCTGTCCGGCCCGCGTGAGGCCAGTCATAACCCCCCCACACACACACGCACACACACACGCACACACACAAAAAAAAACTTTGTCGGCACGTAACTTTGCCGAGTTAGCGTAGCGCGATAGCGATAGCGTGCCCCGTCAACGAAAAAAAAAAAAAAAAAAAAAAAAATGACCCCCCCCAACAAAACTTCCGTGGCCTGCCCACTCGATGCAGGTCTGTCATTCTGGGTTCCAAATTAAAATTAAATTTCCACATGCTTTGCAGACAGCAGTGTTGTTGCTCCTGGGTGCCATGTTTACCCCTTCAGGTTTCAGATCCCCTTTCAGTAAGTCTCCCTTCATGATTTACTCTCATTTGGATTTCAACATGTTTTGTCTTGTATTAGTGAAATATGAGCATTGGCTTTAGTCTGTTTGTAATACAAAGCTGGCCTCTTTCCCCTCTCGCTTTAGCGACATGCCGTCCTCCTTCACAGGTTCTTACGGTAAGATTGTATACTCTCTGAAGGCTGTGTTGAGCAGATCAATGAGGATTAACAAGAAGGATTCAACCAAAATCAACTTTATTGCCAAAGAAGACCTGAGTAGTGGCTCTATGTTGATGGTATGTGTTGACCTACAACTTGTATGTCTTGGATTTGTCAGGGAAAACAAGTGCTTGGGATAGTGATGTGCCAGCTGTTCAGCTTTTGTTCTCAATGTATTGTTTTGTTTGTCTCTTAGGAACCACAGCGCGAGTCAAAGGAGAAGAAATTGAAGTTACTAAACTCAGGAAAAGTAACCATGGATGTAAATCTTGAGAAAACTGGGTTCTTTCAAGGTGAGAGCCTTACGTGTTGTTTCTACCCTTATTAGTTCCTTGAGGGAAGTTTTAAACATTGTTGGCCTCTTTCATGCAGGAGAAGGATTAAAAGTCGTGGCTTACATTGTAAACAACTCATCTCGTGAGATCAAGCCTAAGTACACTGTGTACAGAAAGCATAGCTTCTTTGCAAATGGCACTCGGAATGTCCACACCAAAGACCTCATAAAAGAAGTGGGTGAGCCCATTCCTGCGTCCACAAGTCAAAAAGTCACGAAGGTCATCAGCATTCCCCACGATGCAGAGCCCTCCATCCTCACCTGCTCCATCATCAAAGCAGAGTACAGACTCAGGGTAAGACCAACTGACCAGTACAGGTCTCATCAAATCATTTCTCCTCTTGGAAGAGATTGACAAACAATAAGTGTCACTTCCCAAATGTTGTTCACAGGTCTACCTGGACGTCAAATATGCATCGGACCCAGAGATCAAATTTCCCATAGTCTTCCTGCGTGCTCATCAGGGTTCTTCTTTTGCCCCTCCACCTGCAGCTTCTGACTTTGAGTGCCCTTATCCACCAGCATGGGGCTTTTCCCCAGCACAACCACCTGCCACAGGCCAACCTATGGGCCCACCGCCCTCATATGAAGCACATGGTTTTTATCCCCACCCGTCAAACTTTGGCAATACACATCAGTGAGATTTTTAAGATTCTCAGAAAATTTTCAGACGAATAATTTCTGTAGTGCCACATCTGGACCTAATGTTGTTCTCCAGGACACTTGGAATTTATTGCAGCACAGCCTTCCGGTGAACCACGTTTGGAGGAACTAAAGGTGGTACCTGATTGGCTGTGATGCTACTCTCTCTGCAACCATCACTTACTTAAAATCTTAAAGCCGTAAAACACCCGCTCAAGGAAGAACACTTTTACCCACAAATCACAGTTGGGAGTCAACTTTGAAACATTCTCTGACGACCTGGTTCCAGGCAAGGACTGGTACCACTGGCGGCCGGCGCTAGTTTTACGACCGTTATCTCTCTGCAGAACATTCCAAGGGCCATCCTCAACACAGATATTCCTGAACATCTCAATATCAGACAATGTTAAAACTCTATTTTCCATTTTACAGAGACATCTGGAAGTCACATATCTGTGACCGCCATCAAAAATAAAGCATTAATGGACTCACTCTTCTAACCTCAAAATGAACAGATTTAGGATTTCCTCCTAAAGGAAGCCTGGAGGCTTCCAAGCCTCAGATGGAGCAAGAGTGTCCCCTAAGAGGGGGTTACGAAAGTGATTCCTAAGTAGTCGATTAACAGTTGAATAAACTTTGCACGTCAGTTTTCCTCATATCAATGTTACATGCTTTGCTATAATCTCTATCATTACCATCACCTTTTTTCCACGTTACACTTAGGCGACTGTTACCTCAATCCATACATACACCTTTTAAATATTGACAACCACATATATATATATATATATATATATATATATATATATATATATATATATATATATATATATATATATATATATATATACATACATACATACATACATACATACATATTTGTATACGTGCATACCATATGAGTGCCTGAATGCTAAATATATTACATCTTTCAGTTGTCTTTTAAATATGAATACACTTACTCCTACTTCTGTATGCATGCTTAGATAGGTTGATGGGTATTTAGATATAAAATATATGTTGAAGGTTTAATGTGCTTCCTCAACTCTTCCCTAACTTTCATAAGGTATCCACCATACAAAGGATCACACTGTTTTTATTTCTTCATGTTGTTCTTCTATTTCATTTTTGGTTGTTGTTTAATTTCTTTGTCAGCAACGAACCCGACACCACATATTTTTCACCTGATATTCATCAGATATAGCATAAGACAACCCATCAGTTTTAGTGTTGGAACAGCCTTTTCATTGGTTCTTGGAG
The DNA here is from genome assembly GCF_046127955.1 of Nelusetta ayraudi. Lineage (NCBI taxonomy): Eukaryota > Metazoa > Chordata > Actinopteri > Tetraodontiformes > Monacanthidae > Nelusetta > Nelusetta ayraudi. The sequence continues at coordinate 551,464 of NW_027466230.1, forward strand.
TTCAAAAGACCACCCTCTTCTCCAGGTTTATACCAGTGAATTTAGTTCCTTTGTTCCGGAGAGAGTGTTTTTAGTTTTCCTGAGTGTTGTCTAGTCTTTCTTAGTGCCGTCTTGTCTAGTGTTTTTGTCATCGTCATTTTTCTTCATTCTTTTTTTTTGTCAAGTTAATTTTCCTAATTTCTGGCTAAAAGGCCAATTTAAGATAGTAGCAGAAACAACTCAGCCTCGTCCACTGACCACTATTTTTAATTTTAATTTTTGCTGTTACTTTTAGATTGAGTTTAGGTTTTCTTTACGTAATCTCTCTCTCACATACCCAATACACGCACCGTTCCTTGCTGATTGTGTCTCCATGACCACATTCATGTCATACTGTTCTGTGTGAACCATCTTTTTTTTTTTTTAAAAAAAAAAGCACATTAAGCCTGATGTCATTGTTTGACTGATTTATTAAAGTGTGGTTCAAATCCCTGCGTGTCGTCAAGAACTCCCGCTAAGGAGACGGTATTGAGACTGATTCTACCGTTTCCTGCTGACGTAAAAAACAAAAAGAAAAAGCAGGTGGGTCCCCGATCAAATCATATTAAATATTATAAATATTAAAATCATGAATTCCTTTTTGATGTCCAGTTTCCTCTATTTATACTCTTTCCTTCACGTCTATATTATAGCTTCCGTGTTGAGTAAGATTTAGTATATATAACCCAATAGCATTTCTGTTACTTTGATTAAGTGCTTTTTTTTTTTTTTTCTATTTAAAGCCCTTTCAGTCTCCGTTTGACCCAATTCAGTCTGGTTGCTAGGTGGTGCTACCTGTGTGAATATGACACCTGCAGGGCTTGGTCATGTGACTTTCCTGCGATGTGAATAACGGATATAGGCTCACACTGTGCCAGCCTTGTACAGCGTAGCTCACTCCTAACCTGCTGCCTGACAACCAATAGGATTTATGGCAAAGGAAGACTGTCGTCTTAAGCAAAGAAAACTTACTTCAGTCACTCATCATGACGGTTCGACATTTTTCTGTGGATTATAAAAAAGCAAACGAACACGGTACGTTCTCTCCCGGGGACACCCTCTCTGGGCAGGTAACGGTGGTGACCAGCAGGAAAATAAAAGCACAGTGTCTTTTGGTCAAAGCCAAAGGAAAAGCTCAGGTAGGCTGGTGTGAACGAGACGGCAGAGCCACAGCGGTTTACAGCGACAAGAGGAAGTATTTCTATTTGGAACACGTAATCCTCCAGGATAAAAACAAAGGAGATGGTTTGTGTCATCTCTCTTGCTCATATTCAAAATACTGGACGACTGCAGACTCCTAAATGTATCCAGATTACAGTCCCCCTTCAACCCCCCCCCCCCTTTTTTTTTTTTTAATAGGTTCTGAAATTATTCGCCGGGGAAGGAACGTGTACCCATTCACCTTTGTGATTCCAAACACGTATGTGTGTTGCACTAAATCAGCGATGTGCATGCTTGTACGAGTTGTAAAGACAGAGGGCATTTTTAAATTAAATTCATTTCTTGATTCATTTCCACCGTTTCCACCAGCCATTTCTGCAACGCAATGACTCGTTCATTGTAAGCATGCAGTTTTGAAAACCTGGGTATTACAAGAGAGTCAATGTCTTTAACTCATTATGGTCTTAGTACCATGTTTTAGTGTCCGTATTGACCTGTTTTGTAATATGCATACTTTTTTTTTTTTTTTTTTTTTTTAGACCTAAACGCAACATATCAAATATGCTAATAAGTGCAGTCAGTGTGTTGCGTCATCTTATTCTGCATGAGTTTATATTATTTATTTACTTCTCTTAGTCCGGATACTATGTCAAGCTCACACATAGTGCTTATGTGATCACAACCAATTCACACACACACACACACACACACACACACACACACACACACACACACACACACACACACACACACACACACACAGCTATTATGATTTTTTTTTTAAATGATTTTACAAAACCTCTAAACTCTATCTTTTCCCAAAAAAAGATAACGGTATTAGAGGGTTTTTTTTTCCTAATGTTTAAATTGAATGTATGCATTTAATTGGAAAAGAGCTGCAGTTCTAAGTTCATAAAACATTTGTGTCATCCACAGGGACAATCAATGTCATTATATCATACACAGATATATCATTTATAAATAGTTCTAAATTCTTCTAAATAAAACAAGACCGACCGGTGTCCGACACCATAATATGCAAGCATACTGCCCTCTAGCGGCTCATCTGAAGAAATTACTATAATCATAACGCATGTGTTGTATTTTTTATTTTATTTTTTTGTCGATTCTGTTTATGTCATTCTTTCTATCTGGATTGACAGAAATGTTATATTGTAACAGGGAAATGCCTTCGTCCTATGAGGGAAAATGGGGGAAGATCTCGTACACTTTGCAAGCGCGGCTGACTCTGTCTATTTGGCGTGTCCAGAAAACTAAGACTGAGTTTCCTTTTGTGACCAAGTCTGAGTTTCCCTTCGCCTCCAAATCTGAAATGATAATCATTGGCCTGCAGGTAGCTGAAGTAATTTTGACCAGACAAGTCCCTTTTTTCCTTTTTGTTTGAAGTATTACAGTGTGTGTGTGTGTGTGTGTGTGTGTGTGTGTGTGTGTGTGTGTGTGTGTGTGTGTGTGTGTGTGTGTGTTTTGGTGTAGAAGGAACAATCTGCTACCAAGACATCATTCTTTGGCTCTGCAAAGGTCACAGTCAGTGTTACTGCAGAAAAAATGGGCGTGAGGCAAGGTAATCAAATTTCTACAATGCTTTAACACTTTACCAAACTGCCTACAGTAACTGTAAATTAATGATGTTCTTCCTCATCCACACAGGCGAAGCACTGGAATTCTCTGTTCAAGTACTCAATGACTCAGCACAGAGCTTAGCTCCCATATTGTACTTGTGGGAGAAGCAGACATTTGCCGCACAGTCGAAGAGAATAGTGCACACCAACGACATCCTGTTTGAAAGTGCAGACTGTGTTCCTCCTTGGAGCAGTCAGACTATAACTAAGGCATTGCGTATCCCTGCGGAGCTCCCTCCAACCTTCTTCAACTGCTGCATGATGAAGCTCGAGTACAGACTGAAGGTAACTTGTGTTGACAAAGACGACATAAATGAATTGCTTTACTGGTTATACCAACTTTAAGGCATATCATCTTTATCCCACAAATAGCACATGTTGACTAGACGTAAAACATTTGCTTCAGTATTTACTTTACTGTAATGTTGGTACAAAAGTTGAATGATTCCAGGATTGCTGCTTTCACAAAAGCGCCTTCTTCCGCTTATTGTCAAGAATAACTGCATGATGACCACAACACCACCCAGTGGCTACATGGAACCTGGGATAAATGCTCATGACATTGTACACACACCACTGGGTAGTCAAGTGTCATATTACAGCCTAACCTGCTTTGTGGTGACATAAGCTTTAGCCAAAGGGTCAGTATATTATGCAAAGGGTTGGATTAGTTGCAGACAAAGTTTCGTCTGTTTAACATTATGCTGTGTGTGGAAGAACCAACTTAAGTTGGATACGTGGTTTATTTTACTTACATGTTTCAGTTACAGATCTCTATTGATGTCCATCTGACAGGAAGTCTCGAGGTCAAACTTCCTGTGGTCATTCTGTTGAGTACTCCGGAACCGCATAAACTCATTCCGAAGAGGTCCGCCTGGTTTGGAAAGCTTCGCCGTTAATGAAAGACTCCTCAGTATTAACAGTTTCCACTTTGAACTACCTCAGTGGTCTTTGCTGTCCACTAGATGGCGACATTTGCCGTTAAATAGCCAACCATTGTCATTGAGCGTGCATTTAAATCCAAGAACATGGATTTTTATTTATTTATTTATTTATTTATTTATTTATTTATTTATTTATTTATTTATTTATTTTAAAAAAAGAATTTAAGGTTAAAACCACTATCACTGCAGGGCAAACCCTGTCACAAAATTATATTGTGACACATAGCATCTTTGGAGTTGATATTTCAGTGTCTCCTACAACTCCACTGTTGAGTGCTGTATTGTGGACCACATTGCACCAGACTGCTGGACACATTTCAGACATTTACCGTAACCCAAGCATGATGCTTCCTTTGCTCTCATTCTCTTTGTCATAATTTTTCACATGAATAATCTTTATGTAAAATCTCCAAGAAATATTCAAAGCCTAATAAGTAGGGCAAAAAGCATGATTCTCTTCGTATCAATTTGAACTGAGAGCAAAAAAGAGTAATTAAGTCTTAATAAAGTGAAGTAGTAGTGAATTCACTTAGGTCCCTATAAAGGAAGAAGCATGGAGAACAACATCTTCTTAATGACCCATTCAACAAATATAAATAATTTAAATTTAGGGCGCCGTTCACTGGCCTCACAGTCTTGACTGGGGTAAAACATGTTCCTCCCCAACAGCACAGGGACCACAACAAGTCAAGGGAGGAGGAGAGTTTGGTGTTTGAGGATTCTCACGCCTGCCTTTGTCCCTACACTCATTTTGCAACACAGGAAACTATTGAACAAAGGCACATTCATGGTCCTAACAGTACATTTATTACCCAGCCAGTGGGTCTTTAAGTGGGACCAGGCCTAGGCTCTTGATGAGAGACTCAGAGATGCGTCCCTGCCCAGGAGGGGAAACATGTTCAGAGCTGAGCATTTCATGGTTGGGATCCATCCTGGAAACATTAGATCTGGTTATTGTGACACCACATACTGTACGCCCAACCTCCCAGAAGGACAGAAAAACAGACTCACAAACTCCCCGAGATACACCCACAACATCTACAGAGATCATTCAAGTTTTGCCCGTCAATATTCAGTTACAAAAAGCAAAGTTAGTGTCATAAACTTCCAGTCCCTGCGTTCTTTACAGTTTAGTACAGACTCTGTTCGGATTGCAAAATCAAAACAACATTAACAACACTTGTGCTGGAGTTTAACTTGCAACATTTGAATTACGTTTCCTTTCCATAGTATGTTAACATCCGAGTAAATTTTTTTTTCCTACAACAGCCTGCAATCAAGTCATGCCTTGGAAGTCATTTGAACTGCAGAGTGTTGAAAAAAAATGTTGCCCAAATGCTGGAGCAAAACCGAGTGGGAAACTGCAGTGTTCTTTTTTTGCGCAGCACATTTTGGATTTAGTTAAATGCGCCTCCTACACTGACTGCACGACGGCACTGACAACGCAACAGTGTGGTTCTTTTTTTATTTTTTTCAATTCAGTAAAACTGCTAGTTTCTTCAAGAAATGCGAGGCCGTGTGACAAAGTCGTTCCTGGCCCCTGAATCCTACACCTGCATTAAGACGTCTTCGGATTTGTGGCACTCAGTTCGTTTTTGGCAGAATCTCACATCTTGGCTGTTCCGTGGAAGAGCCTGCCTGGTAACCAGTCTGGCTCCTTGTACAGTGTGCAGGCAGAGAACTAGCCAACTCCCCGACAACATACACACGCAGGGACACGCACACGCGGGGGAAGACGCACACCGCCGCCACAGTCTTGCCTGGTTTGGATAAAGGCTAAGGAGGTGTGGCCTCTGGCACCTCCCACCTCCGTAGCCAGAGCGAGCGCCATGACAACCGTGCCTGCTGGCGACTCCCTGTCTTCATCGGCCATGGTTGCCATGGTAACCCCCCAAAGGGGCTCCCGCGGATCAGCAGGATGGCCGTCCAGTCGACTAACCCTCTCCCAGCTGGGGGACGGCTGAGGGAGAGTGAAGTGAAGGGGAAGGGAGGGAGGGTGTGCGTGTAGTGTGTGTGTGTGTGTGTTGAGTGTGTAGGATGGCACAGAAGAAGAGCCCGAGGTGAGAGAGGGAGGAGAGATAGACTTCAGTCGGAGACACAGGAGACAACTAGTCTGAAGCCGCCTAGCTCTGCCTGCACGTAGCGCGTAGCCTGTTAGCTTGAGCGGTGGAGCCGCGTTAAACACAGGTCACAAACGTTTCTTGATTTAACAGGCCTCTCTCTGCTCTCTAGGGACTGTAAGAATGGCTTTGATGCAGCACCCCGGCCACTCCACCAATTACAGACGTGCAAGTGAAATCATGCCTCTTTTGTCTCACTTGTTCTATTCAGACCTGAGCATTCTTCTGTCCAAAAGCGTGACTTTGTCATCTTTCTTCTGTTTTCCAACTATGTCAGTAACAAGTACCCCGTTTTGGGTGCAGACCCAGCGTCGTGGAGCCACAGATGGCTCTAGGATTTCTAGTGCAGTTGGGAGAGAGAAATGGCATCGTCACAAGGTCCACTGGCTAAAGAGTACTCACGCTTTTTCTAATTGTTCCAACTGTGTCTTGTCAAAGGCCCAAAAACACTAAATGTGCGTGTCTGTCTGTGAAGGCCTAGATACAATTAAATTTTTTATTTCATTGACAACAAATCTCGTTGCTCCAGAATCACTCAAAGCAACAACTGATTTTGTTGATATGTCATAATGAAGTTTTTATTTAAGAAAAGCAGAGAGATAAACTTCCCATAGTAAACACTTTCTGATCTATTGCAAGTGCAGAAAAAATTCAATTTCTTCTTTTTCATATAAAATCCTTCTTATTATTTTAAATGTATAAAAAAAGTGACACAAGGCAATTCTGTCAGTGTTACAGAAGGCAAGTAGCCAAAACATTCTATACTAATTCAGATAATCTACAGTTCCTCCGTTTATTTTTTTCGCTATAATACGTGCAATAATAGTTCTATTCTAAAACTAAGTCTACATAAAGTGTGGGACTATATTGTGCACTTGTAGTGGTAACCTTTGGAATTACAAATAGTTGGTACTGTTTTTAAAAAAAATTCTCTCGACAGAAGTTGTTCCATTGATTACACAATGCATATAAAAACAAGGAAGGGAGAAAAAAAACAATGTTCACTTTCATTTATGAAACTCAGAGAAGCATCCACCCCTGCATAGGTGGACGTTGCATATCTTGCAGCCGAAGACACTCTCGTGCCGTAGTCCCTTGTTGGTGCAGTTCCTGCAGCGGCGGGAGCGTTCCGACATGCGCTCCAGGCGGTGTCCGTACTCTATGGGTGAGTCTGCGTGTCTCTTGCGGGCGGCGCGCTCCATGCCCCTCGCCCCCTGGTAGTCTCCGATCAGCTGCTGGGCGAGGCGCACGCGGAAGTGGCGCTGCGTGAACTGCTTGCCGTTGAAGCCCGCCGGCGGCGTCCCCCCTCGGCTCTCCCTCAGGACGATGTAGGCGTTGACGATGCACAGGTTGACGTAGAACCACAGGAAGTAGCGCCACCACTTCCTGCACGGCCGGCCCACCTGGTAGCACTCCCTCAGCTGGTCGCACAGGTCCACGCCCCTCATGTTCTCCTGGTACAGCAGCAGGGGCAGAGGTCGGGGCACGCCGAGAGACAGACCGGAGCTCTCCATGCTGTCGCTCTCGCCCTCCGCCTCTGCCTCCTGCTGCCGGTGGCCGGGGCTGATGCCCACGATGCCCGGGGCGCAGTTGGTGGACAGGCAGCTGACCATCCTGGCGTCCCGCGTCACGGTGGCCACCAGGTTGCCCCTCTGGCACTGGTAGAACTCGCCCTGGGACAGCTTCCCGACGCTGCGGGGCCGCAGCACCTCCGGGTAGCCCCTGCGCCCGGGCTGAGTGGGCCCGCAGGCGTACAGTCCGTCCCTCAGCAGCCGCTGGAGGAGGGGCACTGAGGTGAAGAAACTGTCCATGAAGACGTGGTGGTGCTGACCCTCCAGGCCGCGCACCAGGGACGTGACCACCCTGTAGCCCAGGGCGGCGGCCGCCTCGTCGTCGCTGGGCTTGACCACGTAGACCTTGGCCCGGTGGCAGTAGCCCGAGCGCGAGTCGCACAGCATCCACACGGTCAGGCCCTTCCTCAGGGGCTTGGAGGGCATGTACTGGGTCGGGGGGGAGCGTCCCTTGGCCACAACGGCGCACTTGTCCACGGTCAGGCAGCGGTTGGGCAGGTACGCGTCCCACATGGTGTTCTCCACCACGTCGAGCAGGGGCCTGACTTTGAAGAGGCCGTCGTAGCCGCGCTCGCCCCGCGCGGGCTCTGACTCGCGGTCGCACAGCTGGAGGTACTGCGTGAGCTTCTCAAAGCGCCGCGCCGTCATTGTCTTTTTGAAGCCCGCGTTGCCGATGAAAATGTCACTGGCCCAGTACATGCCCGTGTCCGGAAGCTGGTTGATGCCCATGAGGATGTTCAGACCCACGTAGGCTTTCATCTCTCTGACATCAGTGGGGTGCCAGTGGGGGTCTGACTTCCCGCTCCTCCTTTGCCGATAGAGGGCGTATTTGTTTGTTTGTTCTACCATGTGTTCAAAAAGAGAATCTGGGAAGAGTATCCGGAAATAGTCACGGGTGTCAGCGTCGTCCCCCAGCGAGTGCTGCGGGCCACTGGCGGCGGAGAAGGGTTCGATTGATATAACCTGGTCGGGTTCGCCCCAGAAGTCGGGAGAGCTGCTGTCGTCGTCCAGGTCGTCTTCCAAGCAGAAAAAACTCCTGCGCTCCTCCTCCTCCTCCAAATCGGAGAAATCAATATCCGAATCGTTCGAGGTGGTGTCGGAGCAGTTGGTGGAGGTGGAATAATAGCAGTCCTCCGTGTACTCCTCCTCGTCGTGCTTGATCCCATTACTGCCGGTGACCAGAATTATGTTGCAGCCTCCCTCGGCGAGGAAGCTGGCCGCGTCCGCCGCGGCTGCCGCGCCGGCGAACCCATTCTCAGCCTCGCCGCCGCCACAGCCGCCGTCTCCGTCTTCTTCTTCTTCCTCCTCCTCCTCCTCGTCGTCGTCTTCCCGCACTCCGTCTTCGTCGTCCGAGTCCGGCTTTCTGTACGGAATTTCGAACCACTTCACATCGGCCGAAAGATTAAGCGGAGAGTCTTGACCGTCGCACGGCGTGCTACTTTCTGTGTCCGCGCTAGTTTCCAAAATAGTAAAAAGCTCTCTCCCGTTTCTTGCCGTCGCCATGTCGGGGTATTAAAGTGCCCCTGCATGAGTCTTTTTATGTATTATTTTCTCAACGTGGGGAAATAATCGCACAAAGTGGCCATCCGAAACGAGCCGATGTGCACTTAACGGCAGCCTCCCCGTGAAAAAAAACTTGCTGGTCGCGGACCTATGCGGCGTCTATAAGCTTGATTCTCATTGTTTCCGCTCCTGGGTTTTCTGGGCTTTGTAGCGCAGTGTGGCCGCAGACGTCAGAAGCTGCATGCATGTCCTGCTTTGTAGGGCGTTTTGCGACTGCAGCTGGTGGGGTTGCTAGTTCGCTAGGCTGGCAGATGGCCGCTTGCTGTTCTAATGCCCGCTGGCATTCACCGCTATCAATAAGCCGGATACCCATCTCCGAGGCCGTGGAGACATACAAACCACTGCGTTAAAAAAAAAAAGAAAGAAAGAAAGAAAGAAAGAAAGAAGAAGATAAATAACAAACACGATAATCTAAGTGTGTTAATCAACCATAGAAGCAAGCCCGGCACGTAAACACTTTTCTATTTCACGTCACTTCACATATTGAATAGAAGGGGTTTTTGTTGTTGTTCACATGCAAAAAAAAAAAAAAAAAAAAAAGTTTAATAAACTCCGACTGCGTGTATTTATGACAGGAAGTGTTGTTTATTGAGCCTGGCGTTTTGATGGAAATAAACTAAATGGACGCCGTCACATCACACACAGCTCCCTCTCTGTCCCTCTGCTAATCAGGCAACACTCTAAACTCAGGGAGAGGAGCAGCTTGTTCATTCATAAACATGCTTCTTCCCTCTGACAGGTTCCTACATGAATCTGCAGCCCTATAGGCTATTGTGGAATTAGGGACCTCCCTCTATTTTCTCCGTGTGGGCAGATACTAGTGTGTTTTATGTCCAGGCTCACAGGGCTCTCACCGATGATACACTGATTGACCCTCTCTGCCAGGTGTGACATTTCCATTCTCCGCTGACCTTGATCCATTTGAAGCTTTTTTTTTTTTTTTTTTCTCTCTCTGTGAGGAAAATCACACATCACATCCCCAACACACTCTGAAATGAACCTGTTGCTTTCTTAGCCTCATATGGGCCAACCTACAACCTGTAACCACAGCTGTATTTACTTTTGACAAATAACAAATAAATACAATTTACAAAAAATGACTCCTGTGTCCCTTGTGAGACTATGTGATGTGATGCAACAGCGTCGGCTGATTCAGCAGTGTTTTGTTTGTTTGGTTTCAGTGAAGTGCATTATCCATCTATTATCTGTTTTAAAACAGACTCAAAATGTAGTATCAGACATGTATACATTGCTCTTAATAACACACGCGTGTCAGCAAACAAAGAACCAGATTTTAATTCCTAAACATGTTATGCTCTTGTTGTACACTGGAACGTCTGTTGATCTTCTGGAGGAGGCAATCGCCAAGTCATATCTTCTCCATTGTGGAGGGGTGGAGTTCAGGGTTGCAGGAAGGGTCCCTTCCAAATTCTTTTAGCTGTGGCCTGAGACTTCATGGCTGGCTGAGCACCGGGTCGCTGCCCCTGGGCCCTGCAGCAGAGGCAACAATTTATGTGTCCAGCCTCACTATCTTATTGCACAGATTCTTGTTGTCTCTGTGGTATCGCGTTGCCTCTCTGCGGCTGCAGGCCTTTTTTGCGCCTTGGTTTTGCATGCGAGGTAGTGAAGCTGGGGCTGCGCTAGCAGCCGACGCTGGGAACCAGTACGCTGGAAAACAGTGGAAAATAAGGGAGGTTGTGGACCTCCGATATCCAGCCCAAAAATAGAAGTAAGGGGGGGAAAAAATGGCTCACTCCAGCGTTTCCAGGCCCCTGGAGCAGAGTGCTGCAGCAGACCCCTCAGAGACTCTCGCGGTGGGGTGGAGAGACGCCGACCAATGAGAGCTCAGGCGCTCATGTGTATGTGGGTGTGAGTGTGGCTGTGGCTGTGCGGCTAACTCAGCTCCTCCACGACTCAGATCCTGTTCTCATGGATGATCTCAGAGATGGTTTCAGTGTGTGCAGGCGCCTAACTAGCATGGGAGCAATGCAAATGGTGCAATCACCAGAGCTCATGCAGCTCCCTTGCTTTGGCCTTCTCACTTTTGTTCCGTCTCTGTTAGTGTGAGTGTGTGTATTTTTATGCTTTTATGTGCTTGTTTACTGTACAGTACTCTACTGTCACTGTCCTCTGCCCGGGCTAATGTGAAGGGACATATTCCGTGCTGGGAGTAAATCAGATAGTATACTATGAATAAGAACAATCTCACATTGTTGTACAGCTTCAAAAACATTGTGAAAGGTAATTTTTCGGATCAGTTTGCCTGATATTTTCTGCATATTTTCACTGTCATTGTACCTGTCAAACGGTCTGACAAATAAGTTAAAGTCAAACTGATGCGACGTGTGAGTACTGATGTGAGTAGTATGTAATACTGACCTCCCAAGACTCTCATCTAGTTCTAGGCTACAGTGATATAGCGCCCTCTTGTGGTATAAAAGTAAGATTTTAGCAGCTTGTTGGCACAGATGAAGTATTTATTTATTTATTTAAAAAAAAAAAATCTGTTTTGTGCTAACGAATTGAACTGCACCAATTTGTTGATTACTACGACAAAATACAACAATTAAGATCATCCATGTCAAAATTGAATTTAAAAAAATGTGTTTTATTTCCATTTATTTGTATGTCCACAAAAGTCACCAGTGTTTGCACATACTATTTACTCCACAGCAGTAATTTTACAAAGATATATTAAAAATAAATTTGGCTGTAAACATTTGATTGAGGTAAAATAATAATAATAATAATGTCAACACTGAACAACTCTTTCCATATGTACAGAGACTGTCTTTACTGTTTATCAAGGCAAATAAGCCTGACATCTCAGTTCTTCTGATGGTGTCTGATAGTGCAGTGGTTAGGGACGTCGCCTCGGGTTTGATTCCGGGCCTGGGACCTCTTTTTGTGGAGTTTGCATGTTCTCCCTGTGTCTGCATGGGTTCTCTCCAGGTTCTCTGGCTTCCTCTCACAGTCCAAAAACATGAATGTGAGGTGAATTGGAAACTCTAAATTGACCGTAGGTGTGTGTGTGTGTGAGAGCGAATGGTTGTTTGTCTTTGTTTTTATCTCTATGTGGTCCTGCGATGAACTGTCGACTTGTGCAGGGTGTCCCCCTGCCCTTGCTCTGTGACAGCCGGGCTAGGCTCCAGCAGACCCCCGTGACCCTGAATTCAGGCTGATATTCATCCATCCATCAAAAATGAATGGATGGATATCAATATTGAATTATTCTTTTCATATGTACAGAGGCTGTCTTTACTGTTAACAAGGCAAATAAGCACAACATGTCAATTCTTCGTGTCTGCAGGGGCAGTGGTCAGCGCTGTCGCCTCACAGCAAGAAGGTTGCGGGTTCGATCCCGGGCCTGGGGCCTTCCTGTGTGGAGTTTGCATTTTCTGTGTTTTTGCGTCTGTGTGAGTTTTCTCCGGGTACTCTGGCTTACTCCCACAGTCCAAAAAAATGCATGTGAGTTGAATTGGGACCCCTTATCTGTGTGCGTGGCACTGCAATGAAGTGGCAACTTCTCCAGAGTGTCGCCTTCCCCCGACCGCCAGTTGGGATAGGCTCCAGCTGATAACCGGGAGTAACCGGGTATAGAAGATGGATGGAACCCTGTCTTCTGTCAACCTGTAGCTGACGGTGAACAGGGGTTTATTTGCTTAGTTTTGCCACAAGATGGAGGTAGAGTACACATTTTTAACCACGAGACGAAAGGAGACGTCTCAAGAAGGTTTGAGAAATACCAGTAGCACTGGTCTAAATCCATACTTAGAAAGAATTGGAAAAAAAAATAAAAAAAATAAACTTTGCATTTTTGTTTACATTTTTGTATTTCTTCCTTTTCTTCCACTTAGCTGTTGTTTGCGTGTGTTCATCTCTCAGAATGTGGTGCTGGTCAATGACTCATCGACACTGTGGATAAAACATCAACTTTTTGTTACAGTCTTATATTAGTGCTTCAGTTAGTTATGGCCTAGTCTAGAACATCCTCATCCAGGATGTTGCAATATTTCATTAATTAAAGAATTTTCTTTGTAATTGATGCCATGTGTGCCACCATTTGAAGCACCTTGTTTGACATCTTCAGAATCTCAGAATCATTCAAAATGAATCATGTTTATTGGCACATATAGACCAAGAAAAAAGGTTTGACATCTTGTAGTGATCCATATATGTAGTTATAGTTGGGCTTTAGGAGGGATGTGCAAAGTGTTATGTGCCTGGAAGAAGTAAAGCCAAGTTAGTCAACAACGGTAAACAATGTATAAATGGAAAAAAAAGAAGAAGTATTTTAATACCCTGTGTGTTTACTGTATGTAAGTGCAAATCACTCAGGGCACAACAATACACTCACCACCAAATTCTCATAATGATTGTCAGTAAGTCTGTTTGACTTGAAGCCATTGTGCATCTGCCCCATGTTTAACGCAATGATGACGATAGTGGTGGTGGTGGTGGGGGTGGTGATGATGATGATGATGATGATGATGATGAGCCTCTGCGTGGTGTTTGCATTTCCTTTCTGTCGTTTCTATGTGGGTTCTCTCTGGCGTCTACGTTTGACATTTTTAGATTTTATGTCAGGCTTATGATGAACTGTAAAATTGGCTGTAGGTGGGAGTGATTGCGTCAAGTTGTTTGTATCTTTGTGTATGTTGGTTCTGAGAAGAACTGACAACAAGTGTGGGCCCCAATACAGCTGGGATAGGCTCTGTCCTACACTGGGAATTTGAGTGTAGGACCAGAGGAGATAATGAGACAACGGAAAAAAAAGAGTTGATCTCTGTATGCAGGTAGACTGACTTTCTAGATTCTTAAAATATGTTTTAAAAGGTGTATATTTTATCACAGGTGCCTTTTTTTCAACTATCTATGTGGGTACTGTTGTTGTTTACATATGATGAGTTGGTAGAGCATCAAGAACCATGATCACTTGAACTTGCACTTGTGCAAGCAGGTCCTGAGAGGAGAAGATGGCAGCCCTGGGAAACAATCAATAGACAGTCAACACATTTTTCAGAGGAATGTGTCGCTGATCCTCAAACACATGCCAATAGTTATTGGCCCTCTTTGGTTAAATACATGGGAAAGTGCAGAACAAGGTAGCTGGTTTCAAACAGAACTAATTCTGCATGTGTGCATCTGGTTGATTTTGAGCTCTGATGACTGGTTTATCCTCTTCTATGCCTCGTTACTACTTTATTATCCAACAATCATCCTCCGTTGCGACAGTGTTTCACAGATTGCAATAGATGCTCACTTTAATTACATCCAAATGGCACTCCAAATGGCAAATATCGACAAACGAATTGCGGGTGTTGTCGAGGGTTATTTATCAGTGCAGGAAACAAACACTGCCCTGAGTTTGCTGGCACATGTTTGCAGTGTGCTATCCAAGCTAGGTATCAATCATTCTCAGTGGTTATTTAGCAGCCGTTCTAAACAACAGAGGGTACAGTACCAGGGATTTAGTCGATGTATGTGTGCTTTGTAACATCCTGAAGTTAGGATCAAAGGATTATTGCTCGCATTCTGTGCTTCCTACTTTCTAGGTTTTGTGGGCACATGCAGTGATTTCATGTGTTCCTGCATGTGTGCCCACTTACACAACTCTGTGAAATAATCCAAACTGTTATGCAGGATATTTGGGAAGCAGATTTCCGTTACGCAGCTGGATTGGAGACAGATAACTTTTCCAACTTGTGGCTTTGTGTTGCAATTGTCTATCAGATAACTTACCATTTCTTTCTGTTGTATAAAAAGAAGAAAAAATCACAGGCTTTTGGGATCTTGACCGCTGGTGCATTTGGTGGTGGAGCAAAAAGGGTTTGGCTGTAATTAGCCAGAACAAGTGGACTGGACACACAGCGTGCAAAACAAAACCAAATTTGTTTGATTCATCGCTGTTCATTGTCCTCGCTGTAATTTACCACATTGTGTGCTTGTGCTTGTGCTTGTGCTTCGTGATTAAAACCTGTTAAAAACCACACGCAGGCCTAACATCAACAAACATTTAGATTATTTATGCAAGACAGGAAAAGCTCTCATGTCAGTCCAGTACCTTGGACTGTTATTAAGCAAGGAAGCTTGTAAGCCTCTGCTTGTGTCTCCCCTCTTCCACTGGAGAGCCATCCAGTGGGTCCTGTGCAGTCCTCTTAATGCTGCCGCCTCTTGTCAAGGCAGTAGAGGGAGGAAGTGACCACATGTGGACCTTGTTACCAACCCTTCGTGCACGCTGCAGGTCACACAACAAGGCCGTGCGTGGGGTGCCGCATGTGTGTGTGAGAGAGGAAAACGCTACAAAATGTCTATAATCCCGGTGCACAACTATTACCGCTCTTCTAAAGTTGTATTTCATGATGCCTACCACTGTAATTACCGACTATGAGTAAATTACCCAGTGCCACCACAGCCTCTATTAAGATCAAATTAAAAGAGCCGTACGTATTGTCGGATTTGTTCTGTCCGGCTGCTGAGGCCAGTTTTTAAACAGGAAGGAAAGACCCTGTGTGTGCGTGCATGGTTGTATGTGCGCGTGTGTGTTCTTTAGGACAATCTCTCAAAGAGTTGCCTTAAGGTGAAGAGGACCCGTCCCTTGAAATAAAAAGGACTAATGGAACGAAATGTGAATCTGAACCTAAACATTCTCATGGGTTTAGCAAACAAAGATGATCCGGGGGAGCGTTTCAGCGCGAGCGAACCTCACATCCCCCGTGCGAGTGTTTGCGCTCAAGACAAACTATTCGCCGAGCCCTCTGTAAACCAGAGGTGATCATTTTCGCCAGTTATCACGGCTGCAAGCGTTTCAGGGCTGAGAGAGTGAGTGATACATCTGCACGGGGGCCCAGCTTGTTTCAAACTGTCAAGCGAGACTCAAGGCAGATGACGCGACGGGGATGCGTTTCAGGCGTTGCACCTCGAAAGAGAGTTTCTCAGTTGTTTAGCCGCTTCCCGTGCCTAGCCAGGAGGCCTGTTACGACAAGACACGATGTCCCTCGCTCAGTCCGAGTCATGTCTGAGACACTGGTAGGAGGACAGACGAGTCTTTGTGGCACGGTCGGCTCCCACCGCTAAAAGAAACGTTGCCTCATCTGGGCAGGAACGTTCCTTCCTCTCACTCCACAGCGCACCGGTTAAGCTGAGTGAAACTTGACCCCGTTACAAGGACATTCTGCCATTGAAAAAAAAAAATCAATGGAAAAATAAAACCACTGTGAACCTCCTCCCCTCAAAAAGCAAGACGATAAGTGTTAATCGTGTCTAACACAACTGTACCACAGTGTGTGATTTCAGTGTTAACTTTAATCTTCAAAAGTTGCTTTTTTCAAAGGAAAAATAAATTCCCATAACTTCTCAGTACATGACCGATGAACAAAATATCCCACAGACATGTGTGACAATCTGTCTGGCGTGTCTGGTTGGTGGAGGTGAGCCCAAAAGAATTTTTGTGCACTGACTCATTTTCTAACAATTCCCTCATTTTCTCTTATTTGTTGTGGTTCACAGAGGCGCTGCACGTCCTAAATTTGTCTCACTGTAATTTATCTCCCGCCCACGTCAAGAGCATTGCAGTTCACACAAGAGTGTTATTTCATTTGTCTTTTGTGCTTCCATATAAGTACAACTCCGATTTCATTGGATATTTACCAGCGTTTGGTCAGCACAGTTATCTGATTCAGCTGACAAAAGTTCTGCAAATTCCCAACTTTCAATCTGAAATGACTTTAGTACCATTGGCAAAGGCTGAAAGTAACTAACGACACACAGATTTCAGACAATCTTTCGCCTTCTTTAACATATTACAAACAAAAAGTCTTGATAATGATATATGAGCAAAAGAAAACACGATTAAACTGAAGTGGGGTTTAAGCGGAGTTCTATGGGAGCACCTGAGAAAAGGTCTGATGTCAAACATTGTTTTAACTTGAGTTCAATGAATCAATGTACTTTTATTGATAAAGTGCTAATACAAAGGCATCTCCAAGTTCTTTATATGATTAAAGAGTCACTGATCCCTCAGGAGGAAGCATGAGCGATCAGGAAGTGCCCAGGAAAAAGACCCCAGAGGGAAGAAACCTCAAGCAGACCCTGATTCTGGAGGGCAGCCATCTGCTTTGAATGATTGGGGTGACAAAGAAATACAAAAGAAAAAAAAAAAAAAAGAAAAAAATTAAGAGACAGATAGAAGTAATGTTCGAGTGGTGGGCAGGCTGGAGTCACTATGAGTTTTGACCCTACATACAAAATTGCAAAGAGCAATCGTGACCCACGTATCTGCGAGACGTTTGATCCCCACCAAAGCCGCCTAGTTGTTTGGGAGTGCGGAGAGGTCATCTGGCAGAGGAATGCCACCAGGAAAATAAATAAGAAATGCATACAGTTTACTTTGAGGTCGAAAACTCATCTTCCTGCTTGTGTGACCTGACAGGTCATGTGGCGAAAATTCTCTTTGTAGATAATTTGTTTGGCACATATAAACAGTTTGAGGAAACTGCAGTGTCAAAGACTAACTTAAAGCATCAATGATGAGTATCTTCAACACACAAACACTCAAAGGTTAATAAGTCTTGTTGTTAATAAAATGACACTAAAATCTAATGGGATGGGATCAAATGGAACATTCAGTATTACTGCACATCACTAAAACTGAATAAATGCACCTTGTAAAAAAACACAAAAAATATTAGAAAAAGGAAAACAAAAGAGTGGATGAACCTTCTACCACATCTGAAGCCCACACTTGGTGCAAAGGGCAACACAAGACGCACATCAACATCCTATGTAAAGACGTCAGAATGGTAATTGTTTTAATAGCTTCATAGAAGCCTTTTCATCTCCTCGAGTCTAGTGTCAAGTGTTTGCGGCATTGTCTGCACTTCCTGGACACAACCCTTGAATCAATATCCTCATTATTTTCTGAGGTGGACACACAGCTGATGCATCTCACAGTGATGGACATTTGACAGAATTTCAAGTTTGCTCATGTGTTTATGTGTTCACGCCAGATGTTGAGCGCCACCGCTGAGCCTTGCTGATGCAGTACATGTGCTCAGACCCACCTGGAGAGGTCCACGACTGGCGGCCCGCTCCAACTGGACCGCTCCGACCCCCGAGTTTATGGAGAGCAGCAGTAAAACAGATGAAACACTACAAGCCATTGATAGTCGAAGCGTCCAGAGAGGGAGACGCGTCCCTGCGGAGAGGATCGCGGACTCATTATCGCTTACGCGGGACAGATGCCGTAAATCAAAGAGCTTTACAGGGTGTCTTCAGGTGGGGAAGGCAGGAAGCACGAGTAAGTTAAAATGAGAGATGATTATTTAATTATTACAGACGCTTTCCACATGTCACCAGCCTTGACTGTTGTAAAGTTCCACAGCGTTTAAAGTGAAAATGTCACTGCTCCTTGCTGCCCATCCAGAGCCATTACGCAGAGCCATTACCCAACCTAGCTTTTCGGCAAAAAGCGCTATAGGCCAATCACGTGTATTGACTTCCAGTAACATCTCCTGCAGGACTTGTTGAGTAAGCCTGCAACAACAATGGGCTGTTTGAGACTCGGCTGGTGTGCGGCCATCCAGTGTCTGGCACATTCAACGTCTCCTGAATGAGCCTTTTCTTCTCAAACCAGATCACTACTTATAATATGCCACAGAGTTCATATTATTGCACACCGACATAAAATGTTGTGTCATCAATCGGGTTGATTCGGATTGGATTTTAATGTGAGCGCAAGCCACCGGGTGCAGGCTGACAGTCAAAAATATATCCTGC
Source organism: Nelusetta ayraudi (assembly GCF_046127955.1). Classification (NCBI taxonomy): domain Eukaryota; kingdom Metazoa; phylum Chordata; class Actinopteri; order Tetraodontiformes; family Monacanthidae; genus Nelusetta; species Nelusetta ayraudi. Next base: position 570,258 of record NW_027466230.1, read on the forward strand.
AGTGCCAGATGTGCCCTAGATCTGTCAGATTTATTTGATGTGCCCGTAGAATGGATGATGATTGGACACTTCTTCTGGTCATCACGTTTCCTGAGAGCTGAGCAGTTTTTGCACAAACGCACACAATCTGACAATAAGATCACTTAACAGCAAGGTTTAACTGCTAGAGGCTTCCTATTGGTGTTGCTAACGCAAACACCAGCTGGTCACCTGGTCAGACCTTGACTTCCTCCCTTTGTACGATTTTCAACTGTGTCTTGTTATCTACCCAGCCCCTAATTGGTCTCACCTGTGCTCCCCTACCATCATTTATAAATGCTCCTTGACTCCCTTTGTCTGGTGTCAGGTTGTCTTCTGTGAATGTGAAAAGGCTGTCCAGCTCTGATGCTGCTTCTCGCAACTGCAGCACAATCACAAATAGTTTCCCTCTCTATTCCTTCTTTGTCCCTTTTGAGGCTTTTAATGGCAGCTTGCAACACTTTGTTCAAAACGAGTTGAATGGAATCCTGCAACCGTCTGAAAACACTTTGCATTAGTCTGGAAAGATGGATGGGTGAGATTCCAGATATTAAACCCTAGTAATTCAGCCCCTGGACAAGGTTAATAGTTACCATTTGATAATGTTTGTTTTTCTCTAAGTGAAGCTGAGACCAAACATTCAGTTGTGAAATGATGCCTGATTGGATTGTTTCTCAAATCAATCACTCCATGTATATGCATGTAAACAGTTTAAGGGTTTCAACATTCTCACCGATGAGGTCTGAAATTTGTCTCCTGCGTCGGCTGGCTTTATGCTGCTGTTCAAGTGCAGGCCATTGTGTGTTGTTCCATCAACGGCTCCGTTCCTATGGCAGCTCGGAGAGATGAAGGACAGAAGCTCCTGTTCCAGCTCATAACTGGAAACTGGCCTGCTGGACTGAAGTGTGGCCATCTCAACTGCCAACCATCTCAAGTTGCCTAAGAATTGAATGAGGCATTTTCAACACTGGTAGCTAAAGACACTTCCTATCACAGACATATCATTTATGAAATTGTGTAGCAATTTCCTCAATATTTTTGTCTTGTAAAACAAGTGAACTGAGCCAAAAGAGTGTTTTAAACGCCACAAACTGTTAATTGGTGAATAACTTTAAGATTGCATGTATTGTTGCATCCTTTGTTGATGACTAGTTGATTCATTTTTGAAAGTTCACTGTAGCTTCCTAATGATTCCATCTAAAAGTAAAGGAGATAATGAGGAAATGAAAGAAAAAAGTGTTGCTGAACATCTGCCTAAAGAGTTTTTTCTTGGTGGAAAATATGTTTTCACTTGGCTCTGTATTAGGTCATATATTATTTATGACAGTTACATATACGTAGGGTTTATTACATCACTGTTACAGATAAAAGATTTATCCAGCTGACCAGATTCCTTCCTTTTTTCTATTTTTTCAGTGGCCTTCTATGATTTCAGACAGTTAGGCATTCCGTCTGGTAAGTCATAAGTGTCATGATTGGGAATATTTAATAACAAAACATTGAATTAAATGCAGAGCTTCAGGCTAGGACCACCTATCTGGACCACTTCCTCAGCTGTGCTCCACCCAGAAAGACGCTTGTTCAAACTAATGACTGTAATCGTTCAAGATGCTGATGTAAGCAGAAATTGTATTTTGGGTGGGCCAGTAGAAAACTGGATGGGTCATCTTCTCACAGAAAGGACTGCAGTAGTAGTAAAGAAGAACAAAGTCAAGGAGAAATGTAGAAAGAAAATCCTACTTGTAACATACTGCATTACAAAAACAATTGATGAAAAAAACAAAAACAAAGGCAAAATGTTCAATCAACAGAGCTCAGTAGAGCCAGACATAAAAACTGTCTGTCCACTACAGTTGACTTTAAGAGCCCAGTCAATGAATCTGTCCTGCATATTTATGATTGGACATTTAATGTTTTGGTCATTTGAAGGACCAAAGGGTCAGTTATGCTCCCGCAGCTTCCTAATACAACAATTTTGTGTCAACTTCTTTTCTCACATGAATTTTGATCTTTAAATAAAAAAAAGAATAACCAACAGTATTTTTCTCAAGCATGGATGGGCGGGCCAGTGACTAGTGTTTGGCAGCACTGGCCATCCAGGCCCATTTTTGGCTACGTGGTTCAAGAGGGGATCAGGATAATTCAGGGCAGGCCGGCAAAGAGTGTCAACATAGAGTGAAAGTGTACGAATTTACAGCTCAATTAGCAAAAGGTCTTCAAACAACCGTTTCAACTAAGTGCATTTATGATCGCTTTGATCTATCTGCAAGGCGACAGAATATCAAAACACAAATATAGGCAAAGACTCTGCATTTTGTTACTTTTTTTTTTCTATATTCTGATGCTCAGTGACTTCTCACTGTCTAGTCACTTCTGTTTAAGACCAGATGCAGAAAACCACCAGGAGCAGCCTGTGGTGAGAAAGAAGCAAAAACACACAGCGAAACCCTTCACTATGGTGTTTCCATTTAAATAAAACCACAACATCAATTCAATTTATTCAGATCATTCAATATTGTTCAAAAAACAGTTTCTTTCACTTCAGGAGAAAACAAAGTGAAGGCACTTTTGTGAAGACACACTTTGGACTGAATCTGGTTTTCTTTTCTTTTTTTCAGCCAGTCAGCGGCGTTTTAAATCTTAAATCCCACTGCAGCTGTGGCTCAATTTCATCAGAAAACGTGGTGACAAACTGGCACATCAGAGCAGAGAAACTCTTCCTCTTTCCCCACAACATCTTCTTCAACTCAAATCACATTTACGCGCTGTCTTGTTCTTCCAATGACAAATCCCCCGCTGCTCCAGAGCTCTGCCTCTTTAGCTTTGTGGGAATTCCATGTAAGACGGAGACAAGTCCTGCCTGGGGCTAATCAGGGTGGAGTAAGATGTCCTCTGAACAAACCGCCAATGCCACCTTCAAAGGAGGCACGCAGCGTCCCAGTTTCTGCGCCAACGGGGTGCTGTCTGCCAGGAATACGTTTAAAAATTTCTCTTGTTACCATTAAATTTCTGGTAAAAGGATTGCATGTGGAAGGAGTTAGAGAGACTGAGGATCGGGCTCTGGGGACTGAAACAAGATGCGCAAATGTTCAATGCATGCATTATTGACAAGGCAGTCGACCACACATGAGGGGTGGAGATGATACCCGGAGTTATGAACTTTTCACTGCTCCTCATATAGCTATGTGAAAACAAGGGATGGTAGCACATTGTGTGTTCATTTGTTCAGATCAAACTTTTCCATCAGTGTGTCGTTTCGCAACTCAGAAATGATACTATCTGGTCTGTTTATTGACCTCTGTTGGTTGTTTCTATTCAATCACCTTTCACTCCGTCCATCGGCGTGATTCAGAGATGCTCGGCTGATCATTTGACAGGTCAGCGCCTGTTTGGACGCCTCTCCTCCTCTACTCTGCAGGGCCTGGTGGAGACTTTATTGGCCTGATTGGCTTTGAAGTCGTCAACACGGCTGCGAGCAGCTCTCCTGCCTGATCAAAGAGGCAAGAAGAAGATGAACTAAAGGGCTGTCGCTACTTATCCTCTTGAAGTCGGTGGATGTTGATGCGTGGAGATTATTGGAAATGCATAATATTGTTACATTGTTACATATATTATACATAAAGGAGCTGGAGTGGAATCCAACTGCTATCTATTGGGGAGAAAATGTACGACAAAATGATAACAACAAGACCGTTATCAGCCAACGTGGTATTATTTTCAGGAGGAGAAATGATGATGATGATGATGATGATGATGATTAAGATGATAGAAAATAAAACTGGATGTTTGAGCTTCATGCATCATGATACCAGAGAGATTAACATTTTTCCTGCCCGCATTAATTATATGCAGGTCCTTATGACACAGTTTTGCAGCAATTACTGCAGCAATTATTCATGCAGAAAATGGGAAAATGTCTAAAGAAATGGGTTTGTGATAATGTGTTGAAATTCAGCGCCTACTTAACACCGGATTTAGGTCAAAGTCAGAGGCATAAAAAGAGAAACATCTATACATGATACTGGTAATGGTACAAAATGAAACAGTACGGCAAGATATACAGCATAGGGCTCTGCTGTTCCTTTCGTGTCTAAAGAGAAAACAGAGGTTGTCAATAATTCATGTATGAATGTGCTAAAAACAATGCACACAATGTAGATTTGAACTGGAGTTCGGAAGGTTTCTCTCAAAAATCTGCTTATCTGCAGTGTAGCATCAAGTGATGTCCTGCATTTATGGGAAGGCAGCAAGAAGGACTGTGAACAGCCAATAGTGGGATATATACAGTATATATAAGTGGCTCTATTGTTTTGATTGGGAGACCCCTAGTGGCAGAAGTACATGACATGTTCCTACTTAGATTTGAGCCTATGGAATATCCAAGTGGTGTTCTACCATTATTTACATCTAGCATTCACACCCGACCTTTTTATTTTACTTTTTCTTTTTTTTTTTGGTGATGGCTCATTGAGAGGGAGAGAGAAAAATATTTTCCCATGAAGATGATGCCACTTTAAGTGCTTTTGGCATCCACTGGGGTAAATTCTGATCAGGACTGGCCAAGTCAAACAGAGAAATCACAGCAGGCTCCGAGTCACTGTAGAAACAAGGGGCGCAGCCTAAATGCTGCATGAATCACTGAGCCACCACCAAACATTTCTCTCTGACATTGTTTCTGTGCCCACAGTTTTAAGTAGATTAGGGCTAATCACCCTCATTCAAGGCGCTTAGAAAAAAAAGAAAGGAGTTTTGCTTTTGGCTTTGGCACAAGTCTCTTAGTCACAGAGGGCCTACTGTCGCCTGTTGCCATGCCCTCACTTCTTGTGTGTCTGACTGTGAAAACACCCACAATGTACTTGAGCCTGTTATCAGTTAAACAGCAACATCAGGTCCTCAATATGATTCCCCTTTCATCTCCAAACGGGCCAATGGCTTGCTTTCACTGACCCGGCGACGTCTCACCATCCCGGCAGTATCTCCGCATCCAAAGATAGAAGCAGATGAGTGAGAGTCTCCTGCTCCTCGGTGCCTCCAGTATCTGCATCACAGGCTGATAGTCTTGACTTTACCGGAAGCGTCACTTCATTCTCTATCAGGCTGTGGGGGAGGGGCGTGGGCGCCAAAACGGATGTGCACCAATTTAGGATTCACGTCGCCTAACAAGGAACGTGCGCGCGTGGGTGGGTGGGTGTCGTGACCCGGACACTCATCAGCAGTCTGGGTATCAAAGGTGATTCTGTCATCGGGTCTGCATACCCTCTGTACCACACAAGAGTGTGGAGACAAGGTACAGCTCCACAGGTCTTGGTGTGAGTGAAAGTCACGATATGAGTAATTATGCAGCAAACTGCACATCGCTGGAACCAAACGTTTGCAGGGATACCCAACAGCGTCATGGTCAGCTGCGATGAGGTTTGTGAGGTTGAGTGATGACTGCGAGGTTGTCGCAAAACTCTTCACCGTCCATCTCACTCCCTTTGGAATCCTGGGCGCAGTGTTCGGTTTCTGTCCGACTTTGAAACTTGGTGCCTTTTTGTCCAAAGTCAAAGCTGCGACGTCGCAATAAACTCCTTCCAGAGTTAAGTAATTGCAGATGACATGTTGTTTTCACAGTAATAATAATCAAGTGAGGGGAAAAAAATAAGGGAGCATTTGGAGTTCTTTTAAGGACAAAAACCAAGCCTTGAAACCAGATTTCCAAAAAGGTTCTTTAATAAATAGCGGAACACTGACTGATTTTAAAAACATCAGTAGCTTCGAGGCAAGGAAGAGTGGAGGTGGCATTTTGGTGGTATCACCTTGAGGGCTGGGGCACATGGTCACCAGTTAGAGACAACGCAGGGTAGATGTGACATACAAACAGCATAGCAAAAAAACAAACAAACAAACAAAAACCTCTATCCACGTCAGTTGGATTACAGTTATGAACATTTATGAGAGAGCTTCCTGTAAAGATTTCCTTTTACCAGACTTAATGTTATACTTGTTAAACTCAAAGGTGGGGGGAAAAAAAAAATTCCCTGTTGAAATGTCTGGACAAACAATTCAATACTCAATCCCACATACAATCGCTCGACGCAAATTCTTCCCACCCTGATTAACGGCGGATAGCTGAAAGCAACTTGGCCCCCCCGTAAGCACGTACGTCCCGAGTAAACATTCGACACAGGCAAACACAAGGACAGACCTGGAAATCTGGGAGGGGATCGAGAGTGACTCTAGGGCCATCAGCCGCACCCCCAGCCCCCCACCCTGACCCTAACACAGACACACTGGCTCTCTCTGTGAGTGGTGATGAGCCTCTGGTTTTTCTTTATCTATGTGACAGCCGGCGGAGCTTCTCCTTGTGCTTCTAGGATCAAACTGTCCGTGCCTTGTTGTCCGCTGCGTTTCCCCCCATGTTTCCACCTGTGGTCTTCTTCTGGTCGCTACTGTAGGAAAAGTATACTAAAAGCCATGACGATGCAGCAGCAGGCCACCCAGGGACTCTTTCGTTCACCTGAGGGGAAAAAAGTTTAAACTTAATGCTGCACCATTAACGCAATTTGTTTGCAAAAAAAAAAAAAAAAAAAAGAAAGACAGAGAAAATGTAGACTTGCCTATTCTGGCACACTTCCAGAAGATTCCTAGTAGCCTGAGTGAAAAAAAGAAAACATAAATTAGAACGTAGGACACATTTTGCTGCATTTTTTCATTGTGTTTGCAGTGTGGGTTATATTTCTGTTAGTGACGGTTGTGGTGAACTGGGGTTTTCATGATCTAATGTGTGTGGACTTTGAGAGTGTGAAAGTCTATCCCCAACTTTTCTTTGAAGGCACGAAATGCTTCCTTGTTGACTAAGATGAAAGAAGTAAACATGTGTTGGTGTGAAAAAAAAAAGAAGATTTGTACAACACCAGAATTAGTTTCAGAATGCGTGGCAACTAATACAACTATAACAACTCATGTCTTAGATGAATCAATGGCAATAAAAAAAAAAAGAAGAATAACAAGAAATTAATTCATCCCATCTGCCAGTTTCAGTCTCATGGGTTTGACCCTCCCTATTAAAATAGTGTGTGTGTGAAACCGAGTATGCTTACGTCTGTCCCTGGGCAGTGCCAGGCTTGTGAGAAATGAATCATGCGGCAAGCTCTTTTTTTGGGGCAGCGTTTTGTCAAAACAAAATGCACAACGCAAAGCAACAGAACCTTAACTCTGAAGAAAACAAGTAACTTATTAATATTTAAAACTTATTCACTTTCTGTGAAACAGGAAATATGAAGAGATTAATTGTGAGACATTTATTTTGATGTTAGAGATGGTTGCACGAGGTGCATTTCTTCAGATGTTGGTGACCCCCCGACCCCTCCTCCAATAGCTGCAAACGGAACAAACCTGAACATGATGTGATCTCATTTCTCTTAGAAGACAAACATGACAATGCAATCCTAACTTGTGCAATTGAAAACAGCAGCAGCAAAAACACACTGTTAAGAACACAATTATACCCGGTCTTGTTCCTGTCTAGCAGGCTGGGGGCCATGGCTCTGACGTAGGCACAGGTGCAGATCAGAAGAAGAATCACTGTTAGCAGTGACTGGAAGTTGAAAATGGCCGACTGCAACATAAAGCAAAAAAGACAAATTTATTGAAAATATCTTGCTCAAAATATATTATGAGATAATTTATCAAATAACAACAATATATTGCAGATCCAGTCAGGAAAAAGAGAGGGGCATGGATTTACTTGCAACATCAACTCTTGTGACAAACAAAAACACGTCCCAAATAAACTCAACAAATCTCATATAACCTGAGTGGCAGCTTGTGGGCTAAAAGTAGAACTCTACTTCAATCAGTCTGTGTTTGCTCCTGATCTGCCAAACAACTGTAAATAACTAAATAGCCAAAAAAATCAATTCACATGGAACATTGCTCATTATTATAATTATTATAATTATTATTATTTGGCAGTTCACGGCAGATTGAAATGAAACGTCGTTTTTGTGCAGCAATCACAACGCATTCTAGTCAATACTAACAGTGTAATAAACACAACTGCATGGTCCACCGGTGTCACTGGAGCAGCTACGTGGCACAACCCCCCCCAAAAACATTCCGATGCTCACACCCAGCGTTTTCATAGGTAAAGTATAACTTCCTCCTCAATAGCATGCTAATATGAGCGACGGTAAGTTCATTTATATTTTTTTAAATATCTGATATACAAAACAGAATCGTGCATCCAGATGTCTAAAAGTTTTTGGAAATCTGAGCTAGCACACACTAGCTACTAGGTTAGCGTCAATTTACGTCTTTATCGACATAGAATCCGAACGAGAGTGATCTCAGAGCGCGGTGCGGCCAGTCTGGAAGTTAAATGTCCGTGACAGATTTACTTTAAGACGGGTGAAAATAAGATAAGTGTTCACTCAAAAAAACATAGTCTTACCATTTTTGTTGTGAGTCAAAGCCACATCACACTTCCGCTCTTGGAGTTTACGTAACGTACGTAACCCAAGATGCTGACGTAACCGCGCACTGAGTGCTCGTTGCTGATTGGTCAAAGGGGACGCGAGTTCAAAGTTGAACCTGTCAAGCGTCAACAGAAAAAGCAGTGTGATTTCACTTTCATACAAAACTTGGTGCTGCTTTTGGACTACGCAGTAGTTAGCCGGTACTGTGCCGTAAGTCTCTTAAACAAAATATTCATGTTGCTCCATTCACATCGAGTAGTTTTATATTTCTCTTCCGATTGCAAATTCTGCAAAATTGAAGTGGGGGCAAATACACACAAATCAACAAGCTGGGGACTGCACGTTTATTGATAAATGTCATGGACAAGAGGGTTCTCGGATCGTTATTAATATAGTATATGACGGCGCAACTCCTTAGATATCCAGTTATTAATCAGGTTTAAGTATTCTGTTGTATTCAGCCATGTCATGTATTGTATAGTTATGTGTATTGTCATAGAATTTCACACAAAAAGGCTTCAGGATAATAATCTGTTAAGTGCAGTGTGTCACGCAATATCTTGGCAGACGAAGTGCAGTGCTACAAGATCTTTTATTAAACAAACCGGTACAGCATATTCGTGGCACTTATTTCCCTGGCACCAACCAGGGGAATAACACATTTTAGATGTAACAACAGTAGATGTTTACTAGATTTCAAAAATAGAAATGTGGATTTTTCTTTAGGAAAAGATGAGATCTGGCGAGCTCAGCATAAAGTGATTTTCCTATTACTGTTGGGACTAAGCCAGTTAAGTATGATGTGTACCATCTTTTTGAGATCATCAGTCAACCATCATAATCACTCGTCATTAAGTGGACTAAGGTTGGTCTAGAGTTAGATTGTTGATTTTGAGACTGCTGGAAAAAAAAAAGAAAAAGTCAAACATGAAAAGTAAAAGTCCAGTGAGAGAAATGGCCTAATTGTCATAATGCATTTTAGAGACAGTTGACCCTTTTGACCTTTTCCTCACACCAGCGTCATATACAGGATTGGTAGTGAATCGTTAAAGGCTCATTTGTGGCTAATTTGCCCTGCTATGCAATTTATGCCTTGCAGTTTTCACTCACTGCACGCTGGAGCTAATGACAATGAAAGTTCTTCCATCCGACACACTCGCCTGTGTCAGGGCAGCCGGTATCATCTTGCGGACGGCGAGGGCTGACGCGGCTCCGAAGTCTAGCCAATCATCTCGCCTGCAGGCGATTAGAACAGAGGAGCATCGGATTTGACTTTGAGGGCTACATGTGACTTTGCAACTCCTGACAGAGATCGGTGTTTATTTGATTGAAGTGCCCATCTGTCATTGAAACAGGGTCATTGTCCCAGTGCAACAGATGTTGCCATAACTAATGAGTAGCCGGGCTCACTTTATGAGGTTAAGGTTGAAACCTTGGGCTCCCTCATCTTGTTCAACCTCTCTGTCCAGCCACACCCACTCTGGAAGCACAAAGGGTCAAATTCAACGTGTCGAGATTCCACACCAGCGCGTATGTGCATATAAGTGCGTGCGCTGCGGGCGAGGACACGTGTCCATGTAAGCGTCTCCGCTGTCTGTCTCACCGCGATCAACCTTGACCACCTGCTCTGTCAGTGTGTGTAATGGTGGGTGACAACGAGAAAGACCCTCCCCAGCAAACATGCTGTCACGTCCTAAGTTACTGCAGTGTCCAAAGGTGGCAATTTTCATTTTTTCCAAACATGTCCAGCTTGGCTAACTGCCAATTTAGCTGTCCTTTCCTCTCCCGCTTCACACGCTTTGTCCTGTAGTTAAGCAGGCAAGATACCCAGCTCACCTCTCACTTCACGTGGATGCAATAATCACATGTTCTGCCCAGGGCATCCGTAATCAAGTAAAAGTTTCTCAAGACCTTTGCTCAGGTCAGTTAAGAAAAAAAAATGGCAAGAAAATCAGAAGGGATGTTTTGTGAACGCTGGGTTATACTGTAAGCAAATAGCTGGTTGACTTTGACTAAATTGATACTTTGGGGAAAGACTGAGACCTAATGGCGAGGGGATGGGACCAACCTGGTTTAACACACATTGAACATGGTCGCAGTGGCAAACAACATTTAGTTTCACAATATGACATTAATTTGAAGAACACGCAGCCACAGTAGTTGCCTTACTGCTGGTCTGGACAGATTCGTCTGGGATGTGCTTGACTGAAGCAGTATTTTCATATAAGGCATAATGTAATGGAGAAAAATTGAGTTTTGGCCATCTAAGTTCTTCCAGACAGTGTTTCGCAAAGTCCCAAGTGCGTTTGCTCTGTTTGATAAGGGACGAAACTCAGGTTGTTTTTTTTGTTTTTTCTCCCGGTAATATTCTTCTACATCTGTAACGGGGTGTAATTATCTTGCTGGTGGTCGGGGAGCCCACACTCCCAGGGAAAAAGCCAGCCAACACTTGTTAAAACTCCATGTGCTTCCACTGACTCAGATACCCCCAAGAGAGGACACACGCAAGTCCAAATCATGAAACAATGAGGCTTATTGATGCAAGGCGACGATCGACGCAACCTTACGTTAGACCAGTGCACCGGGGAAACGGGCACGTTGCGGGGGAAAATGATTCATTGCTCTCCGGTTAGTTTCTTACGTCCTGTCTTTGTGCTGTCGGCAGGTCATGAGTGGCAATGTCCAGCAGATCACTGTCACCTCTTACCCACAAACCCCTTACTTCCTGCGAGTGGACTGGGCTGAGGACCTGGGAGCTGGGTTCACAATCGCTCTGACTGACGGGAGCTCGGCCTGGATCGGAGAAGGTGAAGATTTTAGAGAAACTCTTCTTTTCACTGAAATGAACCATTGAGGCCCACTGTCGTGCCATTGACTATTCACACTGAGGAGGCACCTGGACGAAGCTCATCACATAATATTAATAAGTGTTGGTCCCTTGGACCAAGGTTACAGTGACCTTGTCTTAATCAGTCTAATGCTGCTGTGTCCAGGTGTATTAAGCTGATTAAACAGTACAAGGCTCGTCTTTGTGCATGTCTATGTGTCCATGCTTGTGTGTGTGTGTGTGTGTGTGTGTGTGTGTGTGTGTGGATTCAAATTTGAGCGCTTCTTCTCTTGAAGAACACCTGGAACACAAGTGCTCTCTAGTCCTCTATTGCGCTCCATCTGCAGAGTTGACAGGTGGAGATGGGCCTGTGACAGCTACCTGCGGGTTCCTGCATCCTCGCTGTCCTCTTGGCGTTTGATGTCTTAATTGTGACCCTCAGCCCCTTGTTGCCGGTTGTGCAACAGCCGATGACATTCTCCTTGAATTCCTCCTTGCGTGCTTCCTTTTTTAAAAAAAAATTTGCCTTTTGTTGCTTTGCTGCCTAATTCGTGTTTACGTCTTCCAGCCGCTTCCGCCCTCTGGCCTTCTTTTGCGGCTTTTTTTTTTCGCTTTCAGTTTTTGAGACGAAGTGAGTGATCCGCCCCTTTTGTTGTGTCCAGTGTCGGAAGATGAGGTAACAGAAGACGCCAACGACGTTGGACTCGCAAGGGGGGAGCACGTCAAGGATCTTCTTGGCGCGCTGACGGGAGGAAGAAGAGGGCGGCAGCGTGACGAGGCAGCGTACTCGTTCAGCCTCGCTCCAGATCACGGCCGCCTCTCTTATCAGAAGATCTCTAATGGCGTCCCGGTGAGCGAGAACTGGAGTGCACGTGGCACTGGTGTGATGTACATTCTCTTCCCAGTTCATAAAATCTAGGCTTGCCAAAGATGCTCATTCCAAGGGGCTTTCAATTACCCATAATACATTTTTAACAGCTTTAAAACTGAGTGGCTCTTAAAATTATACAACCAACCTCATCAATTAAAGCAGACTTTATGCCTACACCCCTCTCTCCAATATTGCCTGTAGGTGGCACAAGAATCAGAATGACTGCACTTTTAAATCTCACTTGCCCTCAGGAGCCATGAAAGATCTTCTTGTTGAACCTCTAACCACACTGACGGACAAGAGCTGCACTCAACAGAGCTGAAAGTGTCCTAAATGTGTTTGCACATCAGTCAACCGAGGGATGTCTAAATAGATTTAAGGGACCAGCCCTTGAAAGCCGACAAACCATTACAATAAGGTGCCTTTGAATTATCGAGTGCATCTCGCCAAAGAGGAACCCTGCCGAGCTCTACGTCCACCTGTGTTTACTTCTTAATCTCACCCTCTACGCTCGTCTACGTCTTCCCCGAGACTCCGTTGCCCGAGGATGAATCTGCCCTAACGACGTACAACAAAATAGAAAGGAAGTCTTATACTTTACAGCTGGCCGTTAAAGAGATAAGGTCTATAGTCTCCTGCATCGTTGCTGAACAAGCGAGGCCTGTCCTTGCCCTCAGGGGCCGGCGGCAAAAGATTCGCAGATAGGAACCATGCACCGTTTGATAGGAGCTATCGAGTGACAGCAAAGCGCATCGTTCCCTCATAATCACTGCCCGTAAACATTAACGCATGAGAGCTAGCAGGTCGAGAAGCTCGTCCAAACGGCGCCTTCAATCCGTCATTCAATGGCCTTGATGTCCAAATCAAACTGACATGTGTATTTTGCAGGGGATGGAGGCAAGAGGGCGGAGGAGGGAGGGATGGTGTCACCCAGACAACTCTGTTGTAGTCGCCAGTGAGTGACAGGCCTGATGGAGCGCAGGTCGCGGTGCTTTTGGTGAATTTGGCCGGCTGAGAACTGATTCTGTCACCTGCAGGGAGCGGGTCAGCCAGGGTCCTGGGACTCCTGCACAGGTAGTGGGAGAGCCGAGAGAAAAGGCCAAGGGGTCAGGGACACTGCGGCGACCGTAAAAACCTCCAATTTATGGTCGACGCCGCTCGCCTCCGGCAATGCCGGACAGTCGATGATTGCGACTGTCCGGCATGGCCCCCCACCCTTCCTCACCTGGCTATCTTTGCGGCGTTGAGTTGCATATACAAGTGTGCCTCCGTCTGCATGCGGCCCCTGTCTGGACACGCACACATTTGTTGGTTTTAGAGGGCGAACGGCCTTCTGGCTGCTGTTTTTAAAAGTCAAGGGAACGTCCACAGCCAGGTACTTTCTCCCATGGTCCTCAAAGAGTCATATAAACTCTAGAGACAGCAGATGCAGGTTGCCTAAATTTGCAGATGCCATTGGAGACACTGGAAACAATCATTTAAAAAAAAAAAAAAAAAAAAAAAAATAGATTAATATTGAATATGAACTATTGTAAAAAATATTATTTTCAACATAGTTTGTTAATGCTTTGTTTACTCCATTATTTTCTCTGTCAAGAGTTACTCAGTGCTCTCTGCTAGGATCGTGCTACACAACTGGTCTTACTCTCCACTATGTTAAGTACACCTTGCTTGTGCTGGGTACCTTATAAAGTGGCCGGTGAATGTGCATGTAACAACCTTGAAGCTGTGCAAGCCTCAAGGTTGGAGGTGCAGCGCATTCAGAGGTGCATTACATGGTTGCAACCTGTGGTTATTTGACTTCCTGTTTCCTCTCTGCGGTCTCCAGCCAGTCTGCCAGTTCTGCTCTGACATGTCGTCTTCACCGTGTCCAGCACATGGCGCTGAGTCGCTGCCATGTGATTGGCTAATTAGCAATTTCTGTTAACAAACAGTTTAACGTCCGCTAGTTCACTTTTCCCCGCCATTGGCTTTCCTGAACCTCCCTCACATCATGCTTTTCAAAAGCTCATTTTGCCAATTGTAAGCACTTGGAAAAATTAAACACAGTCTTACTTGTTGCCACACATGCCATGCTGACCTCACTCATTATCACACTCCATAAAGTCTTCTGCGCCAGTTTTAAAAAGCACTGCCCAGCAGCAACGAGGACCAGACATGTTCCTCTTCTGCTTCTTTTTAAAGACCCATGAGCCAATTTAATATTGTTATTTAGGTCCATCATGTCCATCAGTGAGTTCAAATGACCAGTGACACCAATTTGCAACCATTTGTCAGATAAGATAACTTCAACCCAGTTGAGTGTTTAGGGTTGTTTGTTGCTGCCAGTCACTTAGTTGCGTGGCCTTGCAAACAGATGCAGACACGGACATACTTCTTGTCTCTATTTAGATATGAAAAGTGATTATACGCAATGGATGGACGGAGTGTTTATTCTTTCGGTCTCGGGCCATTTGCAGTACGACAGGGCTAAACTTTGTCTTTTAAACAAGTTGTACATCATTGGGCCGCGCAACATCTGTCCAGTCTCTGCGTGCGCTCGGTAAGGAAGTGATCCACACTCACATCTCTGTTAGCGGCAATCAGCTGTGTCAGCCGTTTGCGCACGGCAGGCACAAATCTAGGAATCCTCGGGGAAATTGGTTTGAAGTACCACCCTGGTCTCACACCTGCACCCCTCCCCTCCCCACACACCTCTTTCTCTCCTTCTCGAAACACGTCAAGAGGTTGAAAAGTGGAACATATTTTCCCAGGCAGATAATTTTAGGGTGCAGAAACGACCAAAAAAAGAGGGAAGCTTCCTTCGGCAGCAGAAGAAAGAAAGGAGGCTGGGAACGAAACAGGTGGTGAACTTAACCTGACATTAATATTTTATGAATATGACCCTAGCAGTTGTAATGATGAGTGTAATTTAGCTTGTTTGTTGTTTTAACTGCTACTAAGCAGGTGTTTTACATGGCTAAGTCAGATATTATCTCCTCCTTAATGCCCGTTTAACTGCCAATCTGTCATAGGTGGAGAGGGAAATATTTCACGCCAGACAGGCAGGTACTGATGCTGACGGTGCTCGTGAGCCACAGAATGAGGTGAAGTAACTGCTGTAATTGTAACTTCACGAACATAAGTCGGCCACACAGTCGTTGGAGAAGCGGGACTAATTCCTGTGCAAACAGACCATAAAGACGTTGCAAAAATAAGTTGATGAATAAATGAACAACTTCTAGCTGAAGACTTGACTTGATCTTCTGAGCTCTCCAAAGATGTCCATCTGTTTCCAGGTGCAGGCTGATCTTTTGAATGGATCCTAGATATTGATCAGTACAAACCGAAATGTCCGCTCACCCCGTTGTGTATTCAGTCTCGCTGAGTTTTTTTTTTTTTAATGTGGTTTCAAGCAGAAGAGAAGAACCAGAAAACAAACAAATCTCCATCTGTCCAAACTTCAAAAGTAAGAAAAGAAAATCCGTTGGAGTGTTTGGCTCTTTCATATAAACCCGAGCATTTGTTCTTCTTTTCACGTCGAGGAAGCCGTGGTACAAATGGACACCAGATTTGTGTCCTGACCACACTGATGACTTGAATCCACCAACGCATCTCTTTTTTTTTTTTTTCCCCCTCTTGCTATCATCATCAACAAGTGAATGCCGCTGCATCTCCTCCCGCCTAAACAGAAGTAAACCCTGCATCGGACCGGACTGAAACCGACTATTTAAACTGCTACCTCCCAACTTTCTGCTGTGAGGTTGGGCCTGTGCCACTGCATGCCCTGTGTTTATGGGAACGGTCACGTGACCAGCGACAGGCTGACTGCTGTCGCCCCTCACTTCCTGCTCTCTATCGGGCCACACGCCTCTGCATGGCGGACAAGGGAGCCGATGGGACGAGCTGATCCCGGCTCAGCCCGGTTGCCCACACTTGCCCACTTCTGAACACTGGCTCTTTGTCGTCGCGCTCACCCACTCGTTTCCCTGTCTAGCTGGTCGATAACAGGAAAAAAAAAGCAACTACAAAAAGCTTCTGTGTCACTGAGTCGTCCTCAAATGAACTTTGTTGGGTTGGCTAGTAGAGTTGGAAAGTAACAAAGTACAAATACTTTGTTACTGTACTGTTATTTACTTGAGTATTTCCTTTTTCTGAAGACTTTTCGTCGCTAAATTTATACACAAACATCTGTATGTATTCCATAAAAACAACTTTTTCCTCAAGTACATTTTAAAACCTGTTATTTCTTACTTTTACTTGAGTAAAGGAGTTGAATAGATGTTTTTTTTTTTTTTTTACACAAGTAGCTGTACTTTTACCTAAATGCAGAATGTGTGTACTTTTGCCAAGTACAGTTCAGTAGGAACTGTAACTGCAACAGGCGATATCTCTTCTTCCCCCTGTCTGCGTGTCATCACATTGGCTACTGCTGGCTATTAGTTGTTTGCAGCATTGCTGGAGCAACAGATCATTTCAACAAAACGGGTCAGTTAAAAGTAATCCCAATGTGATCCGGCCATACGGAAAGCCTCTGCCTCTGCCTCTGCCTCTGCGTCATGTGGTTTTATTTTCATTGGGGGCAGCCCTCTTCTGGCTTCGTCAGCAACACCTACAGCCTCCCCTCTCAGGGGGTCCGACCTCGCGGTCTGGCTTGTTGATTGGGGATGCACGCACACAAATAAACAGTCAGACCACACACACACACGCACACACACACACACACACACACACCAAGAGACAGTAGACTGCTCTGTCAGTCCCCTCCTGAAACTAAAGTTGTACCCTGAAATCCGCTGTATCAAATTTGTTTAGTCTCTATATTTTGTTTAACCAGAGTTGTTGCTTTTGCAACCGTGTGATGCACTGATCATTGAGTTGCCATGAAGAAGCCAACCTTGCCATTCAAACGCCATGTGAGCAGAGTACCAACAACAGCTTCATACGATTTATTTTATTTCATTTTATTTTATATTATTTTATTTTATTCACCCATTGGTCAGGAAATGGCTTGGAATAATGTGTCTTGTGGGGTGTGTGGGTGGAAGCAGTCTCAGCACCCACATCATGGCAGCAGTGTCTAGACCAGGGGTGGTCAAACTTTTTGACTGGTTGGGCCACAATGGGTTCTAAGATTTGTCATAGACGCCGGAACAGGAGCAGATGGATGGAGTGTTTTGGTGACACACCTCGTGGGTTAAAAATAAATTAGCATGGGATATGTAGAAAACATATGTTTTAATGTCTATTGAACAAAATATCTGTCTTTGAAGGCCCACGGTATTTAGCTCTTTATTGAAATAACTCTTAAAATACTGAAAAAATGGATGAAATGCAGCTATTTTATGACTACTACTAGAATTTGTTCAAGTTCGGCGGGCCGGATTAAAAAGCTTAACAGGCATAGCTTGCCCAAGCCTGGTCTAGACTTTAGTTCGATGTTAGTCTGGAGTCTTTTAAGTGGATGCTCTTCACTGTTCGCTCAGCTCGACCTCGTAGAGGTTTGCACGCCATTTGCCCACGCTACGAGATTTATTTTCTCTTTGCAAGTGGTGCGCAGTAAGCGGAGGGTAAACCTTCCATGAACTGGAAGTCACATGTTTACTCACAAGCCCTTAAAAGTAAAGACAGCGAAACGTGCCGCCTGTCGCTATTTAAAGCAGCCAGCTGGGCAAAAACAAACAGTAGCCGTGTGCCATTTCCAATCTTAATCCGGTAAGTGAGGGCTTGCGGCTGCGGCAGTTTAGGCCTGTACATTTTGCGTCCTATACTTCTAATGCCATATTAGCAGCGTTGGCCGGGAAGATATACGGTGCCAGAGGTTGTCAACCGCCGAGGGCTTTGATGGCAAAGTTTGGCCGAGCTCCCCTGTCATTATGACGGAGGGAGACGCGGCAGTGAATTTACAGCAATCTTTTCAAGTGTTGGAAACGCGAGAGCGCTCGGCCGGGGTCACAGTCCCGGAGCCTTCACATTATCCTCCGTCACATGGCAGTTGCATTGACAGACGACTTTCCTCCCGGAGGAGAAAGAGGCGGTTTGAGGGGAGCAGGTAGCGAGAGGTTGGAGGAGGTGTTGGGGGAGGGGAGGCCTGAGGACAGATCAAAGCGGTCGCAGCTCGCTCACTCGCCCGCGTGTTAGACACACACTCACACACACACACCCACTCTGCAGTCGCCGGTGCGTGTGAGATAGCGACAGTAACGCGTCTCTGAGCTGGACGCCGATGACTCGCGCGCAAAGGCTGTTCGCAGTTTGCGAATGACCGGCGAGCCAAACGTGAATCACCGTTTGTTATTAAGGCCAGACTGCCTTGCCCAAACACTGAATCACTATGTCAACTATGCCGATGACTTATGAAGCGCACTGTCGCACGGATTGTCTCCTAATCCGCCCAGGTCAGCCTGCGCTGGATCACGGTGACAACCTGATGTTGCTTTAGATTTTTAAGAGTTCCCAGTGAACCTCCTCAGATCCTGGGTGGTCTTGCCCCCTCGCTCTGATCCTACTATGTTAACAGTTGTTAAATCGTTGAGTTCCTTGTTATGATCTGAGCTGACATTATTCGCGGCGCTGGGACAGCGCATGTCAAAGTACAAGCTGGTTTCCTTCTCGTTATAATCACTTTACATTTGTTTTTAATTAGAATAATTTCCAATTTAAAGTGGTCCTTTATGACAAAATCTGTCATTTCACATTTTGATTCGCGGGGTTCGACATGATCATTATCAAGTATTAGTGAAAAAAAGATAAATATACTGAAGACCATTTAGTATATACAGTAAGCCTCTTGTAGCTTAAGCATGCTGGATCACAGGGTCGTTGTAAATGCCATTTTATCTGTGCATACGCAATAAATATATGCTGCTGGATTTGATCCCTGCGTTGGGAACGGTCTTTCTGAGAGTCTGCATTTCCACCAGAGCGTGTTGCTTTCCTCCGTGTGTGTATTTTCCAACAATCCAAAACATCCATTTTAATCTAATTTCCAATCAGTGTGCTTGACCAACGCCCAATGAGGACCTGATCTGCATCTGGGATGATTGCCCACTGCTTCTTGACAAAGATAAATTAAAAGCAGACAAAAGCATTTCTTTTGGAGGAAAGAGCACGTCAAGAACAAATTTTAAGGAATCAGCTTTTAAGAGAATGAAAGGGATGAAACACCAACTTGAGAGCACAAAATTTATCTATGAGAAAAAGAGACCAAGAAGCTTTGGAGCCGCTGATGCCTAATCTGATATTGAATATGAGGGAGGGAAGCTGTGGGTGTGATGTGCAGCAATGTCCAGTCAGTGCGCTGAGTTCAGGTTCACCAGTTGGGTGGGGGTGGTGGGTGGGTGGGGGGGGGGAACAGCTGTGTTGCCTGCCAGGACATCAGCCCAGGACAAAAAAATGACAAGCATTTAATGGGAGCTTTTGAAGATGGCTGCTTTATTACAGTGGGTCTGCAAACTTGACGTGGCCCAATGAAGATTTAGCACCTCGTCACCTTCTGGTTTCCAACTTCATCATGAGCAGTAGCCCTGTTCATGCGTGCCCAGGGATTATGGGTGTGTGCCTGTCCGAGTCACCAGGACAACGGAGAAACATAGACTGGACAACTTTTTGAAAATATTGTCTGGTCCGGCCAAAGCATATTTCAGGCCACAGTGTCCTGTTTTTAAAAATATCTGATTACAGTAGTTTTCTTCTCTTTTTTTTTTTGCTGAAAACAAAAAAAAAAATGTATCCGGTACATCAAGTGAATGTAAAAAATCTCCCCTTTGGTTTTTGGCCTCATGCAAGCCGTCAGTTCTGCTCTTTGCCAAAATACAAGCCCAATGAGGAATGTTTGATGATATTCTGAAGCTTACTTGCGATTCTAAAGAGGTGCCGACAGGACACGCCATGGAGGAAACTGTGCTCCCTTTCATGGTTTGACGTTGACTATTAAATCCAAGTGGTGTGCCACCACAGACACTCTTCGTCTCATAAAACTTTCCTGCTACCAAGAAAACTTTTGATGCTGCTGTGTGTCGTTGCTTTTCTATAAGACATAAGTGTTGTTTTAATACTGAAAAAGTTCAAATCAGTGCTCAGTTTCGAAATTTAAGCAGATTTTAAACATGGACTTGTTAGGAGAATTGGATTTGAGTTGGTTTAGTTCCATCCATGGATATTGTAATGCTGGTCAAATCCGGACTCATCCAGCTCAATAAGCCGACGAAAGTTTACATTAACCTGAATCTTATTAATCAATGTCAAAGTGAAAATTGTGTCATTTACCAAGACCTATTTAACGTCATTTGAACAGATCAAAGTTAATCTGGTGATCAGGAACTTTCAGATGTACAGACCTTTAGAAATGTAGAAAGACCACAAGCTGTTTTACAAAGTAGCTAAACTGCCCAGTTCTTGGATCAGAATTTCCTCTGCACATAGCTTCCTCCGATACTTAGCCAGGACTGAGGAGTTACATGAATGAGAGGATTCATCCTAGATGGCGCAGGTGAGCTGTCTGAGTTGAATCCTGCAACACAGCAGCGTCCTTTGGAGACTTGGGAGTAGAGACCGTGACTCGTACTTACAGATTTAACGGAGTGAGCTCGGCGGCTCATGTTGCTAAACAGGAAGTTCACAAGATCAGCTTGTTTAGGCAACGGATTTCGTTTGGCAAATTTATGGCTTTGCGTATTAATGGGGCAGGCCTGCACACTCGGGCCACTGCCTTTTTGGCTGTGTCGGTGAGAGAGAAGAAAGTAAAGAGCATTGTTGAATGTTTTTAATTTCAAAATATTAATTCAATTTACAAATAGGCCCCCCACACAGTCTGTACGTCATTGTATTCTGTGGTGAGGTCTGGCATAAAACTGAATCATGTGACTCAAAGGACTCGTATGTTGAAACTGTCCAGTAAGTGATCCATCCTACATTCATAATCATTTCAGTGAACCTGTGTTGTCCTCACTACTTTATCAACCCTCTCAATATACACTTTACCTTTACCTTAACAGCAGACCTTACTAGTACCAGGTACCTAATAATGTGGCCGGTGCTTCAGGGTTGCTGTTTATTAAATACTCTGGCCAGCCCATTTAGGACCTACAACAACGTTCACCACATTCAAAGACTTCAATTCCCTTTCTTCTCCATTCTGACTCTCACTTTAAACTTCATGCACGTTGTCTTCACCACATTTTCATGTCGAAAAGTATTGAGTTGCTGCCATGTGATTGGCCAGTATTTGTGTTAACAAGGAATTGAACATTTTACCTAATAAAGGGGAATCCAAAGTCTCCAGAGGTCTTCGCACATGTCTGTCTATCAATGATAAGCCTGTATGTAAACCTTTTATAACTGCATGTGACATCCACCTGATTCGATTCTGTTTTCTCATTTAGTACCTTCCTTTTTTCCATCCCTCTGTCCTTAAAACGTGCAGGTGCACCTTGGTTGTGTTGAGCTCCAACCTGCTCCAGACCCTGTAGAGCTGAATCGGGAGATGATCGCTCTGGCCCTAAAATGCAATGTGGATTTAAAGTTGGACAACAGCCAGCTGCTGGATGGGAACCGCAGACTGAAGCAGCAGAACCAGGTCATCCTCCAAGAGTAAGACTGACTGAAGCTCTGTGCTTCTGACGCACGTGTTGATGGAAAGAAAGTCTGGCGTTCAAGTGGAACACGCCAACCGCGGAGTGAAATAATTTTCTTAAAATGTTCAGCTCTGGTAGTTGTTTGGTTGCTTTTCTCGTTTACATGCAAAATTCTCTTTGCCTTTAACGGCAGCTGTCTGCTGTTTATATCCACGGCGTTCAGCCAGTATGACATCATCACTGGTCGCCTTTGAGAGGACTCCACCCAGTACTGCAGTCTTGGCTTTTAAGCATGAAGGAGTTGTTTCAAATTATTCACTATCACTATGATTTTATATCCCTGATGCTCTTTAAAAAACAAAAAACAAAAACAAATTATGATTATTATGATTATTATTATTATTATCATTATCATTATTATTATTATTATTATTATTATTATTAATAATAATAATAATAATAATAATAATAATAATAATAATAATAATAATAATACTAGTAACATTTTAGAATTCTTGTACATGTGTTTATGCATAGCACAGCAAAACCTTTCTTTAAAAAAGTAAAAATCGACTTTTGAAGTCAGCTTTCTTGCAGACATTTTAGTTTTCCTGAACAGCCTTGGATGTCATTGTGTTTATTTCTCTATTTATTCATTTTTACCTCTCAGGCTGGAACAGCAGGTCCAGGATAAGGAGGAGTTGGAAAGGAAGCTGTACTCACGTTTCGTCCCAGTGATGAACGAGAAGAAGGCCAAGATCAGAAGCCTGCAGGACGAGCTCCAACATCTCCAGCGGACTGATGACAAGCAGAGTGACAAGGAGGAGAGACAGAGGTCAGCTTGGGATTGCTTTAAGTAAATTGAATTTTGTGGTTGTTATTTGTTTTTACCTTGGCTTCATATTTACGAGCGTCGAAGCTCTGCGGATGCCCTGAATTGCATTGACACACCTTTGCGGTTAAATCTAAAGGGACAAACAGCAGAGGTGAGTGTGTGCGGCTGTAAATCAACCATGTGCTGAACTGACTGAACTGCCTCTCTGACTCCTACTCATGTCTCATGTCGTGTCTCTGCAGTCGTCCTCCCGCTTCAACTCTGAGTTCAGAGCGCGAGCCCTCACATATATCAAAACTGCTGTCACCCCTTCATAGAATTTAACACCGTATCGAGCTTTGCATGGTGGTTTTATTTGCTGGTGCTTTCAGTCTGAGGCGGTCAGATGGGCAAATTTACCACAATAGGCGTCGTCGTCTTGATTACAAACTCACATATTGTTTCATGCCTTGATAAGTTCTAGAATTTCCAAGTTTCGCTCACACACACACACATGCCCCATTTTGCTCAGTGACAGTAAACGACGTCGTGGCGGAGGCGGAGACCAGAAAGGGAAGGAGGAATCCCGTCAAAGCTTCCATCCATCCCAGGAGCCAACTATTCTCATCACGGGTGTGTTTCAACTATTATTCATTTATTTACCGATGTCCAAATTAATGGGAGGGAAGCTGCTCCTCCACCCCAGCAGTTCTCTTCTGGATCAAAAAAAAACAACAAAAAAAAAGTGAAAATGAATCAGAAAGTGTTTTGATCTGCGCCCGCGCTGCAATACATTGCAACTGCCACAGCAATTCTAATCAGAGGGAAACACTGTCAGGCCCCCTCATTTCCCAGCAGGGACTAACAGAGGCTTTTCTCAAGGCAAACAACCGGCGCGCTCCGTGGCATGATGAGATCAGACAACCAGAACTGTGTTTTGTGGCAGCAAATTTGTTATTTTTGATCCCGGTTTAGGTCTGCGCATCATTCGGGTTCCTGTGCCTGAATTTGTTGTGATTTTTTTAGCGGCGAGGCGGCGCGCGAGTGTGAGGACGGCGGGGCCGAGTGAGCTGCTTCTGAAACGCTTGTTGTCAGATCTGGGATGAGAAAAAGCAACATTCGCACAGTCCGTTGAGCTTGACGCACACACACACACACACACACACACACACACACGCGCAGTGCTTCCCAGGGATGGTAGATATGTTATCGTTTGCGATATATCGTCAAAACAATTGCCTGCGCTAAGAATATGTAATCTCGCAATAATAACGATGAACTCCTGTTGATGACGTCAGTACGTGCTCAACGGACTTGCCGCTGGCAGCCGGCAGCTCACTTGTGGAGCAAAATAACAAGCAAGGCAGAACGCGGGGCTGATAGCGTACACACGGTGCTCGAGAATCGATTGTGGATTGTGTGCAAAGTGAAAATAAACACAGCATAAGCAATTTGCAAACATCCTGTGTTACTTTTTGTTTATTTTCTTTTGGGTGGGCGGACTGGGATATTGAGGCTGGACACCTAAATTGACAAAAATGTTGGCGAATTTTTACTGGCACGACTCCCAGTCAACCTTGACATGGACCTTTTAAGGCTTTGTGTTCTAAAATAACTCGAAGCCGACGTTCAACTCTGTCGTTTATCCACACTGTCTTTTCACGAGCAAATCTTTCTTTCTGTTCTCTGCGGCGCTAATGTTAGCGAGTTACTGTTATTTTAAGCACGACGTACTTTGGGTGCTCTTCTTCTTCCTCCGCCTTCAGGGAGTGAACTTGCGGCGCCACACCAGGCCGTGCTTAGGTACTACATGGTTTTCAGTCATTTCCAGCGTATCCGTGTAAACGGGATTTTATTGTTTTTAGCACGGCTTCTTGTAAACACATATTTTTCAAGTGCGGTTTCGAAAAATGTGCAGTTTCAAAAAGATCCAAAAAGACGGAGTTGAATTGTTTCATATTTTTTATCGTCACTTTTATCGTTATCGCAATAAATACCAGAAATGATCGGGATAAAAGTTTCAGTCCATATCGCCCATCCCTAGTGCTCCCACATTACACTTCCCCGCACATGCACCATGCCTTGGTAGAGCAGGGTGTGGAAATACTGAACATGACATTTGGCTCATTCCTTTGACTTCTTCTGATGTCATAGGTCACGTCGTGATGCTGGGAGGAAAAAAAGCTGATATTACTTCCCAGCAAAACTTGTCGGCTCGATGTAACTGATGATGCACGGAGAGACGGGGATGACGGTTGGAGGTTGCTGGGTGGGTGGGGGGGGGGGGGGGGGGGGGGCTCAACGTAAACTGTGAGCACACACCAGCAGAGAAACTACCTCGGGGTCTCTGAGAAACACTCTGCGGTGAGTCATAAAACCCTGACCGGCCAAGTCTGCTCTGATGGTTTCAACACGACCGGTGGCGAGGCGCTCCTCCTGCGTCGGGAAGAGCGAGGCGTGATGTCACACTTTTTGCTGAGTCATCCACCCCCCCCCCCCCCCCCGCCCTGCTCCCTAACAGTTTATTGATAATAATAATCTCTTTACAATAACACCGCTGATTTTTGCGTCCTCAACCGCCGTGTTGGCCTGAAGCCAAAGTCACGGCTAAAACGCTTCCCTCCTTACTCCCCTTCTTGCTATATAAATAAAGACGAATGGAAGCTGTCAATTGTGTGGAAAGAATTTTGGCTGAAACGCTGTTCTGTTCTGTTTTGTTTTGTTTTGCTATCTACAATCCCGACCTTGTGTTTTCACTTGGTGAGATTCAGGCCGCCGCGCAACCCTTCCAGCCCCTTAAAACAAATATGAGTGTGTTTCTGGCATAGTATTTACGCCAGTTCGGCTGTCCAACCAATCAGCGTCTGGGTGTTTCCGTCTTGGTCTCAAGTGCCTTGGTGGAAACAAGTCGTGAAATTCACGAAGGTGGCTTTGAACTAACAGTTGCTAATGCGTTGCTACTCCGCGTTGTTTGTGTATTTACTTATTTCTGGTCTTATTTTGGTAACCGAAGAAACATTGACAGCAGTTACAAAAACACAATAGGAGATTACATTTGCCCATAACAGTAAGAAACTGACTGCTTTTCTACAACAGTTTTGTGGAGTGCACTCCGATGCAGTCTTTCCCCGTCATAATGGGGTTTCACGTCACCGATGCCATTCTTGTCCTTGGTTAACCCTTCGTGCCCCGGGCTGTGTGTTTATAGTGCTGATACCCGATAACCTGACACAGCAAAGGTCGAGACAGAAGGAGAAAGTCTCTTCCGCCAAGTGGTCAGAATGCCGCAGCGGATGATACTTTTTTTTTTTTTTTTGTATCAGTGGACGTATGTTATTGGAACAAATTAGTCTTAGATTTCAAAATGTCTCCCGGAATGTAATTATTTTAAAATCTGGAAGGAGAAATGTTTGACGTGTAATAATTCAAACACGTCTAACTGCTACACTCACCCAAAGTCATTCTGCTCGCAGGGCGCACTGCAGGTCAGAAAGGGTAACGGGAGAATGAAATCTGAGGAGAAAGACAAGACGACCCAAGGGATGAGGGAGTTTCTCAAAATGTGTCAGTAATTTGATTCACTTCTACAGAAAACACAGCATTTGCTTTTCAATTGTTTTAGTGCAGCAATTCACTAAAATGCTGTAAGTTTTTTTAATACCTCATATAAGTCGCAGCTTTTATCTATTGATCAAATTGCTTGATGTGTGAAGTGTCTCTCTCTGTCCAACACAACTGCTTAATCTCTTCATCTCCGAATGCAAAATGACCAGAGGGGGGAAAAGGGCCAACAGGTGTGTTTATGTGTCCGTCCTCGTAAATCAGTGATTGTATCCGAGTTCGACTGGACTTGTGTGGAATGCCAGATCTCTTTCACTGATAAAGATTACATGACTGTAGCTCTTGAGTTTCTCCGGGGTTTAAAAGGTCATCAGAGGGCAGATGAATCCCGAAAATCCTAGAAATGTTGCTAAGAACGCCACTGGTGAATTTGGGACCTTTTGGCACTTGAGTGCTTAAACTGAAGACACACGCTTATCCAGTTTAGTGCCCTTTAAGTTCACAAAGTGCAATAAGGGCTGTGGCGAGAAATTATGCTGAGATATGAACAAATTAAAAGAGCTGTGATTTTTTTTTTTTTTTAGAAAGAGGTCAGTACCACAATGCAGAATCATAAATATGACGTTATTACTCCGCCTGCAAATCATATATAAATATATTTTAAATTCATATAGAACCAACCACCCTTACCTGAACATATTAAACCAGACAAAACGATGAACAAAAAAAGTAAGCCGAACCTCCATTTGTCTGAAATTAGAGGAGCTATCAGGTATTTGTTAGCCTGTTTAATCGAGTGCAGCTCCTGTTGGCGGGCAAGGCAGCATTAGATGAGCGCCCCCTTCCCATGGCGGGAAGCAGCGCACCGAGTACAGCAGAAGCCAGGCTATTCTTTTTTAGCTACAGCCTGTATTTCTTCTTGTACTTCTCAGAGCAGTTTGCACCTGTTGCCTCCCGTTTTACCCGCAATGATAAAGAAGAGGATTGGATACAGGATTAAAACACTGACTGAAGATGTTGTTATTAGAGGTTGGAAAGATAACTGCAAGGAGATTTCTTTAAATCTCTTTTTCCAAAGAAGTGATACGTTTTTGAAAAAAAGGAAAAAAGTGCCAAATGACAATTGCTGAATGTTCCACCACGAACCACAGTGTGATTTCTGTAACCGACGGGGTCCTAATGTGTGTTAATGTCTCTTTTGTAAAAATGGCATGCAGGTCGTGATCTGGAGTGTCATGGCATCTCCGTGGACCGGGCGTTTTCCGATGATGAAGAGGAACCGCCGAGGCGAAAGCAGCGGCCGCTCCACACCCAGAGCCCAGATCCTGGTGATGAGGACTAGTGGCAGGTCAGTGAAGCTCCAATGTGTCACCACCACAGCTGAGGTGTGGCTTCGTTCAAACGTTCAAAAGACAAAAACACTTTATACTATATTCCAAGTAATGATTTTTTTTTTTTTTTCCTTTCTCACTTACTTGTTCCACAAGTCCTTAAACTAGAGCCTCACTACAGAGCTTACAAAGTAACGTGAATTTGAGATTTATGGGCCTGGGCACATTTTCGTCATCTCCCTCTTGCTTCATTCACTACTCCTCCTCAGTTTCTGGCCCAGCCATGACTGTAACAGATGTTGGTGACTTACTGAAAGCCTTCTATTAAAATGGGCTGGGC
The DNA here is from genome assembly GCF_046127955.1 of Nelusetta ayraudi. Classification (NCBI taxonomy): domain Eukaryota; kingdom Metazoa; phylum Chordata; class Actinopteri; order Tetraodontiformes; family Monacanthidae; genus Nelusetta; species Nelusetta ayraudi. The sequence continues at coordinate 598,033 of NW_027466230.1, forward strand.
CATGATTTGTCCTCTTCGTTGGTGTTTCAAGATGAACAAAGCATGTTTGTCTTGGTCCTGTTGATCTCCCAAACTTCCGTACGGCCACTAAACTTGTTCTTAATACCATGTCTGCCCATCACTGGATGCTCACAGAAGGCCTCGTGTTTGCCAGTATAAACGGGAACTCAGATGTAAACTCACTCACCTTAATCACTGATTGATCTTGATCAATCAATGAATTTCCTGTTATTATTATTATTATTGTTATTATTATTATTATTATTATTATTAGGAAGGAATTGAAAAAAGTGAAGCTGGAGGCTGATGGATGGAGTAAATGTAATGATGACGCAAAAGCAAACATTCACTTTCATTGGCTAAGTTAGTTGCAAGTTTCTAACCTCACTGGAATGGAGAGTCTGTGTAGGCCGGCTGGAAATGTTTATTTATTTGGTTAAGTTTTCAACCTGTTGCTGTTTGTGTCGTGTTATTCTCCATCTTTGCTTTGAATCTGCCTTCTTTAAGCCGGCAAACTGACCACTCTCGAAAACACAGCGCAGTGAGTGATTTCGCAGGGACTCGGGCATTTACCTCTTAGAGTAACGCTCTTCTCGCTTGTAAACTGTCGGAGGCATCGCAACACTGTTTCATAAATACTTGTGTAAATCAGTCACTTTATTGTTTGGATTTTCGGAAGGGTCTCTTCAAACCAGCAGCTTAAACACACGAGGCCGCATTTAGCAGCTGCCGCTGCACGCGAGCAGTGCAGTAAAGCAGAGCGGAGCTTCTTTTCCTAGAAAGCCGGGAGTCTGCCTCGCACAGGAAGAGCCTGAAATGCACCTTTCGTGGAAAAACAAACTTGGCAAAGTATCTGTAACGTACACAAGTGGAGCTAACTTGGTAGCGTACAGTACGGAGCAACAACGTCAACCTTGTAGCATTATTTTAGCATTTACATGGTGTTTTGCGTTGAGATAATTAACTTCTCTGATTTAAAATTCATCAAAAGATTGCCTAGCTTTGGGAATTTGATAGCAACAAAGCGAAAATGTTTTTTTCTTTTTCCAACTCCACTGAAAAACACCAGGTTGCAACACTTATGTAATGTTGCTGAACATCGTTACTCTGCCAATTGCCAGTTCCAATTCAAAACTGTCTCCCAAAATGCACCTCAGTATAAAAGCATAAATGTATTTAACATGTAATGTTATGCAGTTTTTATTATTATGATATCTCACGAGTGTTCCCCCTGCTTGTTGCTCATTTGGCCCTTTATTCCCCACCTCCCCTCTGTATGTTCTCCACCCTCCGTTTTCATAAGTCTAATCCAGAGGCTTTCTTTAAACATGTTTTCCTGATATCTGTCCTGCTATGGGGAAAGTTTCGTTTCAACCCCCTACCTCGATACACGCAACCAAAACAGTGACGACCAGGCAACAGAGTCCTGGAGGTGTCCCCAGATTTGTGGCCAGACATTATCCCTGATTGGGAAATCAGTTTTTCACGAAGCCAGAGCACATGAGTGCCATCTGGCTCGCCTTAGCTGCAACAATTACCTGCTGCAGATCTCATGAGAGACTTTCCCGCTCTTTGTCTTTCACGTAGCAAAAGGCAGAACAAAGAGCAGCGTTATCTCTCTTTTTCCTTCCCCCACAAAAGCACCGGATATCTGGTCTCGTCTGCTCGATACTTTCGTCAAAACGTTTGCTGACGTTCATCAGGGGCCGTTTGAGATCAGGCGCTGAACGCCTTCCAGTGCTTCCTCATTGCTGCTAACGATTTGGACAACATGGCCGAGAATCCGGGCCAAGTGTGTGCAAGTAATTTCTCTCCTAAAAGTTCATCCCAGGCTCGGGTTCCTCCCCAAGTCCCCTTCCCTGCTCTGTGTGTGTGTGTGTGTGTGGGTGTGTGTGAGGCTGGACGATGATGGACCAACAAACCAAAGCTGCTTTGTCGCCACTTAATCCTCTCGATTCATCACGTGTTGCCGATGTTTTCCCTCCCTCGTTTTATCGCTGAAGTAAAAAAAAACCAAAGCAGCACAGACAGTCTGCGGGTCTTCCTCCGCGTGAAGAGGCATTTCGCAGACCACCGTTTAACCTCAGTTGCATCTGCTTGCTTTTATTCGCCGGCCTGATCTACCTGAGGGGGTGTTTGGCAGAGGTTAATGAGGTTGTGTTGTCTCACCGTCTTCACCTCCTCACCTCTCCCTTTGCCTCCGCTACCAGCTCTAGGTCCCGGGGTCATCCCAGTGTGCCTCCTGCCGAAGAGTAATGAACTAAACGGAGGACCCATCCCCAGCTTTTTTTTTTTTTTTTTTTCTTTTTTTTCGCTCCGTGACCATTCTACCTTTGACTCCTGGAGCTCCCCGGTGTCTTTTATGACTCTGATGATACCTACGTGTCTGCCGAAGACAACGGGTGGGCACAAGCGGGATAATCCCGCAACACGCGCTTGCTGTTTGGTTAATCCCTACAGGAATGTCACACTCTCCCCACCATCCATCCCATCAATAAGGCCCCTCGGGAGGAAGAGCGCAGATCGGTTTGCAGGGGGATCGCTTACAGATGCTTTAGCCGGCAGTGAGTGATGGGAGACAAGACAACGTGCGAGACGTGAGAGCCGTCATTTGTGCGATTGCTTAAGGAAGCCACATGCTCGCGGAATATCGTTGCACATGGCCACGAATGCCAATGCTCTTCCACTTGGGGGAGCTTGATTCGCGTTGCACTTAAAAAAAACAAAAAAAAAACAACAGTCCAGTAATCGGAAATTGATTTAATTAAATGTTAGCTGGGAAATAGCCATTAAACTGAACCAGAGCTTCTAGGCCAAACGTGCCTTTATTTTTTCCAGGAACTGCAGCGCCTACGTCTAGCTGATGGAGTGGGTATAGTCACGAACAAAGTTGATTTGTTTCAAAAATAGAGAAAAGAAATGAGAGTTTTCCCTCGCAACAGAGAGATGGGAATAAATTGCAGCAACTTGTGCGGAAAAAAAAGCAAATCCATCAATCAGTTCTATCATTATCCATCTTATACGTCAATATCTGTCTTTTCCTCAGGTGTCCGGATCGCACAGGCTCACTGCTGCGAATGTCTGAAATACCCATCATGCATACCTTATTAATAAGTCAGTCTAAAATCTTTGTTCTATTTAAAATAGATTGAAAAGGTTAAATGCTTTAAAAAGCAAAGGGAACATTTTCGTATGGCTTCATTTTGTTGTTAAAACTCATAAAATGTCTGTTGAAATGTCATTGTAATGTTTGTTGTTTAAAACATTTGCAGGGGTTGCGTTTTGCTTTCATTGCTGTACAAACACCACACTGTCATTTGCACACATGGTGTACACATGTAGTGCAGAGCGCTGATTTATTGTTGATGATTTTACTTTTGAAATTTGCTGGTTTTGTGTTTGTTTGTTTGTTTGATACAGCGATGTGCACTGACTAAATTTACAAAGTGGTCCATTGTAGCCAAATTATTTTTCTTTTCTTTTTTTAAAACTTAAACTTATGAAGTTAGTCTAAAGAAAATGGATTTGTGATAATATAATATATAATGATAATGGAAGTGATAATGGAACAGTTAAAACATAATATTCATTGTTTTTCTACTCTGAAATGTGTGTTTGCTGACCTGATATACGATATAATACCTCACATAAATGTCACAAGTTTGGCATGGAAGTTGCGCTGTATGCATATTATGTAGCAAACATTTGATGCAAACCCTGAAGCTCCAGCCACGAGGGTTCCTCATAAGGTCTCTCACATCATTGTGCTTCCCAGCAGCCGTGCAGCTGGAAGCATTTGTGAGGGGGTGATGACGGCTCAGCCAGGTTGAAATTAAACGTTCCCTCATTTGCTTATCATCGTCGTTCACTTACTGCGCGCACCTGCAGGATTCCCATCATGCAGGGAAATGACTGCCGTCTTCCTGCTTTTCCGCCGCAGAGCCGCGGTGAGACAGAGCGGCCTTTGTCCGCTGCGGCGCTGAGCTCTGCTCTCACCTCGCCGGCCTCCTTACACTCCAATGACTTCTTCACGCAAACAAGTATTGGAAACTGAAAAAAAGATGATTTGTTTGGCCAGGGTGCCTCACAAGTTGGACCAATTTGACCAAATTCTGTCTGTAGGATGCCAGTTGTCCAAATGCAGTGTTTTTCCGTTCTGATCATCAAGATAATAAACACATTTTCAACTTTCTTTCGTTAATTGTCTTTTTTTTGTTTCTACTTGGGTACAAGTGCTTATAATCTGTGTGAGATTTATAACATCCATTTTCTGTTCTCTTTTTCACTCCCTATCCCTCCCTCAGTCCAGTCATCCCATCCATGGCCAGAACATCACCATCCATCAAAATATAATAAAACCTCTCAACAGGTAGTTCCTAAACTGGCCTGTGTGATTCAAACTCTCGGGTCACAAGCTCTGCCTTTGAGAATAAACCCGTCACCAATCAACAAGACTTTCATACACATTTCTGCTTGTCATTATAGCCAGACAGGACAAAAATGTTTGGTGAAATCTGGATGCTCAACACCTGTTGCGTGCTGGTATGGATCTATTGCACTGACAGCAGCTGCTTTGAGAATATTGAATCAATGACAAAGGCAACGGATGACAGTTCATCGACAAAGTCTTTGTTTGGCAAAGGCCACGCGTGCATGTTTTCCAGTCTCTCAGAGATAACTAGTCATGTGACCGCATACGTAAAGTCCTGTGTTGTATAAACATGGGGGGAAAAAAAGTGTTTGCATTCCACTTTTGCGCTATATTTCTATTTCAGTACATCTGAGCTGTGGCTCAGCTGGCAGAGCGGGTTGTTCAATGACCAAAGGATCGACGGTTTGAAATCCCAGCTCCAAATTTCAACCTTTATAATCATAATGACTTCCAGACTTGTGTTTCAGCACACACTTTGTGGAAAGTGGAAAGTTTAAGTAAATGAATTTACTTACAGGCTGGAGATGCAGGTCAACATTAGATCATTAGAGAGACCTTCCAACATGTATTCAGTATTGTCATTTTTTTTAATGCAATTACACTCAATACTCACTTCATGCCCAGCATCAACTTGTCCTCCAGTCACGGGGGTCAGCCACTGGTCAAAAGTATGCACTTCATTTCAACCTGGTCATGAAAAAGGCCTTTGATCACTGCGTGAAGAGCAGCCCTTCCTTTGAATGACTGTGTCGTGTGAATCGATCGGGCTCATTATTTCTGAAGCAACCAGTGTTATGCCGGTTTTAGGAGATGGTGGTTGAACTTCAAGTGTGTGTTAATGACTGCCTGCTGCGGAGTGTGAGGAGAGGAGACTTTCTCTGGTTTCACTGTGTGAATCGGTTTATTACTCCAGGCAGTTTTAGGAACAACCTATGTTTTTTCCCTCCCACCAACTATTCATTTCAATTTGTTGCTCATTTTATGAGTGACTATTACACTGGAGAGCTCTATTTCACATTGCTGCCTATTTGAATGAACAGCCATGATTGTAACTTTGCTGGCTCAGTATAATTTTTGTAAAATGCTCTTCCTCCTGCTAATTACTATTGTTTTACATCTACCGTGACCACCCAAGTCTTTTGATTAGAGCACAAAATGGATTTCTATGTTGCCGTTATCCTTTAAACGGTGCAGAAAGAAAGAGACCAAAATGACTTTCTACATTTGACTTGGTTTTCTCCTTAATGTCTGGGAATGCACGATGTTATTGTCTGGATTTCCTTTTGGTCAGAGACCAAAGGATTGACAAGTTGTCCACATCCCCTTCTCTTGTGGAAGCCTAATTGCTGAATGGCCTAAAAAGACCGCCTTGTCCCAAAGAGCCGTTTTATTTCTGTGGTAGGGTGAGAAGCCTGCCCCTCCAGACATTCACTGGAGGGACTCATGTCGCAGACCACACACTCCTGATAACTCCTGCCAAGCTGTCAAACGTAGCAGACGTCAAGACTTATTTAGACAAAGTCTCTGAAAGCCATATATAGAGCGAGCAGACGGGATGTGGTTGGAGAATTATTTGATTAATTGGCAGACACGTGTTGCTGGACTGTCTCTTGTTATCAAATCATCTCCCTCGCCGCCTCCTTTCCACAACTGACTTCCTCTGCCTTTGTTCCCGTGCCATTCTGTCAGATTAAAGTGGATTTTCTTGAAGCTGGCAGATGCACTTATTCATAAGGTTTCAGTCTGCGGGGCTTCTCAAACAATTACCAATAGAACCGGATCCTACCACAGAGGCTTTGATGATGAGGTTTAGACTGGACAATAAAATGTGGATGAAAAAAATTGCAGTCAATTGGGAAATAGGGATTCAGAGGAGAAAGGTCCAAAGACATAGGTTTTAAAAGACACCCCTTATTCACCCCGGCCGCAGTGACCACTCAGAAACCTCTTGGCGTAGCTATGAGTTCTTGACTTCCTTTAAGGCAGGAGGACTGTTGGGATAATAGGTCTCGAGTCTTCAATCTTGATTTGTCTTCAGAAGGTGCGTTGATGGCTCTTTTTATTTCCTAGTAGAATAGAGACACAGGAGTTACAGTGACGAAAAACTGCAGCTATTTCCAGGTTGTACACAAAGGCTACCACAGCCTGGTAATATGGATTATGGAAAGTTGCAATATGGAAAAGCTGCAATATGGAAAGTTTTATCAGAAGAGGACAACATTTGGCTGTCGGAAGACGAGAACAGAACAACACCAATTTTACCACACATCTTTGGCCAGAGTTTGGTTGAACCTGGCTGTGCACTGTAGCTTGCCACCATATTCTGGAAGTCATTTTGATCAGATCATCAGATTGGAATGTTGAAAGACAGCAGGTGATATCATATTAAAATCATCGTAGTGGTGCAACAAACATCCATCCATCACAACAGAATAATTACATTCATTTATGCAATCACTACCAAAATTACTGCACTCAATTGTGTTGGCTACCACTGTTACCACCCTGTCCTCTTTAAGTTATTAACACCAATAACTTATATAACTATGTCACGTAAGATTGGGTTTGTCTTTTCACGACCCCTCGCATCATAAAGGCAACACATAAGTGTTGCAACATCTCTATTCAACCGTGAAAAAAATGTAACTGTTTACTAAATTAGTCTGGCTCCTTGGCGATAGCTCCCTGGCAGTAGGGGGTGCCGCAGGTCCCTCGGGACCTTTCTTCAAGTGTAACTATCTTTGTTCAAGTATACTGCTTTTACTTGCTGAGTTCACCAGTTGGGAAGAAGTGTAATTGGCCTGCTTAAAATCTGATGCTTTGCAGATTATTTTCGTTTCCAGATTTTCACGTCCAATTTTTTCTCTACTCAAAACACTACATTCAAGGTTGTCTCCTATCCAGCTTGTGAATTGTGCTTCGGAGTGGTCCGTACGCTTGAATAAAAGCCAAGCATGCTATTCCACTGAAAAATAACATTCATTTATTTATGCTGTGCTTTTCAAAGTCATTAAATAATTACAAAAGTAAGTTTAAAACCTATCAGAATAAAATTTGTATTTGAGAATAGTTTAAAATATACAAACAATTAAATCAAATGCAGATTAGAGTAAAAGAAGCTAAAACAAGGAGGTTAATTGTAGTAAATATAGATATATAGGGCTTTGTGTAAAAAAATCTCTGACATCCTGATGAAAGGTCAGTGCAAGTGAAATGTTTTTGACAGCAGGCTTTTAAAAACCACTGTAGCCCTGTATTGATGATTTATTACATTTTTCTTTGGAACAATGAGCCTTGTATTTTCTTCAAGCTTGCAGATACAGCTCTGCATGAGACAGGTCACATGGTTTTTATCTACTGAGCTTACCCACTCCAGCTCACCTGTTTCTGTTTGTTTTCACGGTTCCCCCACACGGCGATCCAAAATGTTTATTCTTTTGTTTTCTAATGGCTTTTTGTCCAAGAGAAATGTGAATTAAAGTTCCCATATTGTACCCATTTCCACATCTCCCTGGACTCCTGGGAAGCTGCCTGTCACAGTCAGTCATCCAAAAAAAACAAAAAACAAGAAAACCTCTTGCATAAAATCTCCTGCAAAAAGATTCAGAAAATGATCCTCAGAAAAACTCTGGGTCACATCTTCCGACTAAAACTGATGCTTTGCGGCACGTTCGATGTGTTTAGAAGAGGACACGTCAAGGCAGATGTGGGGTGGCCTCAAAGGAAGGATTGAACACTTTGCTGTAGGTGTTGCCTCTGACCTAGTAGAGGACCCGTCATCGCTCTTTGTGACATCACAAAAAGGCTAATTTCACAAGTGCACGTTGTAGCACTGAAAGGCAGAGCAAGAAAAACATGGAAGGGATGGATTTGTCGGGAGAAAGTGAATTGGCACGTTAGAAATCGTCATTGCCAGAAAACATTGATAAAGTGATACTCTTTGCACAATATCAGATCATCTGGAAAGAAAGGTTAAAGGCATATTCCACTGTCAACATCCTTTCTGTGTCTACATAGACTCACATGACCTCCTCAGACAGTTTTCAAATTGCTTGCTTTTGATGCCCATTCAACTTTAAAATTCCCTTTTTACTTAATTACAATTTGAAAAATGCATCCCTCCATCACTTGATGGGTAAAGTCCTTCTAACATCTTTTACTGCGCTCCTGCCTAAGGGTTCTGTCATTTTTCAAATTGTTATTTCGTAGTGAGTTTATTATACATTTCAAAGGAAGTGGTACCTTCTAAAGCGCAAATCAATGTAGCGGCTGGTTTCTGGTTGGTTCACATTTTCAACAATGCCAAATGTCAAAAGCTAAAATCTTAATTCGTAAAGCAAGCAATTTGAAATTTGAGTTCACAATCCCAGGTAGACACGTCAAATAGTAAAAAATAGTTTCAAAGTAAAACATCTCTTGAACTAAAAAAGACTCCAGGACACAGTCTCTCAATGTAAGACCTGAATAAAATGAAAGCATAATAAGGAGTAAATAAAACATTAGCCATAGAATTTGAGTCGCATCAGATGAACAATAACATGATAATGTAGTGTGCTGGTGGCTCGTGTTAAAAGCACAAATTAGTGGACATCAGGGCAGTACCTTCCCACCACCTCTCAGCCTGCCTGGCAGGCGAACAGCTGTCACCGCCAGAAGTGACCTTTGCCTGTTGATTGACACCTGGTGCCTACCTGATTCACACCTGGTAACTGGGGACTCCAGACAGTTGTGCCACTTGTGTTGTTGACCTTCCAACGACAACTCTTTTCTCTCATTTTCCTTTCAATTATATTTATGAACTTCGGAAGTCAATGCAGTTGGTGGGTGTGGTTGGCTTTTGGACACGCTTCTTCTCTTCGACTTGGATCCCAATGAGAGTCTGTTTCAGTGAGTGTCGGAACGCAGAGCCCGGAGACAAACTCTTATGTATGCCACCGTGTTTCACAATTTCTTTTTGAAATCATCTTCACAGTTTTGTATTGTGATGTGAGCAGTGCATTACAAGTTCTTTTTTCTCCCTTTTTTATAAGTATGAATAAATTCAGATGAACTCTGATGTTCTTGCGATTTATTTGCTTCTCCCAGGGATCATTGTTCATATCTGTCGAGAGGCGACTAACTTTCCCACATTTTCGACTCTCAGCAGAAGCTTCGCTTTCGAAACCCGCACACACTACTGGCTGCCTCACTGTTCCTTGATAAATTGAGATATTTTTTTTTTTTTACTCTTTATGTGACACAGGTTTGGATTTTGTTTGACACCCTAATTCCACCTAGATTATGTGTTTGTGTGTCATTTTGTTATCTTAGTGAACAGCACTTGATGGATATGTTCATGTACTCTTTGGTATTTAAAGCCAAGCAAATATTATTGACAAACGTCTCTGATTAATTTGAGTAGATCTTTGCTTTTCCTTATGTAAACTCCTATATGTGAGCTTTTCTTTCACATCTATCAAGACCCGTGTGAGGTAAATAATTGACGATAAACATATCCAGGTCAAAGCAGCAACGACTGCAGGATGGATCCCTCTGAGTTGAAGAAATATAATCGCATTAAATGCTGTCTGGAGGTGGCGTGAGGCCGGACGTAGAACACCTTTATAGGTCATGTGATATGTGGGTCATTTTGAGGGCCCGCAGAGTGGATTGCCAGGATCAAACGCTCTTTGATTGGCTCTTTGACTCACTGATTTATAGGCGCTGGAGAGGCAACATGACTTCTCTAGTTACACATACAGTGGGGGGTTTACATGGCAATAAGTGACCTGCTACTTTTAACTTAACGATGACTCAGTAAAGGAGTTAAAAGGCGTAAAGGCGGTAAAAGGGAGAAATGATTCCTGTAACTCTAAAATAGGAGTGGCCCAGTTTTTTTTTTTTTTTTTTTTACTGTACTGGGGTCAAGTGGCAAATTTTACCCAAAACAGGTCAGGTCGAGCTCTTTGTCAAGCTGCTCGGTTGGTCTCCTGGTGGAGACAGCAATCCGTCTCTGTCGGCCTTTTGCCGCTATTGATTGTGGGGAATTTGTAGCTGCTTCCTTTCACGTGTCTCATACGACTCGGGATGAAATGTGTCCATGCAACAGAGACTGTAAGTGCAGGTTGTCAGATTTGTCAGTGCCTCCCTCTCCTCCCAGTGCACAAGACAGATGCTCAGTGTGGCTGTCTGACACAGAGCGCCAGAGTTGATGAAAATGCGCTCAGGTATGGAAGAGGAACTTATGACTTTCGACAAGAGCCGCTGGGCTTCAATCTTCTCTGTCAGAGGTCCTTCACCTCTGCTCCCACTCTCAGCTGGTATGAGGGTCCGGGAAAGGTACCTCTATGATTTTAAACAATCAGTCTGCTCCACTAGAGTTGTTAACCAGACCTACCCGCCAGTCCTGAGTCACACAGAGAAGTCTTCGGTGATGCGGCACCAAAGAATGCTGATGAGATGAGACTGTGCTTTTTCTAAAGTTCAGAGAAAGACATGATTGAAAAACGACTTCCTCTTCCTACCTGCCCATCATATCCTCTCCTCATCATGAAGCAGACATCAGCAAAATGGCAGTAAGTAGTAATGCAGTTTTCATTTTAAATGTGTTCATAACCATTGTAGATACTCAGTGATGCAAGTTCTAAAAGTTTGATTTCATCCAAGGGAAGTTTGGTTCGCTAATAATGACTTCTCTATCCCTCTCGCTGATCTCATTATACTTTTTGAGCATAAAATGAAATACATGTGATGCCACGGGCGAGAGGAGGACTTTTTTTTTTTTTTTCCAAACACACGTGCACGCTCGCGCACACACAGAGAGACCCTCCCACCTAACAGTAGCCAATCTGGGTGATTATTAGCAGTGAGGAGATTGACAGCAGCCCTGCCTCCTCCCTGACTGGAAAAGCCAACTGTAAGAGGCAAGGCTCATTTAGAACTAACAAAACCTTAGTCATGTCACTTGATTATGTCAATATGCTGATTTGGGTCTTCAAACTGCTGTCACAAAATCAGACTGTACTCATATTGTGTCCACAACGCTCATTCAAACTTCAGTGATAATGTTTCCATCTGCGAATCCAAGAGGGTGCACGGATCGGTGTCTCCACATAAACAGCGGTCCGCTGGGCGTGGAGAGGGGAGAACTCTCTCCCATAGCTTTGACATAAATGTGTTTTTGTAAGGAGATCCTCGTGACTCAGCGAGAGACTAGACTGCACCATCCTTTTCCATTGCACAGCCATGTGAATGGCATTATCAAGGGCTGGCTGGCCCATGTTAGTTTAGACTATCATCGTGAAATTTAGCCTACCAATTTCCTCTGTATTATTATTAAAATTAATTTTAGTGTAAAGCTACGTTTGGATAGTAGATCAATGTATCGATTTCCCTCCCCCTGCCTAATTTTGATAGGACACGGATCGAACAACACCTGGACACAGCACTCCACTGAGAACCCCGTGCCCCTCCGGGCCCCCCACCTCCTCCCCTCCGCGCTCTCTCCCCCCTCAAGGTGTTTCAATCACTTTTTAGATGGGCATGCCCCTCCTCTCTTTCGGACAGTGACGAAATAACAGTGCGCGTTAAACAAAATTGAACTTGCTGTTTGCCAGCACTTCACGGGTTGCGCGGCTGCGCTCAGGACCAGGACCGGCACCGGCACCAGGACCAGGACCAGCTGCGAGGACCTGCAGCTCTGGAGCATCAGGAAGAAAGAGGCGCACCGGGAAGAGCAGAAACCGCTGCCCCGCTTTGGGACATACTTCGAAACTTTTTTTTTTACGCCCAGGAACGAACAGGATTTAAGGACAGATATCCACATCCTTTCCACATTTAATGGACTAAGAAAAACAAAAACAAAAACAAAACAAAAACAAAATCAAAACACCTTTCACCGTAAGTATATCTCATTGCTGTCTTCACTGTCTAGTAAGCGCGCCCTCTAGTCTGGATTTAAAAAAAAAAAAAAAGTCCACGAGCATACATTTTGTTGTTGATCATGTGATAAATTATTTTCTCAAAACTACTGAATAGAAATAGACTACTTTAATGCCGTTAGCACGCCAACCAGGATGCGATAACGAAGAGCCGAGTGATGCCGCGTTGTTCTCAGATAACCCGCACTAGTGCGTCGCGCTGCTGAGAGAGGCAGTTCGGACACTTCGGAGAGAGCAGTGCGACAAAGTTGGACAAAGTTGGTCAAATAACAATAGGTAAGCCTGTCGTGGTTTTAGATGAGAAAAAAAGCAGGTGCGAGTTTGTTTAAGTTTAACTAAGTACCAGTCAGTTTGTTGGTGAGATTCCGAGAGCATCCCAGAGTTAAAGGACCACACACTTGCCCTTCAGAGATGCATCCATCTCCTCTTTGAATGCCTTGTGTAGGATTTCCTAGACATCCACATCATCACATCCTCAGAGTGTGCTCTAAGCACATTACGCACGTGGTTAAAAACTCACGAGCCACAAATGTACAGGATTTTATTTTATTTAATTTATTTATTATTATAATTTACAAAAAAAAAAAATAGTATATATATATATATATATATATATATATATATATATATATATATATATATATATATATATATATATATATATATATATATATATATATCCTTTCCCATGTCCTTCCCTCAAATTCTAATTTCTTTTAGTTCCCAGTAGGGTGGGTCATAGACTGTTGGGTGTGCTGGCATTAAGTCACAATGATGTCCACCCATTTTAAAGTCATGATTTTTTTTTATGTTTGTTTGTTTTTTTTCCCAGCCAGTTACTAAGAGTCTTGTCTTTATTGTCACTGCCACCCACTGCTTGTGTTTATAGAGTGGGGTGGAAATGAAGCCTGGGGGCTCACTGCTTCTGTCACACAAAAAAGAAACAAAAAGAAAGCAGCCGCAGATTTAATTAAAAACAGGATTATTGCAGGGCTCCTCTTCAAATATGGAAATAATACATTAGGAGGTTGTGATATCAGGGCTTCTCATAACGTGATCACATCTTGCCATTCTTAAAGGGAAGAGTTTTATTGGGCACTTTAAGATATCAAACTTTGCTTATCAAAATCATCCATCAACTGGTGGGGATTTGTTTTTAGTTTTGAAAAAGTTAAAATGTGGGAAAAGCTGTTCATTGATCAGACTATTGGATTTATACGCACAAAAAAGAAAAACCGAGGATGCACCGACAATCAAAACACCAGACCTTGTATGAGCCATCTTTTAATGCCCCTTTTCATTTTTTTCCCCCATCAGATGTTTTACACCATAAAGCACATCCTGTGGTTATGCTGCCTCTGTGTAGTTGTATCTACTACAGGTAAGCTCTGAGAAAGTCCATGCCTCTGTCCAGCCCACCCTCCACCCCCCACCCCTACTTCAACTTCTTTCCTTTGTCTGATTCACCAACACAAAGACATCAGACCTGTTCACGTTCACCTCACTGCTCCTTTGTTTGTCCCTGGAACTGCCAGGTCCTCCTGGCCATTCCAGGTCTCTGGCCTTGTCCCTTGATTTGGATGGACACCTTTCAATTAGACTGGGCTACCAGTCTAGAAATAACAGCTGGTTTCAGCCCCCTTCTGTTAAAACACACACACGCACTCATGCCTCAGGGTCTGTCCCATCACTGTTTCCAAAGCATTCTCCACATTGTTCCCAGTGGCCTACCTCTATCCCCTCCCCCAAGAGAAAAAAAATTGGGAGAAAAGTCTAAAATGTTCCTCCTCACAGGCCCAAGTGTGATTCAGCCATTGCCATTCATTCATTCATTCATGTCTGGTAGCCTGTCTGAGATCAGTTCCAATTTGCCTCATCACACAGAGGTGGAGGGAAGTGGGCAAACAGTCAGCGGCAAGAACTGGTGACTGTACCTGAGTTTACTATTATACACCAGTCAGGACCAGCAAACCCCTTCACAAAGATTTATTTTTTACAGCGTGTAATAGAATACAATTTTTGGATATAGAAAAATTGTAAAAAAATTAAAAAAAAAAGAAGAAAAAAAAGAGAGCGTGTGTGAGAGAGAGAGATAGAACACATGGGGAAAGCGACTGACTGTCCAGTGTATAGTGCGCCACAACACCTCACTTATTTTGGCAAGTCCACCTGATGGTGCCACTTTAATTAGCGCCATGACTACTCTGACTGTAAACAAGCACAGAGCTCAGCAGTGACATAATGTAATGCCACTGTGCCCCCCAACCCCACCTTCCCACCATTTGACCAATAACTTCATACAGGCATGCTGCACATACACTGCAGTCAGTGTGTTCCCACACCCATCATTTTAAGGATGAGGTTCAACTTTCCAGCAGCCTTTTTAGGCCATGATGCATGCTTCTTTTTTTTTTTTTTTTTTTTTTTTTTTTTTTTTTTAAATCTCTGTGGGTGCAGCTGTCACAGCCAGTCAATGTAAATGAGGTGATCCTGTTCATTTAAAAACATGATTGAAGTATATGTTAGTATGAAAGTGATCAGAACAGATTTTTATTGAACAGTAAATCAGTAACTTGCATGTCACCTCTCTACCCCTAGCCTCCAGCACATTGTCGATAATGAGGCCGGTGACTGGGTCCCTGTCTGGGAAGGTGAATCTTCCCTGCTTCTTCCACGCCATTCCGACTTCAGCGCCAGTCCTCAGTCCCAATGGAACCACGGTTTACAGCAGAGATTACCTGCGGATCAAATGGACCAAAATAGAAGGAAATATAGAATCCACGGTGCTAGTGGCACAAAACGGAATGATCAAAATAGGTTCAAGCTACAGAAACCGAGTGTCTGTGCCCAGTCATCCTGAGGATGTAGGTGACGCCTCACTGACTATGGTCAAGCTTCGTGCCAGTGATTCAGGAACCTATCGCTGTGAGGTCATGTACGGCATCGAGGACACCCAGGACACTGTTAACCTTGACGTCAACGGTGAGAAATTTGCGATATTCTTCCCTTTTCATACTAGAATTAGACAAAATAGTCTGAAATTGCTCCCCCAAGAAGAGGGTGGCTGCATGGGCTTGATAATAGTCAAGTGCAATACAAGTGCTGATAGAAATGTAAATTTTGGGTTCCCCGCTGCTCTATGAAATTGCAGCAACAACCTAGTATTTGTGCAGAATAACCACAGATGTCAGTTGTTGCCATCTGAGAGGCGACACACTGTTACACAGAGGCAGACTTTAGTCCCTGTTTGTCCATCAGCCATCAGGGTCCAAACACAGATGGAAACATGTTGGTATGGACGCAACAAAGTCCTCAGTGACCTCGGTGGGTGTTAGTCAGCCTTTGTACTATGCGCTCAGTGGATGAATTAAGAAAATTGCCAAATTATGGTAATTGATCATAACTTCAGGAACCCGAAGCCAAGCAAACTTTTCCGTCTCCCTCAGGGATGGGGTGGGGTGGATCGCTCTCCTTACCTTGTTGTATGTGGATTCTGAATGTTCTCACAGTCAAAGTGTTCTCCACACAACACAGTTGTGGAGATGTAAACAATACATGGGCGGGGGCGATGTCGGGATAATTTTGATAACCACTGTTTCACAAACTGCACAGCATGTTTTACACTAATCTATGATTTAACGATGAGCATCGATCACCACTTTGGCATTTGTTTACCGTCCGCAAACATGGCATCACCTATGGTTATCTGATTCATTCTGTGGCGAGCATTGCACTGACTTCTGTGGCTGATTGCAACATTTCTCCTTCCAAAAGGCTCAACGAGTTGACCCAAATTATGTCCCTAATGAGACGTGACCCAAAATGTATTGCTCTGAAATCGCACTAATGAGTTCAAATTATGTTATTGAACAACAAAAACACAATATGACTGATCATGTTTTCCTTTCACAATTTGTCGCCAGGTGTTGTGTTTCACTACAGGGCAAGCAGGAGCAGGTACTCTTTTAACTATCAAGGTGCCATCCAGGCTTGTCTAAATATCGGAGCAACCATCGCGACCTATGACCAACTGAAAGCAGCCTATGAGGATGGCTTTGATCAGTGTGATGCTGGTTGGATCGCTGACCAAACAGTGAGGTTAGCTGCAGTTGAAACAATTACTTCTCGCTGCCTTCCATTGACGTGTTTTGCACATATCCTGGTAAGCTAATGCAAGTTCTGTCTCGGTTTTGTGTTATTGCACAGGTACCCAATCACAAGGCCTCGGAAGGGCTGCTTTGGAAACCTCCAGGCAAAACCTGGTGTTAGATCATATGGGAGCAGGAAGCCAACAGACACCTATGATGTGTTCTGTTACGTGGACAAACTTAATGGTAAGTCAGGTTTAAAAATGAGCCTTTGACAGTTGTAAATAATGACGTGTTTCACTTGATGATGCTGGCAAACGCTCTGCCAGAAATGACGAAACCTCAAATTAACACAGTGCAAGAGTGAACTAATTTTTACAGCGAATTACTTTTACCTTCTACGGATGGCTGTGTGAATATTTACGCTACTTTTTTTGATGACACTCTCCATTCTTTTATGTTTTTTTTTTAAATCTGTGAAACAGCCCCATTTGTTGAAAAGGAGTTCAGGTCACCAAGACACCACTCTTTTTTCAACCTGGCTGTAAATAATGTTTACACTCCACTTGTGGTGTTATAAAAAGGCAATTACTAAAATGTGACAATGCAAATGTTAATGTGTTTGGAAGTGCTTTGAGAGTGGAATTCTTTGCCAGTTGTTGTTGCTCACTGTATTTTATGTGTATTTTTGAGTGTTGACACCCCCCTTGACACGTCTGAACTGAAGTCAGCCCAATATGAGAACTGAGAATATCCCTCCTCCCGAGAGGGATCAGCGGAGGGGGCAACATTTCAAATGGAAGAAAAAATTTCCAAGAAGACTGACTGAGTCCCTTCTCATACAATAGAAACAGATCTGGGTGGATAATATCAGTGCCATTGTAAATCAGCTGAAACCAATACGGAATACCGGCATTTAGAAAGTCACACCCACAACATTAACTGAAAACATGCAGTCAGCCATCCTCAGATTCAGTTATTTTAGTTTTCCTGTAATTCTTTTACTTCTGCATTTAATGTCACTCTTTAAGGGAGAGACAGATCATGATTTCCTCAGGGGTAAAGACACACAGATTCTGATGGTCCTACAAAAAAGAGATAATAAAATCATATTCTGTCGCGCTGTGATCAAGGCACAATGTTCCATGTGCAGACACATTCATTGCCAGGTCAGGCCGCATTGTCTGAATTGCTATCCCACCTCAGTTTAATATCGACAATGAACGACTGTTGTCTTAAATGTGAAAAGTGGGAGATGTTTTGGGTCAAGGCCCAGCACAGCTGTGACTTTTGTCAGCTGTCTGTTGGATCCAGTCTGTTCTGAAAGGTCAAAAAAAAAAAATGTGAGTGAGTAGCATCTGTAGTTTAAAATTACACTGCATTTTTTAAAATTACAGCCCATTATACAAATATAAATGAATGAAAACATCCTCAAATTGCTTAGCTAGAACAAATGAACTTTGCTGGCGTGCTGAGTCGTCAGTACTATTTTAAAAAATACCAAGTACCATCTCTCTCCTTATTCCAGGTGAAGTGTTCTATGCTCCAGTTCGGAACCGGATGACGTTTGACGAAGCTGCTGAAGAGTGTAAGAGCAGGAATGCTGTCCTCGCGTCTCCCGGTCAGCTCCATGCAGCGTGGCGCCTCGGCCTGGACAGGTGCGACTATGGCTGGCTCTCTGATGGCAGTGCGCGACACCCTGTGGCAGTACCCAGGGTGCAATGTGGCGGAGGACTGCTAGGCGTCAGGACCATGTACCGGTACAAAAACCAGACGGGCTTCCCCGATCCAACATCAAAGCTTGGAGCGTACTGCTTTAAAGGTAAAACACCCTCACAACCCAGTTTGTAGTGTTCCCAGTTGGACATGATATCCATTCTGCTTTATTTTCGCCACTAATTAACCAAATCAATGTTTACCGAGTTTACAGCTTTTCTCGTTCTGTCTGTCTGTTTCCTCCATGTCTGGTTATATGGCCGATGATGTTTAGTTTTGCTGTTGGCAAGAAAGATAAAACAGTATGCAAATACGTTCTGGGAATTTGCTGCGGTGTATTTCCAGCATCAGGGTGTCCTTTGTCTGGTTAGCCACCCTGATTGCTCTGTTGATTTTTTTCCTCACTGCCTCAAATTGTGTTTCCCATTTATCTGTAATTTATAAAGACTGCTGTTTGAACGATGAAACCCTTTCCTGAATGTTTTCCTTGAAATTAACAAACATGGCAGTCCATCTAATTTTTAGGAGAAAAAATATTAATAGTTTGCTTAATAAGACTGTCAGTAACTGTATATGTTTTGTTATATTTATTACTTTCAGCTGGGCTAATCATGGCTTTGTCTTTTTGGAATCTTCCTCTTTAAACAATGTGAATTAAACTAAAACAGCATATGTCACAGAGTAATGTCAACGTCTGGACTTCTTATTATAATCACAGTCCTGCAAAACCAAATTAGATATAATTTTATTGATGCATTAGAAATAGAGCTTAACTTCTAAGATGACCAAGTCAATGATTTCTATCTTTTTAATTTTTGTTTTTCATAGTAAATCACAGAATTTAACATAGTCCAACCTCTTGCTGGAAGCCTGGGGACAGTGCAAAGTACCCTAAATGATTCACCAGAGATTAGCAAATTTAGGCTTGTCCCTGAAAACGTTATCATCTACAATTAGTATCCCTGGAGCAAAACAAGATGAAAAGCGATAGCAACCATTTAGAGTAAAAAAAAGAGTTTCTCATACCTTTTACGCCTCACAATCTGACTCCTTTTTCACCTTTTCCCATCTCATTTATGCTGTCAGACATTTGCCCTCTGTCATTCTCACTCTTACTTATCAGAGCAGACGTTTGGATAATGGACGAAGCTACTGCCGGACTTCTAAATTCAGTCATCCTCGCTGACCCCTGACCCGGCCTTTCCATCTTTACAAAAGCGAGGTTGGACAGATAAGCATGACCCTGCCTGGCCATTTATTGCCCCTTAAGCTATGCTAACTCTTGCAGTGATAAGTCCCGTGGAGTTCAGAGGCCATGCAAACAGGCCACCCTTGCGCCCTGCCCTGTGTACTCCATGTCATCTCTCTCTAAGTCCTGCTGAATTGACGCCCCTGACTAAGTGACTCTCAAGTACCCTAGCTTGCATCATTTGATGCCTTACTGTTGCAAAAGTTCTCTGGAAAATTAACAATTTGGAGTCTTTGGGTGCAAACAGACGCAGGAGGAGAAAAAGGGAAAATGGAATAATGTGTCTTTGACTGGCAATTGAGGAAACCAGAGGTGTAACTGCAAGAGCTTATGGCTTTTGGTGAGATAATGCACTACAGCTCTGAGAGCAGTCCCCTCTTACCCTGTTGGGGAAAAATGTGCCTCACACTTGACATCAGATAGTTTTGCTTATAAAGAAAGCGTGCAATGGTCAACAGCTGGTTTGTCCCAATCTGTGTAAGTGAGGGAAGCTTTCTAAAGCTGTAATAAAGCCTTTTATGTTGGTGAGCAAAAAAAAAAAAAAAAAAGGAGGACAGACAGTCAGGGAGGAGCAGGCCAGAGAGAAATGAGTCAAAAGGGGTTTACTTAATCGTATGAACTCAAAAACACATTTGGGAAGCATTTGAGGCCGGTCACACAGAAACTAAAAAGGTGCTTTGTGGCTGAACAACGTGGCACAGCGGCTTCACAGACAGACAAAATCCGGGCAGTCATGGCAATCCCTTTGTTGCCGGGGAGGCTTCAAGTTGCAACTGTTTAATTCCTCTGTTATAGAATCCTTTTAGACAGATCAGAAAATGTTTAGAGGAACAAAGTGCACTGAGCCCCCCCCTCCCCCCTCCCCATCTCTCTCTCTCAAAATAGTACCCTTTTTAACGACATCAGCTGGAATGAGCTGGTGACAAACCATCCAGTTTCATCAGGTGCAAGAAACACCGGCACACTGTAGTCCCGGTGTTGGATATTCTTTTAATGTAAATTGTTGTTTCTTCCTAAACAGATGATACTGTTTTCTTTAGGTCAGCAAATATTGGTGGAACCGTTCAACTTCATTATTTATTCTGTGACATTTTTAGTTGTGGGCACCACAATGAAACTGCATGGTGTTTTTTGTTTTTATATTGATTTTGATATTGTTGTGTGTGTGTGTGTGTGTGTGTGTGTGTGTGTATGCAGCTGTGTCAGTACTGCCTATTTCACTCTAACAAAATAGTTTTACTGACACTTAATATCCTGATGTAACTGATGAGTTCATGGTTTTTCTTTAGGGAGGAGAAAGGTGATCAACCAGACTTCTTTTGTGGATGTGTCTGTGGTTGAAACATCCACAACTATCTTCACCTCTGCCACTTCAAGCCCTTTACTGGAAAGTACCGCTCTGTCATCTGAAATGATCTCAGCAGTGCGGGAGGACTCACCTGCTTCTACAGATCCCCCATCTATGTTCTCTACCAGTATGGTTCCGCCACAGCCCACTCCAGCAGACCAAGAAGAAGAGTTAATCACCACCGTGGCGCCAACCATCCAAGAGGAACATGAGGACATTGATCCCCTGACAGACTTTGATGTCAATGATTTTGGAAGTGACAATTTGACCGATGTCGAATTCATTTCCCAACGTGGCGACACATTTGAGGAAAGCCAAAGCGACACCAACACCACGGGGATGGTGTCCAAACCTGTTGAGGAGGCAGATGATCTCTCAGTAATTGAGATCAACACGATTCAACCAGATGTCCCCATACCGGTTGCTTCCCTCAGCACTGAGCCAATGTTTGCTGAGGGTAAGACTGAGGAGACCATTCTGGACCATGTAATCACCACAGGGACAGCATCCGACCTCAGCAACACTACCACAGATTTGGTCGACCCTACTGGCGAGGAAGCATTCAGCTCATACGAATCACTACCAACAAGCATTTATGACTCAGGCATTGATGAGATTGAGAGTGCCTTTGCTGTTGAAGCATTGCCACCTACCCTGCCTCCTCCTGAACAGAACCCGACGTCCAGCCCATTATCCAGCACTGATAGAACTGACATAAATCCTACTGACACCACCTCTATACAAAGTACCCAAGCAGCCAGTGAGGTGGAGATCATCAAAACAGAATCACCAGAGACTACCCACAAAGAAATCACTCAGACCCCACCTCTATCACAGGATGTGGAGAGTCCGACTGTGGTCACCGCTCAAACAAAACCTGCAGCAGTGACATCCTCTCCCGTCTTGCTTGACAGTGAAATCCTGACTGAAACTGCGTCAAAACCTCCAAGTGTCGATGTCTTTGATGAGTCCAGCGCCCTGTTTCCAGAGCACACCAGTGAGACTATGATAGAGGGTGATGCAACGGTAGAGATTGACAAAGAGTTCTTTACCTTTGCGACTGTGGCTACAGCCGTGGCTCATACACCCACCACCATTCAAAGTACCAGGATCACAGACCAGCAGACAGTCCAGGTACCCACTGTCATGGAGGAGAAGACATCAGAATCTGGTAAGAAACTGATATGTATTTTTATTGCAAATGTTTTAATGCACTGACAGTTATGTATTTTCAGACTTCAGTAGCTGTGAGTTGACTTGCCAGTTTTGCAAGGCAGATAGAGGAATAAGCTAGAATGGATTTGCTGTGGTATATCCTATGAAGGCAACATGCAGAGACGATTGTGTTGGGATTTCTTAGACTCAGTTGAGGATAATGTACAAGCAAGTCACTGAGTCAAGATATTAGTGTTGGCATGGTGCGTCGGTTAAGATTGTTTTCAACAGGATTTAGAGTTGTTTGTCTTCTTGATATGCATTGCTGCAAGAGGACTGTTTGGCTTTAAGCACCTTAGTCAGTGACAGTTAAAGTTAACCAGAAATTAAAGTCTCAAGTCAAACAGTCCTTCTTGCTGGTTGACATAAGCATAAAACAGTTTTCGCGTTGGACGTTGTTTTGCTTCTTGTAGGTCAACAGCACATGAGCTCACATGTAAATTGCAGCCTTTTTTATTCCTTTAATTTATCCTCACAACTGAGCTGAGCTCCCACAACGGCAGCCCTTGCTGGAGGAAAAGGCTTTGGCAAATTGGAAAGTGCAAAAGTCTGTAAACTGGTCATTTGAAAGTTTTTTGCAGTTGTGGTCTGGCCTAATGATAGGTATGCATTGTGCCGGAGAGACCAACAAGCTGTAGCACATACACAGCCGCTAACTGTGTTGTGTCCATCATCATGTTACGGTCAGTGAGATCAAAGAGTAACCCTGTACGCCTGTACGTGCGTCTGTAAGGCACTGTATGACAGAGACCGATGTCAACTGGCTTTGTGTCATGTGATCTGCAAGCATGCATCACGGTTGACCATGCATTTGGAGTTTTTTTTGTGGTACGTACATGCAACAGCTCACTGACAGCCAATGTGGCAACGGCAGAGTTAGCAGTCGGGCAGACTCTGCACAGCTGCCTGCCTTAAGCACAGACGGAGACCGTCACAGGAGGTGAGGTCATCAAAATCTGTGTGTGAGCACAGCTGGAGACAGCTTGACTCACATCATGTGACGCAGCTCAGCTGAGACAATCCAGGATCTCATTCTGCTCTCCGATGTTGGTGGTGGAAAGGTTGGTGGAAAATAGTGCAGCAAGAAGAGAAGAGTGCTGTCAGGCCACATTGTAGCAAGTTGCACAATAACTTATTTATTCATAACAAATTGCACAACAATCTCTGAATGTGAAATACAATCCAAGTGTTTTAGATTATGTCTGAATAATTAGAAAAATAAACGTTCTGTTTATATGGTATTTCTTTAATGATAAACTTTTTTTTTTTTAGATAAACAACAAGACTTGATGACAGTGAACGTCACAAACAACTCAGAACAACTTGCTGCAAACAAACAAACCTACTTTCTGATTATTTTTTAACTTTTTTAACTGTCATGTAATAACTTTGAAGTGCACAAGGCAATGTATAATTGCTATTTAGCGTTCAGGTTTCAACGCATCTCACCTTCCAACCACAACTTTTTCTGCCACCTCCAAAAAACAAACAAACAAAATAAACACTCTTATGCCCTGTTTGCACTTGGTCATTTCATGCGTTTTTCGTATTCCGATCGGCAAAAAACACATGAAGTAACCAAGTGCAAACAGTCCAAATCCGTTTTGTCATCCGAATACCAAAACCACCTCAGGAGATGGTTTTGGTAGTCGCATCGCATAAAAACGCATTCGTCACGGACGAAGTTGTCACCACTCTGTCCCACGAGTCGTTACTCCTCGTTCGGATTCATACGAGCTGCAGTCGAATTAAAACGGGTGACTTGATATAGTCCGCAAACAGGAAGTTGATTCTTATTCGCTGTCATGTAAAACTCGCCGTGGTTTCGCGCTTTACTGCCCCCAGTCGTTTAAAACGGAAATGACACATGTTGCATTTGCATAGGTTCGGCAGGGGGGGGGGTGTAATGCGATCACAAATGTCACGCTCGAGACGCATGTTAATGCTACGTGCGAACAGATGCTTCGAGATCCGTTCTCGTGATCCAATCCCCCAAAACAGTTACAAGTGACCAAGTGAAAACAGGGCCTTAGACTTAGCGGTGGCACTTTGATCAGCCTGGAACAGCATTATTTCATTAGCACTGGTCTTTTATAAACTAAATATGATAATGAAGTGAAAAACACTTGTATACATTTGTACGGCAGGAGTTTCATCTAGGCCCTGCGACTTGTCCAGGGTATCACCCTGCCTTCGCCCTAAGACAGCTGGGATAGGCTCCAGCAGACCCCCGTGACCCTGAATAGGAATAAGCGGGTATAGAAGATGAATGAATGAATAAATGAGTTTCATCTAATTACCGAAACGGGCATTCAGCCTGCAGGCTCATCACTTTGACTGTGTCACAACCATGGATGTAGTCAGTATTACACTCTCTCTCATATGATGCTGCTTAATTACAAGCCCATGGCGGACCTGTACCTTCTGTCTCTGTGTTACAGGCAGGTCAGCTGTTCTTTGGCTGATTGTTAAGTTAAGTGTGAGATGACATTGCTGATTCTATTAGCTTGTCATGTAATTTATGTTATGTAACAGATAACATGAAAACTGAAAACAATATTAAGTAGCCATAAAGGACTCACATATCATTCAAATGTTATATGCAAATGAAGTCCTTATTTGTTTGGTATAGTATTGGTATAGCCAACCCTCACTATGGACACTGGGGTACCTATGGGTGCTCTGATTTGGACATTGTTTACTGTGGCTTGCAGAGTTTCAGTCAAGGCCACGGTTGTATGCTGAGTATCTGTTTAGGGTTAGGTCAGTTGGATGCACTGTTTCTCAATTTAAACAGGTGTCTCTTTGCAGAGCAGCGCTGATGCAGGTGTTCTTCTGTGTAACCAATAATCTTTCTTTAGCTTGTGGGAAACACAGTAGGTGAAGAGGCCAGGGAGAAAGAGAGGATGGGTTGTTGGAGAGGTGGTAGTAATATGGCTTAGGTGACTATTTATTCCTAAACTGGTAGTCGTGATGACCATGGTACAGTTTTTTTTAAAAGATGTTTTGTGCGGCACCGGGCTGAGGTTATTGCTGCGGCCTCACAGCAAGGTGTTTGCTTGAGTTAGTTACACACAGTATATTTTAACCCTAAAGCAATTTCTTGTTCATCTTTATTGAACCTTCTGTCAAAATGACAGCTTTGTATTCTCACATACCAAAGCATTCCTTCCTTCTTTTCTGTGATGTAGTGTAATAGCATAGTGAAGTATATTTTCTTTTATTGCCTTAATTGTCCTCTTACAACTAGATAAGTTAGATAAGATAAGTTCATAAAATTAGTTTTAATTGTATTAATCTATTTAATGTTGAATGACTGGACCATTAATATGTTCAACAAGCAATATCACATTGTTATACTTTTTTCTTTAGCATTAGAATGAAAAATTTAGAAAAAATGGTTTAGAGTTAAAGTTGTAATTTTAAATTTGTTCATGTGTGAGTGCAACTTTGTTGCACTCACACAGAAACTTTGAAACTTTGTTTCGATAATAACATTTATTTTTTGTTTATTTTTTTTCTTCATAGTTAACCAGACTGCAAAGCCACAATATTCCCAGTCTCCTTCCATACCTGCTGTGTCTGACCCTACAATCATCACCACCACTGATGATGGTGAGCCCATTTGGGGCGGAAACCCTGACCTTTCCTCTCAAACTGCTGGAACTATTACCCCAACTGTTAGCTTCGTAAATGGTAAACATGAGATCACAGTGACGCCACAGGGCCCAGAGGAAAGAGAGGCCAAAGGTACACACCTTTTGACAAATATGACCACACTTGGAGAAATAGATGAAATAACAAAATCATTTGACTCGAGCTCAGATGATAATTCTGTTGGTAGCACTCTAAAACCAACAGCAGACGCTACCTCGATAGGTGACACAGATATTGAGTATTACCCTGAGTTAATACCAGCAGTCGAATTAACAACACCACATATATCTGAAGTTGATGAGCTAACCACAAAAGGACCAACCCTGAAGGATGTGATCTCCCGTGTGACTTCAAGTGCTCCAATAAACATAACACAAAAAACAGAATCTGGTCAAACAGAGAGGATCAGTGATGTGACTGCTACCTCCACTCTAACAGTAACACCACCTAAGCCTGAGGTAACTAGTGCATCTGAAGAAACCCAAACAAGAAAGGCAGTGGTGGATTGGACTCTCTCATATGAGAAAAATGATTTAGTTTTCACAACAAAGAAAGCCAAGGACTATTCCCCCATTACTTTTTCAACTGAAATTCAGGGCCCAGAGGACAGGAAGAGCACATCTGCAACTCCAGCTGTTGAAGATAGCACGACATTGCGCGCTGTGTACACTCCCTCTTCTGGTGAGACTAATGAGAGAACATCAACAGCTAGAGTCTCAGAGAGTTTCACTCAAGATGTGAGGGAAGATTTCAGTTCTCCTGCACAGGCAACTATGACTGACAAAATATTAACAGTGGATGCAAACAACACTGAATCATCAACACTTGTATCATCTAAAGTACCTATCAGTGCAGTGTCTATTATAGAGGAAGGCTCCGGTGATCAAACCATGAGCGCTGTTACAGTCAGCCAACATTCACAACAACCTGAACAGACAACGACTTCATCAACAACAGTGGAAGAAATGTCATCGGAAAATGTAGTCACAGTTCAGACACAACACAAAGCAGGCGCAAATGAAACACACCTACCTGGACTTGGAGATTTGGATAAAACTTTAGCACCTACCACTGTGCTTGAAAAGAAAGAACAGGGTATAACAACAACTGTTGGCTCTCATGAATCAGCCACAACTACAACTTCCCCCTTTGAGAGTGCAATTAATATAGTGAAGACAACAATCAGTTCATTCACTGGTTACTTTAGTCATTCAACCCAAAGTGAATTAGCAGACCACACCCAACATGGTCTCTCAAGTGAGAGTGCTGAGAAAGACAGCTCTGAAATGCCATCTACAACAGAAAAAACAAGAGGCTTTCAAATTTTAAATGTTACAAATCAGTTGCTCCTTAGCCCTGAAACACAAACGTTGTCAGTTCAAACAACTGTTGATGGTGAAGGTACTGAAGAGACCACCACTGATGTCACTAGTGAATCCTTAATCTTGGTAACAACTGTGGGCTCTGTGTCCAACACTCAAGCTCCAGAAGTGTCACTACATGAAACAAATGTCCCTTCACAACCAGCTGTAACTGCAGCATCATCATACTTCAGTACTGAGAAACCCATTACAGTAACGGAAGAAATCCATCCAACTGAGAGTACCAGTGGGCCTGTCAGACAACCGGATACAGTGGTTGAAAGTTCAAGTGAAGAGGGTTCAGGTGATCAGGTGACTGAGATGATCAGTAAAGAAACTTCAGCAACAACAGCCTCATCATTGTTTAGCACAGAGAAACCTTCATGTCAAACAGGTGTACATTCAGAACCACCTGTGACTGCGGCATCATCACTCTACAGCACTGAGAAACCCATAACAGCATCAAAAGAAAGCCAGTCGAGTGTAAGTACCAGTGGGACTACGAGATTACCTGCCACAGTGGAGGGAAGTTCAGCTGAAGAGGGCTCAGGTGAACAAGTGACTGAGATGATCAGGAAAAATACTGTTGCTCCAACAGCCTCCTCGTTGTTTAGCACAGAGAAACCAACATCAGCTCCTCTTACTGAAAAAGAAATTGCTTTCACCAAACTAGCAGAGATGTTGTCTGTAAAGCCCGTCACTGAAAGCACAGAGCACAGTTCTTTTTTTGATGATGGCTCCGGTCTTCAAAACCCCGATGCTTTCACTCAGACCTCCACAGTTGCAGATACAGTGTTTGCTCAAAGCACTGCACAACTGGAAGAAATCTCTTCTGTAGCAACAAATGAGCAAGACATGTTGTCTGGTCCAGCAGAACCATCAGACTCTTCAATTTCTCTTGAGGTAGTAACAAACTCAGTGAGTGTTTCTCCAAGAATGCCCACTCAAGCTCCGACAGCAGTGACAAGTTCTCATGAAACAAGTATACCTTCTGAACCGACTTTCACTGCAGCAGCATCACTTCACAGCACTGTCAAATCTGTCCCAGTATCAGAAGAAAGCCAAACAAGTGTAAGTACAAGTTGGACTGGCACGGCCACAGTGGAGGGAAGTTCATCTGAAATGGGCTCAAGTGAAGAGGTGACTGAGATGATCAGCAAAGACAATGCAACACCAACAGCCTCCTCGTTATTTAGTACAGAGAAACCAACATCAGCTCCGCTTTCTGAGAAGGAAAGTGCTGTCACCCAACAGAGTTCTATAGTTGACGAAGGCTCCGGTCTCCAATCCCTTGACATTTTCACTCACACCTCCTCAGTGACAGATAAAGTCCTTGTCCATAGTACTGCGGAACCAAAAGAAATGTCTTCTGTAGCAAAGGATGATTTTGAAGTGGATGAGAATGAACTTTCATCTTTTAAAGCTGAACCATCAACATCATCAATCTCTCCTGAGGTGCTAACAAGTTCAGAAAGTTTTTCAACTATACTGCCTACTTTCATTGCAGCCAGTGTAACAGACTCTGTGGATGATGTTTTAAGCAGTCAGCCTGTCATGGTGGAATCTCTTCCTTCTTTAAGTGGCCAGACTCTGAGCCCTGAAGCACAATCACTGTTAGATCTAACAACTGTTGATGCTGAAGGTTCTGGAAAGTCCACCACTGATTTAACTAATGAATCGTTGAGATCTGTAATAACTATGGCTTCTGTGCCCCACACTCCAGCTCCATCATTGATAATTTCACATGAAACACTTGCACCTTCAGAACCAGCACTCACTGCAGCAACATCACTGTACAGCACTGAGCAACTGATTACATTATCAGAAGAAAACCAATGGACTGTGGGAACCAGTGGGGCTGTTGGACAACCGGCCACAGTGACTGAAACTTCAGCTGAAGAGGGCTCAGGTGAGCTGATGACTGAGATGATCAGCAAAGACACTTCATCACCAACAGTGTCCTCATTGTTCAGCACAGAGAAGCCAACACCAGCTCCTCTTTCTGAAAAAGAAATGACTGTAACCAAACTCACAGAGACATCGCCACTTAAGCCTGTCACTGAATGGAGAGAGCTGAGTTCTACATTTGAGGAGGGATCTGGTCTACAAACTCTTGATGCTTTCAATGAGACCTTTGTAAGTGAAAAAACCCTCAGCCCTGAAACTCAAACACTGTCAGTTCAAACTGTGGTGAATGCTGAAACTTCTGGAGAGACCACCATGGTTGACACTAGTGAATCCTTCGATCTGGTAACAACTATAGCCTCTGTTTCCCATACTCAACCTCCAATAGTGACAACCCCACGTGAAACAAGTGTATCTTCAGTACCAACTGTTACTGCAGCTTCATCACTTTACAGTACCGAGAAACCGATTCCAGTGTCAGAAGAAAGCCAAGCGAGTGTAAGTCCCAGTGGGACTGACAGACGAATAGCGAATGTGGATGACAATTCTGCTGAACAAGATTCAGGTGAACACATGACTGAGAAAATAAGCAAATACACTGTTGCACCAACAGCCTCCTCATTGTCAAGCACAGAGAAACAAACATCAGTTGCACTGTCTGGAAAGGAAAGTGCTTTCACAAAACAGACAGAGACATCACCTCTCAAACCTGTCAGTGAACGGACAGAACTGAGTTCTTTGTTTGAAGAGGGCTCTGGTCTCCAAGCCCTTGACTCTTTCAGTCAGATCTCCTCAGTGACAGATACAGTGTCTGCACATAGCACTGCAGAATCATACAAAATCTCCTCTGAAGAAACAGATGAGCGAGAAATTTCATCCAGTCCAGCAGAGCGATTGGTATCGTCTATTTCTCCTGAGGTGGTAACAAGCTCAGTAAATCTCCCTCCAAGAATGTCCACTGTTACATCAACAAGTGTTACAGATTCTGTGGAGAATATGATCAGCAGTCAGACTGGCATGGTGGACTATTTTCCTTCTTCAACCCTGAGCCCCGAAACACAATCATTGTCAGTTCAAACAGCTGTCGATGCTGACGGGTCTGGAGAGACCATACCTGATCCAACTAGTGAATCCTTGATTCTCATAACGACAATGGCCACTTCGTCAGATGCTGTGGATGATATCAGCAGTCAGACTCCCATGGTAGAATCTCTTCCTTTTTCAAGTCGCCCCACTTTGAGCCCTGAAACACAATCATTTTTAGTTCAAACAGCTATTGATGTTGAAGGTTCTGGAGAGACCACTGATGTAACTAGAGAATCATTGAGTATGGTATCAACTATGACCTCTGTGTCCCACACTCAAGCTCCAGCAGTCACACTTTTACATGAAACAGTTGAATCTTCCAAACCAGCTGTGACTGCAGCATCATCACTCTACAGTACTGAGAAACCCACTCCTGTATCAGATGATACAGTGAAAGGAAGTACGGCTGAAGAAAGTTCAAGTCAACAGTTGACTGAGATGATCAGCGAAAACACAGTTGCATCGACAGCGTCCTCATTGTTTAGCACAGAGAAACCAACATCAGTTCCACTTTCTGACAAGGTAATTGCTGTCTCCATGCAGACAGACAAAATCTCTACAGAGCATGTCATCAGCAGAGAAGAGCAAAGTCTTTCAATTGAAGAGGGCTCTGGTCCCCCAACCCTTGAAACCTTTATACACACCTCCCCAGTGACAGATAAAGTTACTGCCCATAGCACTGCAGAACCAAAAGCAATCTCTTTGGTAAATACGGATGAGCAAGAAATTACATTTATTCCAATGGAACAGTCAGTATCCTCAATCTCTCTTGAGGAAGTAACAAACACAGGAAGTGTTTCTACAAGAATGCCAACTATATTAGCAACAAGTATATCAGATTTTATGGATGACATTATCAGCAGTCAGCCAGCAATGGTGGAATCTGTTCCCTTTTCAGGTGGCCCATCCCTGAGCCCTGTAACACAATCATTGTCAGTTCAAATACCCATTGATGCTGAAGGATCTGGAGAGACCACTGCTGATGTCACTAGTGAATCTTTAATTTTGGCAACAACTATGGCCTCTGTGTCTCATTCTCAATCTCATACCGTGGCTACTTCACATCAAACTAGTGTAACTTCAGAACCAGCTGTAAATGCAACATCATCACTCTACAGCACAGAGAAATCCATTTCAGTTTCAGAAGAAAGCCAACTGAGTGAGAGTACCAGTACCGGTGGGACTGTTGGACAACCGGCCACAATGAAGGAAAGTTCAGCTGAAGAGGGCTCGGGTGAACAAGTGACAGAGATGATCAACAAAGACACTGCACCATCAACAACATCCTCATTGTTTACAACAGAGAAACCAACATTAGTTCCTTTTTCCGAAAAAGAAATTGATGTCACCAAACTAGAAAGTACAAGTGGGACTGAGAGACTACCATCCACAGTGGAGAGAGGTTCAGCTGAAGATGGCTTAGGTGAGCAGGTGACTGAGATAATACGTGAAGACACTGCAGCACCAACAGCCTCTTCATTGTTTAGCACAGAGAAACCAACATCAGCTCCACTTTCTGAAAAGGAAAGTGCTGTCACCCAACAGAGTTCTATATTTGACCAAGGCTCCAGTCTCCAATCCTTTGATGCTTTCACTCCAACCTTCTCAGTGACAGATGCAATCATTGCCTATAGCACTGTAGCACCAAAAGACATCTCCCCTGTAACAACGGATGATCAAGAAATTTCCTCTGCTCCAGCAGAAACCTCAGTATCCTCAATCTCTTCTGACGCAGTCGCAAGTACAGTTCCTGTCTCTCCAAGAATGCCCATGATTTTAGCATCCAGTGTTCCAGAATCCATTGAAGGTATCAGCAGTGTGCCTGCCACGGTGGGATCTGTTCCTATTTCAAGTGGCTTAACCCTGAGCCCTGAACCACAGACAGTGGCATTTCAAACATTTGTGAATGCTGAAGGATCTGGAGAGTCCAACACTGATTTAACTAGTGAATCTTTGATTTTAGTAACAAGTGCAATCTCTATTTCCCATACTGAACCGCCAGCCGTTATAACCTCTCATGGAACAAGTCTATTTTTACAGCCAGCTGCAACCACAGAATCATCACTCTTCAGTACTGAGCAATCAGTATCAGAAGAAAGCCAACTGACTGAGAGTACCAGTGGGACTGTTGTACAACCAGCCACAATAAAGGAAAGTTCAGCTGAAGAGGGCTTGGGTGAACAAGTGACTGAGATGATCAACAAAGACACTGAACGACCAACGACATCCTCATTGTTTACAACAGAGAAGCCAACATCAGTTCCTCTTTCCGAAAAAGAAATTGTCACCAAACTAACAGAGACATTGCCACTTAAACCTGTCACTGAATGGACAGAGCCAAGTTCTACATTTGAGGAGGGCTCCGGTTTCCAAACCCCCATTGCTTTTACTCAGACCTCCACAGTGGCATATACAGGTGGTGCCCATAGCACTGCAGAAACAAAAGAAATCTCTTCTGTAACAATGGATGATTTTAAAATAAATGAGAAGGATCTTCCATCTCTTAAAGCTGAATCATCAGCACCTTCAACCTCTCCTGAGGTGCTAACAAGTTCAGAAAGTTTTTCAACTATACTGCCTACTTTCATGGCAGCCAGTGTAACGGACTCTGTCGATGATGTTTTAAGCAGTCAGCCTGTCATGGTGGAATCTCTTCCTTCTTTAAGTGGCCCAATTCTGAGCCCTGAAGCACAATCACTGTTAGATCAAACAACTGTTGATGCTGAAGGTTCTGGAGAGACCACCACTGTAGACACCAATGAATCCTTCAATCTGATAACAACTATGGCCTCTGTTTCCTATACTCTAGCTCCAGCAGTTCCAACTTCTCATGGAACAAGTGCACCTTCACAGCCAGCTGTAACTGCAGCATCATCACTCTTCAGTACTGAGAAAGCCATTACAGTACCATCTGAAAGCCAACTTAGTTTAAGTACCACTGGGATTGAGAGACTACTATCCACAGTGGAGGGAAGTTCAGCTGAAGACGGCTCAGGTGAGCAGGTGACTGAGATGATCAGGAAGGACATTGCATCACCAACAGGCTCCTCATTGTTCAGTACAGAGAAAACAACATCAGCTCTGCCTTTTGAAACAGAAACTGTTGTCACAAAAGAGACGGAGATGTCCCCAATAGAACATGTCTCTGAAAAGATAGGGGAAAGTTCTGCATTTGAGGAGGGCTCCGGTCTCCAAACCCTTGATGCTTTCACTCAGACCTCTTCAGACACAGATACAGTCATTATCTATAGCACTGCAGAACCAAAGGAAATCACTTTTGTAAAAACGGATGCAGAAGAAATTTCAACTGGGCCAGCACAACCGTCAGTATCGTCAATTTCGCCTGAGGAAATGACAAGCTCTGTGATTATTTCTACAAGAATGCCCACTATTACAACAAGTGAGTCCGAATTCATGGATGGAATTATAAGCAGTCAGTCCTCCATTGTGGAATCTTTTTCCTCTTCAAGCGGCCCAACCCTTAGCCCCGAAACACAGTCATTGCCAATTCAAACAGCGATTGATTCTGAAGGTTCTGGAGAGACCACCACTGATGTAACTAGTGAATCAATGACTCTCATTACAATTGCTGCCTCTGTGTCCTACACTCAAGCTCCAGCTGTTACTGCAGCATCATCACTTTACAGCACTGAGAAACCCATTCTAGTGTCTGAAGAAAGCCAACCGACTTCAAGTACTAGTGGGACTGAGAGACAAGCAACCACAGTGGAGGGAAGTTTACCTGAAGCGGGTTCAGGTGAGATGATCAGCAAAGACATAGCATCACCAACAGTGTCCTCATTGTTTAGCACAGAGAAACCAACAACAGTCCCTTTTTCTGAAAAAGAAATTGCTGTCACTAAGCTAATGGAGACATTCCCACTTAAACCTGTCACCAAATGGACAGAGCCAAGTTCTACATTTGAGGAGGGCTCCGGTCTCCAAACCCTTGAAGTCCTGTCAGTGACACCCGAGACCATTGAAAGTGGCCTAACACTGAACCCTCAAACTCAAACACAATCAGTTCAAACATCTGTTGATGCTGAAGGTTCTGGAGAGACCACCACTGTAGACACCAATGAATCCTTCAATCTGATAACAACTATGGCCTCTGTTTCCTATACTCTAGCTCCAGCAGTTCCAACTTCTCATGGAACAAGTGCACCTTCACAGCCAGCTGTAACTGCAGCATCATCACTCTTCAGTACTGAGAAAGCCATTACAGTACCATCTGAAAGCCAACTTAGTTTAAGTACCACTGGGATTGAGAGACTACTATCCACAGTGGAGGGAAGTTCAGCTGAAGACGGCTCAGGTGAGCAGGTGACTGAGATGATCAGGAAGGACATTGCATCACCAACAGGCTCCTCATTGTTCAGTACAGAGAAAACAACATCAGCTCTGCCTTTTGAAACAGAAACTGTTGTCACGAAAGAGACGGAGATGTCCCCAATAGAACATGTCTCTGAAAAGATAGGCGAAAGTTCTGCATTTGAGGAGGGCTCCGGTCTCCAGACCCTTGATGCTTTCACTCAGACCTCTTCAGAGACAGATACAGTCATTGTCTATAGCACTGCAGAACCAAAGGAAATTACTTTTGTAAAAACGGATGCAGAAGAAATTTCAACTGGGCCAGCACAACCGTCAGTATCATCAATTTCGCCTGAGGAAATGACAAGCTCTGTGATTATTTCTACAAGAATGCCCACTATTACAACAAGTGAGTCCGAATTCATGGATGGAATTATAAGCAGTCAGTCCTCCATTGTGGAATCTTTTTCCTCTTCAAGCGGTCCAACCCTGAGCCCCGAAACACAGTCATTGCCAGTTCAAACAGCGATTGATTCTGAAGGTTCTGGAGAGACCACCACTGATGTAACTAGTGAATCAATGACTCTCATTACAATTGCTGCCTCTGTGTCCTACACTCAAGCTCCAGCTGTTACTGCAGCATCATCACTTTACAGCACTGAGAAACCCATTCCAGTGTCTGAAGAAAGCCAACCGACTTCAAGTACCAGTGGGACTGAGAGACAAGCAACCACAGTGGAGGGAAGTTTACCTGAAGCGGGTTCAGGTGAGATGATCAGCAAAGACATAGCATCACCAACAGTGTCCTCATTGTTTAGCACAGAGAAACCAACAACAGTCCCTTTTTCTGAAAAAGAAATTGCTGTCACTAAGCTAACGGAGACATTCCCACTTAAACCTGTCACCAAATGGACAGAGCCAAGTTCTACATTTGAGGAGGGCTCTGGTCTCCAAACCCTTGAAGTCCTGTCAGTGACACCCGAGACCATTGAAAGTGACCTAACACTGAACCCTCAAACTCAAACACAATCAGTTCAAACATCTGTTGATGCTGAAGGTTCTGGAGAGACCACCACTGTAGACACCAATGAATCCTTCAATCTGATAACAACTATGGCCTCTGTTTCCTATACTCTAGCTCCAGCAGTTCCAACTTCTCATGGAACAAGTGCACCTTCACAGCCAGCTGTAACTGCAGCATCATCACTCTTCAGTACTGAGAAAGCCATTACAGTACCATCTGAAAGCCAACTTAGTTTAAGTACCACTGGGATTGAGAGACTACTATCCACAGTGGAGGGAAGTTCAGCTGAAGACGGCTCAGGTGAGCAGGTGACTGAGATGATCAGGAAGGACATTGCATCACCAACAGGCTCCTCATTGTTCAGCACAGAGAAAACAACATCAGCTCTGCCTTTTGAAACAGAAACTGTTGTCACGAAAGAGACGGAGATGTCCCCAATAGAACATGTCTCTGAAAAGATAGGGGAAAGTTCTGCATTTGAGGAGGGCTCCGGTCTCCAAACCCTTGATGCTTTCACTCAGACCTCTTCAGACACAGATACAGTCATTGTCTATAGCACTGCAGAACCAAAGGAAATCACTTTTGTAAAAACGGATGCAGAAGAAATTTCAACTGGGCCAGCACAACCGTCAGTATCGTCAATTTCGCCTGAGGAAATGACAAGCTCTGTGATTATTTCTACAAGAATGCCCACTATTACAACAAGTGAGTCCGAATTCATGGATGAAATTATAAGCAGTCAGTCCTCCATTGTGGAATCTTTTTCCTCTTCAAGCGGCCCAACCCTTAGCCCCGAAACACAGTCATTGCCAATTCAAACAGCGATTGATTCTGAAGGTTCTGGAGAGACCACCACTGATGTAACTAGTGAATCAATGACTCTCATTACAATTGCTGCCTCTGTGTCCTACACTCAAGCTCCAGCTGTTACTGCAGCATCATCACTTCACAGCACTGAGAAACCCATTCCAGTGTCTGAAGAAAGCCAACCGACTTCAAGTACTAGTGGGACTGAGAGACAAGCAACCACAGTGGAGGGAAGTTTACCTGAAGCGGGTTCAGGTGAGATGATCAGCAAAGACATAGCATCACCAACAGTGTCCTCATTGTTTAGCACAGAGAAACCAACAACAGTCCCTTTTTCTGAAAAAGAAATTGCTGTCACTAAGCTAATGGAGACATTCCCACTTAAACCTGTCACCAAATGGACAGAGCCAAGTTCTACATTTGAGGAGGGCTCCGGTCTCCAAACCCTTGAAGTCCTGTCAGTGACACCCGAGACCATTGAAAGTGGCCTAACACTGAACCCTCAAACTCAAACACAATCAGTTCAAACATCTGTTGATGCTGAAGGTTCTGGAGAGATCACCACTGTAGACACCAATGAATCCTTCAATCTGATAACAACTATGGCCTCTGTTTCCTATACTCAAGCTCCAGCAGTTCCAACTTCTCATGGAACAAGTGCACCTTCACAGCCAGCTGTAACTGCAGCATCATCACTCTTCAGTACTGAGAAAGCCATTACAGTACCATCTGAAAGCCAACTTAGTTTAAGTACCACTGGGATTGAGAGACTACTATCCACAGTGGAGGGAAGTTCAGCTGAAGACGGCTCAGGTGAGCAGGTGACTGAGATGATCAGGAAGGACATTGCATCACCAACAGGCTCCTCATTGTTCAGCACAGAGAAAACAACATCAGCTCTGCCTTTTGAAACAGAAACTGTTGTCACGAAAGAGACGGAGATGTCCCCAATAGAACATGTCTCTGAAAAGATAGGGGAAAGTTCTGCATTTGAGGAGGGCTCCGGTCTCCAAACCCTTGATGCTTTCACTCAGACCTCTTCAGAGACAGATACAGTCATTGTCTATAGCACTGCAGAACCAAAGGAAATTACTTTTGTAAAAACGGATGCAGAAGAAATTTCATCTGGGCCAGCACGACCGTCAGTATCGTCAATTTCGCCTGAGGAAATGACAAGCTCTGTGATTATTTCTACAAGAATGCCCTCTATTACAACAAATGAGTCCGAATTCATGGATGGAATTATAAGCAGTCAGTCCTCCATAGTGGAATCTTTTTCCTCTTCAAGCGGCCCAACCCTGAGCCCCGAAACACAGTCATTGCCAGTTCAAACAGCGATTGATTCTGAAGGTTCTGGAGAGAGCACCACTGATTTAACTAGTGAATCAATGACTTTCATTACAATTGCTGCCTCTGTGTCCTACACTCAAGCTCCAGCTGTTACTGCAGCATCATCACTTTACAGCACTGAGAAACCCATTCCAGTGTCTGAAGAAAGCCAACCGACTTCAAGTACCAGTGGGACTGAGAGACAAGCAACCACAGTGGAGGGAAGTTTACCTGAAGAGAGATCAGCGGAACAGCTGACTGAAATGATCAGCACAGACCTTGCAAAACCAACAGCCTCCTCCCCCACACAGACACCTGTTCGACTTTCTGAAAAGGAAGGCGCTGTCACAAAACTAACAGAGACTTCACCAGTAAAATATGTCACTGACAGGACAGAGCAAAGTTCTATATTTGAGGAGGGCTCTGGTCTCCAAACCCTTGACACTTTCACTCAGATCTCTGCAATGACTGAAACAATCTTTGCGCATAGCACTGCAGAACCAAAAGAAATCTATTCTTCAGCAACATATGAGAAAGAACATTCATCTATTACAGCAGAACCTTTGGTATCCTCAATTTCTCCTAAGGTCGTAACAAGTTCAATAAGTCTTTCTCCAAGAATGCCCACTATTATATCTTCGTCAGATGCTGTGGATGATATCAGCAGTCAGACTCCCATGGTAGAATCTCTTCCTTTTTCAAGTCGCCCGGCTTTGAGCCCTGAAACACAATCATTTTTAGTTCAAACAGCTATTGATGTTGAAGGTTCTGGAGAGACCACTGATGTAACTAGAGAATCATTGAGTATGGTATCAACTATGACCTCTGTGTCCCACACTCAAGCTCCAGCAGTCACAACCCCACATCAAACACACGTGCCTTCCACACCGGCTTCAAGTGCAGCATCATCACTCTACAGTACTGAGAAATCCATTCCAGTGTCTGAGGAAAGCCAACCAAGTATTGGTCCCAGCTGGACTGACAGACTACCATCCGCAAAGGAGGGAAGTTCAGCTGCAGAGAGCTCTGGTGAACAGGTGACTGAGATGATCAGTGACACAGTCACACCGTCAGCCTCCTCATTGTTTAGTACTGTTAAGGAAATTACTGTCACCGTGCAGACAGAAACAATCTTAACACCTGTCACTGTCAGAACTGGGAAAAGTTCTTCACTTGAAGAGGGCTCTGGTTTCCAAATCCAAACGCACTCCTCTGTGACAGATACAGTAATTTCCTATAGCACTGCAGAGCCAAAGGAAATCTTTTCCATAACAACCGATGAGCAAGAAATTTCATCTATTCCGAAACTACCGTCTGTATCGCCAATCTCACCTGAGGTAGCTACAAGCTCAGCAAGTGTGTCCACAAGCATGCCCACAGTAATAGCAACAAGTGAGTCAGAGTTTGTAGATGATATTATCGGCAGTCTGCCACCAATGGTGGAATCTGTTCCCTTTTTAGGTGGCTCATCCCTGAGTCCTGAAACACCATCATTGTCAGTTCAAACACCCATTGATGCCAAAGGTTTTGATGAGACCACCACTGAGGTAACCAGTGAATCTTTGATTTTAGTAACGAGTGCGATCTCTGTGCCCCAAACTGAACCTCCGATAGTGACAACCACTCATGAAACAAGTGCACCTACAGTACCCACTGCAACTGCAGCATCATCACTTTCCAGTACTGAGAAACCCATTCCAGTGTCAGCTGAAAGCCAACCAAGAGTAAGCACCAGTGGGATTGAGAGACTACTTGCAACAGTGGAGGGAAGTTCATCTGAAGAGGGCTCAGGCGAACAGGTGTCTGAGAGAATCAGCAAAGACATGGCAGCACCAACAGCCTCATCATTATTTAGTACAGAAAAACCAACATTGGCTCCTCTTTCCAAAAAAGAAATTTCTGCTTCCAAACTAACGCCATCTTCGTTCGTGACTGCAGCCTCATCACTGTACAGTACTGAGACACCCAGTCCAATCGCACCTGACAGCGAAGTGGGTGCTACGACAAGTTGGAGAAAACAAGCAACTATGCCAGATCTGACTGAAGAAGATTCTCGCAATGTCACCGCCTTACCAGTTTCACATGATTATAGCACAGACATCACTTCTTCATCTTTTGGATTAACAATAGAGATTACAAAGGATGGGGCAACACTTACTCCTCAAGGGGATCATTTGGAAGTAACACCTGGATCTCAGACAAGTCAAGATTCACAGTCACATGTAACTTCAGCTTCCTCTCCTTACACTTCTCATATGCCACAATCAGAGTCAAGTTCCGATTCAATCATTTTTCCATTATCGCCAGTAATGAATGTGTCATCTGAAAGTGGTGATCCCATTGAGGAAGACTTCTCTGGAGGTGGTATATTGGCCTCCACTATTGAAACTCCCTTAGGAGCACCAACAGTACCTATACAACACCCTCTGGAAACAACAACCTTAGCAACAACTACACATAGATCATTTGCATCAACA
Organism: Nelusetta ayraudi; assembly: GCF_046127955.1. Classification (NCBI taxonomy): domain Eukaryota; kingdom Metazoa; phylum Chordata; class Actinopteri; order Tetraodontiformes; family Monacanthidae; genus Nelusetta; species Nelusetta ayraudi. Next base: position 637,957 of record NW_027466230.1, read on the forward strand.
TATACTGTAAAGGAAACACTACCCGACAGGGAATTAACAACTAACACAAGTGAAATCTCACAACATACTGACAAAGATTTGACCCCAAAAGAAACCTCTACTTTCATTGATATGGAGAACTCAGGTGACTCAAGTGGAGAGGGTGATTTGGAGTCAAGTGCAGAGGGATCTGGTACAGATATATTCATTCAAACTACCTCTAATCCCCAGACTGAATATCCTGTGGCCACAGATGAAGCTGAAATAATAAAGACCAAAAGCACATCAGACATTTCAACTGCTACATCCATAACACACTCCAGTACACAGTTGATAAAGCAATTCATGTCATCTACCCAACTCCCACACATGGAAAGCACAGTGTCCTTCAGTGACCAAACTACACTTATGTTCTATGACAATATTGTTACACACAAACCAAATGACTTTGCTGCTTCCCCTTCTGACACGGAGAAACCTACAGCAATATCACCTGAAATGCATACCTCAACACATCTGGAGAGCACAGATGAGATGATCTCCCAAACAACTGTGTCAATTTTAAGTTCTGATAGCACACAATCTCCCGTTGCCACTCCCACAACATTCCATACGTTTTTAGATCTAGGGGATTTGGAAACAAGCAAACAGCCCTTTCTTTTGGAATCTCTGCCTTCTACATTATTAGAACTTGAACCTGAACCAGTGACATCAGTGGTAGGCAGTGTCACATTTGGGGAAGCAACAGGGGAAACTGAAATCTTTGTTTCAGCAACAACAACTTCTGATGAGCAAGTTTCCTCAGAGGAAGGAGATGTTAGTCAAGGCAATGAACTCCCCACATCAGTTGCAAGCGATCCTCCTGTTATACACACTGAAAATATGTCTGTCACTGATGCAGATCAAGTACTGCAACCTACAAGCTTAGATATTTTGTCACTTCCAGACACAGACATAGCTGTCGATCTTATCACATTTAACTTTACCACAATAAGCACAAGCAGTGAACATAAACAGGATGAAATGACATTGACGTCCACTCCCATTCCTTCAATAGTATATCACAGTGTTACAGACCAACAGGTTGTGATCATGACTCCTAGTAGTGACCAATCTCAGATAAACCTGACAGAACAAACCCCTACCATGGTCTTGCATGTGTCTGAGCCATCAACCAGTACATCCATCATATTCACAGAGGAAGCAAAGAATGAAGAAGATTTATTCTCCACAGTTACAGAGGGCCTAACAGAAAGCAGCCCCACCCCTGAGATTTTGACTAAAGATGATTCTATCATTGATGCTGATACTATATCTTTAGTTCCATCCTCCTCATTTTACCCACCAATCCAGACAGAAGAAGTGGGAGGTATCACAGCAGTGACAATGACACAAACATTTGTGGGAACAGAGGACCCAGAAGGCTCAGGAACTGACAGTTCCACTATCTTTTCTCCCACACCAGTTGCAGTTCATGCTGACTCAGTTACTTATTCCTCTCAATTATCACCGTCTACTCTAACCCCCTCAACTTTGGATGCTGCTTCTCGTGAAGAGGTATCTAGTGAAGAGTCACGTGTGGTTACATTTGTACCAAATGGCAGCAAAACTACAACAATGTCCACAACATCCAGCCCTGACATGGTCAGCAAAACCAAACAAGAAACAGAGAAATCCCCATTCACTTCTGTTTTAGGCACCTTAAGTGAACCATCAGTTTCAAAGGCTGAAGCAACTGTTACCTTGACTGAAAGCAGCACAGACGTGACTAAGCTACCAGAAGAAAGTACTGCTTCCAGCCTTTTTAGCACTGAAAAGCCAGTCGTCACATCTTTTGCCGATGTTACAGTCAATAATCGATCCACTGATGATGCTTATGTGACAGAACCAATGACATTACATGCCACCAGCATAAAAATGCAATTTGTTACGAGTGCAGCTTCTTCCTACAGCACAAGTAAACCTTCAGAGGCAATCATCAAAGATGTTGCTGGAATGCAAGGGTCTGGGGACGATCTCTCAGATGCCACAACTATATCACCTGTAACAATTATATCAAAGAGTGAAAATGCGCTCGCCACTTCAATATCCTCAACAGCACCCCAAAAAGGTGAAATGCACAACATACCAACAGAAGTAGAGGAAACATCATTGTCAGAAAGAGTTTCATCATCCACCCTTGAGGTGACTTTAACTCCAGCACATGCACAGAGCACAGAGGATACTGTCATCTCAAAAGAAGTTATTGTGGCATCCACCATCTCTCCTCTTTCAAGTACTTCAAGACCGGATATAAAGGTTCAATTTGTTACCACCTTTGTCCCTGAGCTAGAAACAACAGCATCTGAAATATCTTTTCAACAGGCCAGATCTGATGTCATGTTCACACATCATCCCCAAATCGGCAAAGACTCTGAGAAGACTGTGTTGGTCACATCTAGTCCTGGTTTACCCAGGGAAGAGTCTAGCTCTCTATCAAGTCCTGTTACTTTGAAAACTAGTGGTACAGACTTGTCATTGGAGGAAAGTGCAACCATGGAAACCAGCATAGAAACTGAAGGTAACACAAAGATGGATGAGGAAGTCCAAAAAGCAGACACTGAAGACATGATGACATTGCAGCCTACTGTTGAACCACAGGACTCTAAAGAGGCAGAGCATGCAGTGGTTGAACATGCGACGGCAAAACCTGCAAGCCATGAAACAGAAATACTAGTCACAACAATGGCCGCGGAACACATTTCCTCTGCATCTACCTTTGATGTTTTCTCAACTGTAGCACCATCAGTGCCTGAAAACTTTGAGCAAAAGGTCATGGCCCCGACCCCTCAACATGGACATGGAACTACCCAGAGGTCATCAGAAGAGGGTGGCTCAGAAAACACTAGACCTACAGACAGTCCAAATATTGAATTCTCATCCCAAAGTGTGTTACTGAGGACAACACCCCCTGTTTTTTCAAGTGATGAAGAAACAAATGCATCCACTGTCTATGAATACATAGATTATGAAGCACCAAGCCCATACCTTCCTGAAGCACTTCCAAACAAGGAAATTACAGCACCAGAGAAAATGTTCACCACAGCACACCCTGTTTCCCAAACAACTGAGAGTGGCTCTGTCTCAAGCAGCAGTTCTGACACCAGCTCGGAAGAATCAACAAAGTCACCTGTTTTGGCAGCATCGGCCGTTAGTTCCTTGCCATCTATCTCACCACCAATCAGTGAGGCTTTGTCCTCTAGTTCTGAGAGTACTTCAGTAGAAACTTTGTCCACACAGGGAACACTTCAGGCCAAAGTGGATGCAGCTGACAACATTGCCTCAGCTACTCTACCTTTAACAACCAAGGCGCCTTTCCTCAGTAGTACCAGGGCTGAGAGTGGCTCGGTCAGCCCTGTCAGTGCATTTGTGACCTCTGGCATTGGGTCTGGAGCGATGACAACGACCAAATCATCAGATACTGACATTATGGAGGAGCAGACTGCAGATGAAATTCAGACTGTATACAAGATTAATGCCACAGCAGCTTCAGCGATGGAATTTTCTAGTCCCACAAGTATCTCTGATAAAGAGGACATTGTGAGCATAACGGTGTTAACAACAACAGTGTCACCAGCACAAAGCCAGCCAGTGACAGCTGCATACAGAACCAGCACCTCATCAATTTTTTCTGAGGAGGATCAGAAAACAGAAAGAAATGTAACTCCACAATCAACAACGACTGAAGGGGAACCAACACTGAAATGGGAGGAAACAACTGAAAGAAGGCTAGATTCTGGTGTCACAATCATCGGAGAAACTGTAGAAATTCCTGGTAAGTTTCAATAATCATTTTTTTCTTTTTTGACATCCCAAAAAATTTGCAATACAAATTGTGACTTTTATTTTCATTTCTGAATCCTTCAATCAGCGGCACGCCCATGTTCAGACAACATTTGTATGAATGGTGGATCTTGTCTCCAGAGCGGCAACCAGCACAGATGTAGCTGTGCTCCTGGTTACAGTGGTAACCAATGTGAAATAGGTAAAGTGCTGCCCATCATAAAAGTGTTGAACTACCGTGGAGTTAATTCTTTCCTCTTTTTTTTAATTTATAATTCACTCTATGTGTTTAATGTGTAGATATTGATGATTGCCAGTCAAACCCTTGTCGCAATGGAGGTACATGTGTCGATGGGCTGGCTTCCTTCACATGTGTCTGTCTTCCGAGCTACTCGGGATTACATTGTGAAGAGGGTAAGTTGTTGGTTAATTTGTTTTTGTTTTTTTTCCTTCTCTGTGTTTCAGGTCAGTGTAGGTTCATGAGTATCACAACTAATTTCTTTAAGTCTTCACATGGGCAGTATGATTTAAACCTTCAACTATACCACTAAAAAACTAAAGTTATCCTATGCACTGTGCATTGTATTGCATTATAATTCTGAGAAGTTCTCAGAAGTAGCACACTGTGACTGATAATAATAATAATAAAAATAATACAGAAATTATTTATAAATTCCTTTGTTCTTAAAAATGTCATAGTTCTGCAATCATTTCCTGATCTTGCTTTTCTCTTTAATTTTCTTCTAAATTGTGTAGGAAGAAATTGTGACCCTGTTTCACCTCAAACATACATAAACAATCACTAGTAATAGTGATGGTGTTTTTCAGTGTTTTTCTTTTTAAGGTTTTCCTCAATAGTGCTCTTCCTTATGTCTTACAAACAGTTGAAACATAAAGATAGATGCATTTAAGGTGGCAAATTGAATAAATGTTCAGAATAAGGTAAATTTTTACAATTAAAAAAACAAACAAAAAACCTCACATTACGTGAATTGTATTTTCCGTAAAAAAAAAGAAGTGTTTTTTCTACTTGGCTTATATGTATATATATTATTTTTTTGTTCACTGTCCCATCAGATACAGAAATCTGCAGCTATGGCTGGCATAAGTTTCAGGGCCACTGCTACAAGTACTTCCCCCAAAGGAAGAACTGGGAAACTGCAGAGAGGGAGTGCCGCATGCATGGTGCTCATCTGTCCAGCGTTACCTCCCACGAGGAGCAACAGTTCATCAACCGTAAGTTAGATACCACAAACGTAACGATTAATGTGAAGCACAGTGAGCTGTTTGAAGTACTGCTGTGTAAAAAACAAAACAAAACAATAGTTTACCTTATTTCCACAACTGTTGAGTATTCTCTAAATGCATTCCAGTTTTCGAGTATCGGAAAAGCCTTCACTTCTTAATTCTCACTTAAATTTTCTCTTTAAACAAAAAGTTTAATAGTCAAAAAAAAAAAAAATCTGAATAGTTTTGACAGTAGAAACGGGATTGTATAGTTTTAATTGTAGAAACATATTTGTCCCTTGCCCCACAGGTCTGGGGCGCGACTACCAGTGGATCGGTCTGAATGATAAGATGTATGACAATGACTTCCGCTGGACTGATGGCAGCCCCTTGGTAAGATGGGGTTTGTTTTCTATTATATTTCGGAAGTTAACCAGCAATACTGTCACTAGTATGACAGTATCTCTACATCTATCATGCTGCATTTTAATTATGTACTTCTCTCATAAATAATACAATGGTAAAATATTTTTTAAAGCCAGCAGAGTTACATTGTTATAGATTTTTGTGAACATTTCTGGATTATTAATCAATCAGTATTGAATTGTAATGATCAATGTTGGTTTGATGTTTATTTATATTGCTGTGCTGATCAAATTCAAAGTGATAGTGAATCAAATCTTTGCTCAATGAATTGAGCCGTTGTTTTCAGGAAATACATATGTTGTACCTCAAGCCGTGCCAGAGTCTGATAGATGCACAGCACGCACTCAGATTCCACTCACTCGGTATAACACTAGAGCATCAGAAGCTTGACAACACCAATGCATGAGGGCTGCGATCGAGGGAGATTTATTCCACAATTCAAGAGGAATGATACAGAGGAATTTATGATACAGCAGCTGTGTGGGGCTGTGTTTGCCGCGGTGGCTGTAGATGCTGGATATCCCCGTCACTTGACAGGGGGAAAAAAAAGACTAATTACTGAGTGCATCTGTGTTGTAGAGACTGATGTCGTCTTAGAGATTACCCTGGGGAAGCAGAGATAGAGTAAGCACAGAGTCAGCCTGGGGATTAAAGGATAAGCTGGGGTCGCCTGTGGAGACCCCTGTCCAGCTGAAAGATTGAAGGCTGTTGAGGGTGTGAGCGACAGGGTGCGGAGGAGAGTTTGGCAGGCGCAGACAGGTACAGTTCCCTGACAACCCCCGCACATATCTGAGGACCGGAGCAGCAGGCTGCCACCCGGGAGCAGGGCCACCAGGCAGGCGGACTAACAGATGGACAGCACCTGTGCTTGGTCAAGGAAAATGGATAAACGCAGCGCAGGGGTTCTGAGTGGGTGGCCGAGCTCAGCGCATTCAGATAGTAAGAATATTTCCAACTACTAGATTTAGTGAGAATCGGTTGAGAAATGAATAGGGAGGTCGGGGGGGGGGGGTGAGGATTGGCAGGAGGGCAGTGACACTGAAGTCTGTGTACACTCGGATGCCTCGCACGTGTGTGTGTGTGTGTGTGTGTGTGTGTGTGTGTGTGTGTGTGTGTGTGTGCGTACGTGCGTGTGTGGAAGGGGCGATCAAAGTTTGTTTGATTATTTTGAGGAGTGCGCAGGCCTGGTGTGCCGTCAATGGGTCACCCATTTGTTAGCTTGAAGTGAGCTGAGCAGGAAGTGGCTGTGTGTGTGTTTGCAAACCATAATAACAGAGGAGCAGAGCCCCCAGGGCTTGACTGGAGGAGTGGAGTGAGTGTTCGGAGGTTGCACCACTTTGAACACAATGTGTGAGCCCGGAGAGCGCTGAAAGACTACAGGTAGCATCAGTTTCCTGCGCGACTGCCCCACAGCACCACAGCTGTGTGTACGGCGGATTAAAGTTCTCGAGTGGACATTTGTGCTCCTGTGGAGAGATCCATTTCCTTCAGAATTGCACGTGTTACACTGCACGGTGTAATTATGGGACGTATTGATTTCCCATTTTATTAAAGAGCTCGGGTTCAGTACCTGTGGGTACACCAGCGTATGGAGAGTCAATGTTAAAACAAAATGAGGCCTGTATTATCCCACTTCATCATGTGCTTTGGTGCCCTGTGGGGTGTAAACTGATTGATGATAATTTGACTGATTTGCTGAGTTAGGAGTGTCCCCCAGAATATTGTTACACCCTCTTGTGGCCATTGTCTGAAATCACAACCAGGGTGGGGCCCTACTGCGAATCTCCCGACTTTTGCTTTCCACCATATCATTTTAGTTGGCTATACTGTGAGACTTAGACCGACCTGAAGTGGCCCTGTGTCTACTGTGTGTATTTTTGTTATTGAATCGGTGGCATCTAGTGTTGCCAACTTTTATTCAAAAAAATAAAGGACACCTCCCGCGGTGCTCAGGGCCATGACCATCGCAGGTCAGCGGCTCGTCAGTCGTGGTAAATCATAACTTAAAACAGAAATAAGCTGAATGTTATTGTATTAAAATCATTTAATTGGATGTATTTTTTAAAGGAATTAAATAATAAAGCTAAAACGAACAAGCGATCCTGATTCATGACCTCCTCGACGCAAAGCTACGCTGCTGTTGTGAATAGCTTTGCGTGGTGTTATTGCCCGCAGCTACGTAGATTAGAGTTTTGAACCCAAACTCTATGGAAACCAACGTGAGTTTGCGTCGAGAATAAATTTACGTTCAAGACAACTTTGGACAATTCTGTATTTTAAGGGGCGGTTGGCAACTCTAGTGGCTTCATACGAACTGATTGGCAAACACCTGGCATATTGGTGTCTCAGGCGTGACGCCACTCCATTACGCAAACAAAGCCACAAACGCGTCGTTCACCATCTTCTCCTTCTTCTACATAATCAGCAATTCGAGTACTGGAGGCCCAACCAGCCTGACAGCTTCTTCACTTCGGGCGAGGACTGTGTCGTCATGATATGGCACGAGGACGGCCAGTGGAACGACGTGCCGTGCAACTACCACCTCACCTTCACTTGCAAAAAGGGAACAGGTATGAGCGCAGCCGGCACCAAAGTGTCTCTGGTGAAAAAAAATTCCGCTCAAGTTTCCACCAAATTTAAACGCTTCCCAACCTCACTGCGTCTCCAGTGTCCTGCAGCCAACCCCCTCTGGTGGAGAACGCGCGCAGCTTTGGACAGAAGCGCGAGAGATACGAAATCAACTTTCTCGTGAGGTACCAGTGTCAGAAAGGATTCATCCAGCGGCACCCTCCCACAATCCGTTGCCGTGGGAACGGACACTGGGACATCCCCAAGATCACCTGCCTAACTCGTAAGTGCAGCAAACTGATCGCACCTTGACGAGACTCTTTGACCGCCGGTCAGCGCTAACAGGCAAGTCTCTTTTCTCCGCCAGCGTCGAGTTACCAGAGGAGCTACATCAGGAAGCACCACCACGGCGGTCTCTACAGCGTCAACAATTTCAGGAGGTGGCCCGAGGAGGCCTTGGTCTTTCGCAGTCCCCGCCACCGGGCGAAGAGAGACCGAACCGCGCACAGGAAGAGGAGGCAGTGAAAGCCGTGTGACGGGGCCCAGCGCTGGCCCCAGACGATAGCACAAGGACAGACGCTTGTTTGGAAAACGGGAAAAGGATTCTCTGTGGAAAAAGCACAGGAGAAAACACCTTTCATAGAAACCCAGAGGACCATTTTCTTGCATTTTGGATGACGATGGAATCCGTAGAAGTGCCTTAAAGATACATTGTCACATGACTGTCACAGGACATGGTTTTATATCTGTACCAAGGTGGGTGAAATGTTTTCAGCTGGCTACTGGAAAATTTGAAAAATAAATGAAATAAAGTAACTTCCTTGACCCTTTTCACAGTTAAAAAAAACAACAATCAGTCCTCGCTTGTAGAGTGATTTTTTTTTATACACCGACTCTGTTATCACCCTAAATGTCCCCTTTTCATGGGTAACAGCTGATGTAACATTATAGCGCTTATTTATGTAATAGATGATGTTGATGTGGTTTTACTTGGATGCCAGAGTGATCATCATCCCCCTGCGTGCCTTGACAGTGGGGTCCGCCTTATTTCGGCTGTGTGTTTGCGCCAATATCAAGACATTGAAGTTCAAAGATTTTTTAGAACTTCATCTGGTCGTAGCTACTGATGGATCTGGCTCATGATTAAACAGTAAGCCAACATATTCTTAAGATTAAAAACCTTAATTAAGAATCGTTCTCCACTCTCCAGACTCAGTCCAGCGCAGGGACCCATCTTATTTTGAGGCGTGATCTCGCTGCTTTTGAGAGGAGATTTTCTTTCAATTTCCAATTGAGTGGGAGGCTTGTTGTTTAACATATCAGTCAAATGAGTCATAGAACTGCTTCCACCAGAAAACTGAATGTCATCTTTGTTTTGTCAAGATAAATGCACATGGACACATTTCCACAGACCAAAGGTCAAAACAAATTGTGCCTTCGGTTTAAAAGATTTCTTTTTGTGTGGCACCACGTTTCAATTTTATATAAAAGAGTCTTTCAAAGCCATTATCTTCTAATAGAAACCAATGTCCATCAACTGCTTTAAACACACATCTTTCAGATAGACTATATATTTTTTCTGCTTGTTTTTGCTTTGCACATAACCTCCAATTAGATCTGTCACCATGTTTCCAGTAGCTGTGATCCTCGCCATATTAAAAGTCGCACCCTGTTGCCGTTGTTGCCTTCTGCACGCCTGTCTTTTTTCTTCTTTTTCTTTTTTTTTTCACTGCGGTCACGTGGAACCAGCCATGGAGAGAATGTATTGTGTGAAACACTCAAAAAGACTTGAACGTTAAAGGCTCTTTTGGCAAAGATGCGTCTAATTTATTTTGAAACTGCTGCTGCTTTCGTTACATGTTTGACACTCAGCAGTGAAACGGGATGCCGTCACCTGGACCAGCAGTGTTCCGCGCTTATTTGCATTTGTCGTACAACAAGAGATCAGCCACGATCACGGACTGTCTAAGCGGGATGAAAAACAGGAAGAAGAGTCATGCATTTTTACATTATAATGTCAGCAGTGGACCAAAGATTATGGATAGGCCCCAACGGCTGCAATACTTTGTTTTCGTTTATTTGTTTTTTTTAAAGTTAACAAAATATAAGTTGATGTGGACGGTTGCGTTTTGTCTTGCTCACTTTTAAATGAAAAAAAAAGAAACGTTTTTATGCTTTTCCTGCTTGTGAATACTATTGCATTTAATACCATTTTATATTTATAATAGTCTGTTTTTTATTCCTATTTTAAAATGTGAATGTTGAATATTTGTGTTTATTTTTTAATGTTGTCCCCCTGCTTTAAAACACCAAAGAAATAAAATATATGGATATGATATAATAATTGCATTTGAAGTTTCTATAGTTGCCTGACCACAGGCATTGGGGTTAATAGTATTATGCTGTGATATCCATGGAATTTTTTGAAGCTTTCCTTGAAATTATTTCCACCGACATCACCCGATTTGGCAAAATCATTATTGTCATTTTTACCCCCTTCGTTCGAGCTGCTCCCTTTGCAGCGCCGTATATTAACCTCTGTAGTACCGTAGTGTTACCAGCAGGATGTGCTATTAGACTAGGCCATAAACTAAGTCTGCTCTCCGTCTGTAAAATAAATTGGTGTTTTACCCTTTGCTACGCACGACCCTGCGGAATTTAAATATTGTGTGAACAAACTCGGCAGAAGACAAAACAGGAAGTGGCAAAGCAGAATCACCGAAAAATAATTGATATTATAAAAACAGTGCAATCGGAAAGTGGCATATATTGCACGCTAGACACGCAAACATTTCTTTTCTTTTTTTTGTATTGTGGCATGTATCCTGTGAAAATTAAAAACACTTAATGGCTTTTAAAGCACATTATAATTCAACATCTCCAGCGATAGTGGCTCATACAGGACAGGGCACAATTAGCAGGCTGTATGAACAAAGTGGCCCCTGTGATCTTTGTGAATGCCAGTGTTGCTGTGATTTTCACTGTGACTTCCCACTCTGTCATTAAAGAAGACCCAGTATATGATTAAAGGCTGGATGCCCCAGCGAGAGTAAAAGGTGCATTCTTGCCTCATGAAATGCAGATGCCTCATGGGTGAACAGCGGGGAAAAACTGAGATCTCTCGAGCCAGGTCTCAACAGAATTTCACAAACTGTCTAGGTTTGTTTTGGAAAGGAACTGTTTCTTTGTGGCTGCCACAGGCTCCTCTGGATGCATGGTGTACTATTGACTCAATACTCCAGAGTGTTTCTTCTTCTTCTTCTTCAAAAAAAAAAAAAAAAAGGTATTTAATTTACCAGAACCCCAAAAGGTCGTATGAATTACTCCAATGTTTGAAAATGTTTCCTGCAACCAGCAGCCACGGAATTTTTTTCCCACAGTAAGTTTGTTTCATTCATCTCCTTGTACAGAACATTGAGTTGCATCTAATGGTGGCAAAGGACATTCAATCATTCATCTTCTATACCCACTTATTCCTATTCAGGGTCACGGGGGTCTGCTGGAGCCTCTCCCAGCTGTCTTAGGGCGAAGGCAGGGTGACACCCTGGAGGAGTCGCCAGTTCATCGCAGGGCCACATAGAAACAAACAACCATTCACCCTCACATGCACACCTATGGACAATTTAGAATGTTCAATTGACCTCACATGCATGTTTTTGGAGTGTGGGAGGAAGCCGGAGAACCCGGAGAGAACCCACGCAGACACAGGGAGAACATGCATGCTCCACACAGAAAGTTCCCAGGCCCGGGCCCCGGAATCGAACCCACGACCTTCTTGCTGTGAGGCGGCAGCGCTAAGCACTGCGCCATAGTGTCGCAAAGGACATTGCAAATGTTAATGCTGAGGCCTGTTTATCTATTCTGCAGAGAGACCTACTAAGTTTTTTTTTTCTCTTTCTTTAGCAATTTGATCTAAAAACACAAGTTTGTGTATTTTATTGTACCTTATGTCAACATACCCTTTTCCTAAGTTACACATTGTCTCCTTTGTATTAGCCTATTTGCTGGAAGTGTCTTGCCTGATCTCTCCCACAGTTTCTATAAAGCTGCATTAATGGGTTTAACCACATTTACGATAGTCTGGTCCCACTGTTCCTTTTCCCCTTCCGTCTCAAACCTGACCTAATTCCCATGCATCCCCACTAACACTTTTAAGTACTGTGGTTTTGTTCCCTTTGTTAAACCTTAAGGTTGGCATGCAGCCTGGTGCTGAATGCAAAGGAAAAAATGGCAATGAATAAAGCAATGTTTTTGAGGGTTTCATCTAAAATCCTCCCAGTAACACAGACTTATGGCTGCAGGCCATGGCAGCTTAAACAATAGTTTTTTAAATCTCCACTCAAACTTTTGTTTCACCACATAATTCATGTTGATTTGCTTCACATGGAGACACAAAAGTGTTCATTGTTGTAAAAAAAAAGAAAGGGGGCATAATGAGTTGAAATGGTCTTTATTTCAAACCAGTTTTGTCGAGAAAAAAGGTACATGTTGATAAGATACAAAAATACTTTGAGTCTTGGTTCATGCACAAGTGAAGTATGAGTGCATGAGAAGAGACATGAGAAGAGAAGACGCTTTGCATGTGCAAATGCATTGTACACAAAACCTGCAGTATGGACCATATGTCAGTGCATAGGATGAGACAAATAGCAGTGTGGGTATTTGTGTATAAATCCTGGATGTTCCCTTTTTTTTACAGATTTCATTTTCTCATTCCCAAGCACATTTCCTACATCTACTCACTGTGCAGTCAGTATAGTGATTCATTGATTGTTGTTCAGACTGCCGGCTGACTTGAGAGAAACCGTCTTTACTGTTGCCACAACAAGACAATTCCTACCATTAAACAGCTGCTATCAATTCTGGTTTATTTTCTAGTCAAGTGTTAAAGAAAAACATCAGCACTTTATTCTGTTTCTAAGGTCTGAATGGGGTTTTGCTCTGAAAAATATAAATGTTAAAAACACCAGTGGAAAAAAAATAGCGACTTTAAAAAAAAAGAAGAATATGGATACAACAGAAAAGAAAGCATCTTAATTTTAATTCTTATTTTCAGTACAGGGTCTATCTAGGAGCTGTCATTGCAGAATAGGTCACAGTCCATCATTTACATTCATTTTGGGAACTTCGGCTGAAGAGGTGAAGGCAACGTTCTGATTAAAAGGAGATCAGCTAATCACTGTATTAACATTAATCCTCACAGCTCCCCACTGCTGGCCACCTTTTTTTTCTTAACATATCTGAAATCATCTGTAGACAAAGTCAAAAGCAGCACATATTCCCTATCTGCAAAATGCTCTAAGTCTTCAACTTCACACAATCTTTTTTTAATTAGCTGTGGAAGACAAAGTTGAACTTGTAGCCATCAAATTCCTGTCTCTGTCACATCACTCACACACGATAACTGTTTATTTTGGTGCCTTCCATTCACCTCAGAAGTCAGAACTGGGAGTGGCGTCACACTCTTGCTGAGATTGTTCTATTAGTTGCTTGGAAAAGTGGGATGCACATATTTTGGCTGTTGAAAGCAGTTAGGTAACATGTAGACAGGTAGGTTTTGCACAGTATTGTTGTTACTACCTTGTAACACCTGATAGAATGGAGTTTTGTCACACCGACGAGTGTCTAAAAAAATGGTTTACTGTGCAGCTTTAACTCGGTGTTGGTACACTTGATTCCGGTCCATGGTACTTCTGAGGTATAATGGCATGCACCATATTTTTAATTTAGCTAACATGTTTGGAGATGTTGGAAACTTGAATGAATGTGTTTATTCTTTAGATGTACGATTTCCAAAATGTTTGTTCAAGAGTGGAAAATGTTTATCACAGTTTCAAAAAGGTTGATGCCAGTTAAGATCTAAGCGCATATGCTGTATTTACGGGTATATTGGTTGTCACCGTTGCTGCTCTTTGGTGGTGAAAGATTCCCCATCGTAACAGCCCGTTACTGCTCGGCTTTAAAGCAGTAAACACCGTAAGACTTTTGCATTTTGTCGGGAAATTCCACGAAGCGCACCGCAGCCTCTAAGGGGCTGCAGTTCTTGCGGGGCCTGGAGATCGGGTAGCGGACGCTTCCATCAGCCAACCAGCCGGCATCACAACGGTCGTAGTTCTCGAGCTTCCACGCGGAAAAAATGTGGCCCACCTTGGCAATCTCGGCGCCGTCATCCAAGCACGCCTGAGCAGCCTCCGCAAACGTCAGCCTCTCGGGCTGAACCAGCCAGTAAAAATTCCCTGGAAGCAGAGCGAGCAACGAGTCAGCAAAAATGCAACCTGACAATTGATTTGTGGCACAAACAAAAAAGCATCACGAATCTCAAATCCTACCTTTCAGGGCAGAGGCAAAGCAGAACACATCATAGGTGCTCTGTCGGTTTTGACGGCCGTAGCTTCTGATGCCCGGCCCGTTGCTGGTGCCGCCGCAGGCCCCCCTGGGGTGGACAATGGGATACTTGACTGTGCCGTCGCTCAACCAGCCAGCGTTGCACCAGTCCAGGCCGTCTCTCCAGGCATCAAGCAGCTGATCGGGGCTTGCAACCACGGCACCTTGCTCGGCACAGGCCTCCACAGCGTCGGTGAAGTTCAGGTTGTAGCGGCCAGTGTTGGGGGAGTAGGGGAACACAACACCTGAGTGAGGCAGAAGCCATGAGACAAACTGGTTATTATGCTGGCTTGCCACTTAATATTTGGATTTATGTCAGAGGATGTAGGATATTGTTACAATGTTATAACATTTGTGCTCAACTGGCTCACTCAATCATGGATCTTTCCTTTGCAATCCTGAATGCAATTCATTATGGGTCTTGGTATTGCAACCCTGCAGCCCTCTCCATCACACGTGAGAGAAAAGAAAAACACCACCAGAGGGTGGGTGGGAGCGGAGCTCTCACACACTGCAATGATTAAGTGTGTCACCGTGCAGCATGGTTTCGGGAATCGCATGTATGAATATGCAAATGACCCCAACTTGCAATGGGAAGCAGTTCCTCTCTGAGCGATGCATTTCAAAAAGGAATACAATGCAGTCGACGCATTATTGTAAAATGTGATGACTAAGTAAGGTGCGAGTGCACATGGGCTGAAATGAGATGGGAAAATATGTTTTTGTTTTCCCATGCTAATCTGTATTCTAATGCGATCATAGTGGAACAGCTGGGATAAATCAACAAAAGCCGCCTTCTTCTCTGAATTGTTTTTTGTCAGCAACTCAATGAAATGTCAAGTGCCTCCATAGTCTAGAAGCAAGATATAATGGAACATTTACCATCCTTTAAACCATTTTCCACATCCAAGATGACCTCCTGGACGGCGTCTGTCATTCCGTTGATGATCTCACAATGGTATTTTCCGGCGTCCTCCTTGGAGACCTCGGTAATTATCAGAGAGGCGCTGCTACTGTCGCTGTCTGACAAGAAAACGCGGTCCTCGAATCTTCCATAGGTCTTCTTATGGAACCCCATTGAAAGCAGCACATCCTCATTCAGGGATTCATCTTCTGCCACCTTGGTCCATTTCACCCGGATGCCGATATTGCCGAAGGATGAGGTGTCCGTGTGGTGGAGCTGGCAGGGCAGCGTGATGTTGTCACCGAGGAAAGCTAGAATCTTGACTGTGGAAAGAAAGAGAAAACATAACTATAAGTTATTGAGATCTCTGTTAGTGTTGATGCTACTTGGTGCAACGTAAAAACCTTTAAAGGTGTAATGTGAACCAGTGAAAATTGCTCAAAGTCTCTTTGTGGAGGTGTTCATACATGTGTTGCCAGTTTTAACTGAGGCCCACGCCAATCATTTTGCTTGGTGTCCTCACTTACTTACCAAACTTCCGTAACTGGCCATTGGTTCCCCTCCCTAAGAGCTCAAAGGGTTTGCTTAGATAACAACATGCACAGTTACCAAGAGTCTGGTAATGATAATAAGCAGATGGATGTGTGGATGCAACCCAGGAAAGTCCACCACCGCACACTGGAGTAACAAGCCTTCATGCACAAGCAGCCCAAAAGTTATGAAATTGTAAACCCTATGTTTTCAGCACACTTGTGGCCAGCGCCTTGAAATTAAATGCAGGAACCTATGTAGATCATCTTGCACGCAGGAATGTCTACCCTTATTCATAGGAAAAACTCCTATCTAAGTTTAGTTTAACCCACACAAACACAGGAAAAACTCTTAAATTTGTCATGCTAACATAACACATAGCCTAGTCAGACTCTCAGAATTACAGTCTTGGAAAAGGATTTAATTAGCTGAGACACTGTTGACAGCACTAAGCTACCAGCCAGTCCAACCTACGCTACTTTCTGTGCCCACCTTTCAAGCCTCGACAGCAAATGTTGGCATGTATTAGGGGCTACTTAAGACCCAATCACCACACCCTTTTACCTCATTTGCAGCTTGATTTTCTTGGAAAGTATTTATTCATTGCTCGAAAACACTAATTGCCGATGCCTTTAAAAGTGGTATTTATAAGTAGCCTGGACAGATTCCTTTCTGTTGGCGAGGAATGACTCACTGCTCACAGCCTCATAAAGTCGCAGCATGAGTAGCAATTGCACAGAGGGTGATTGAATTATGAGGTACCAAGGATGACTAAGCCGGTCATCAACCTCCCTGGCAAAGATGAAAGTGATGCTGACGACAACACCGGATCACCGCATGTGTAACCTTACAGTATTTATGAGCAAGAAGTTTCCAGTGTTAAAGAGGGGCTGTATGAGAGACCAGAACAGAGGCTTTATTGTATTCACTCCTGGAAACATTGTTCTTTCAATTCGTAACTAGCGGTAAGTAGCAGTTGAACATTATTTTGTGAAAAGAGTCATGAAATCAAATATATAAGTTCATAAAGGAGCTTGCAGTTTGCATATATGGATTTCAAACTTGATCCATGGCCAAGAGGCATTAGTTGCAGACAGCCAGATAATTACATTTACAGTAATTCCATGCTCGATCTTCCGCCGACATTTACCGACACTACTCCCACAAGAGCTGACCATGTGGGACGAATTTACCCATAAAACCACAGCCGGTTATGTGTGCCCAACCTATTGAGAACAAGAAAGGGGCCCCCCTTTTGTATTTATCGTTTGTATCCTAAACCACATCCTATTCGCAAAATGCTGCCTGAGATTAGTTTGTAGCGAAATGTCAGATTTATGAATCAATGGCCCATCAAACAATTTAGCAGGGCTTAAAATGTTTGTGCTGGGAATCAAAACAAAGTCGAGCAGATAAGTGAATGAACATGTGCAGGACAGTAAAAACTGAAACAAAACAAATCAAACAAACTTGCAGCTGCAGGAAAAAGGCTGCCTGGCATTATATGACCAAGAGGAATTCCCTCTCCTTCTGTTAACGGTTGCGTTGATGAGTGATTGAAACCATCTGCTGGATGAATTGTAAATGTACAGCAACGCTACAACCCTCCTACTTCTCTAAGTGACTTATATTCTGAATCTACAGGAGTGTAATAAGGTAATAAATCCCCGCGCAAAATATTTGCCAACTGAAATTACTGAGGGAGCAAAAAAAGTTGAACAGGCTCATGAAATCCCCTGTTGATGAAAGAATGGAAGTCATCGCAGCCAAGAGGCTCTGCAACTGTTCTCGCCTATGGGCACTGTCACTGACCGGGCAAAAAACAAGAGACTCAGATCAGCCCAAAACTCGCAGGGAAGACTGTTCTATTGTGTTTTAACATGAAAAAAGGGAAAGAAAACAAAATTTCAACAAGTCTGAAAATTGGGTAAAAAAAAGCCGAACTCCAACCGAAACCCTAAATTAACCCTTTCCCCAATCCTAATCCTAACCCCGCCCGACCGCAGCCTTAACCCTTGCCCCACCCCCAAACCCTGCCTCTCCCTAAACCCTAACCCCAACCCCAATACTAAACCTAACCCTAACCGTAAACCCAACCCCAGCGTAGTGTTTAACGGAGGCGATTCTGTTGCAGGCCAGCGTGAGTCAATACGCTGAAAGAATTTACAAGCGCAGCAAGGACAAACACAGCAGGCTCACTCCAGCCCACCAATTCTAATAAACCACATCCCACTCTCTGTCATGCAGAACAGGCGCACATACACAGTCTGGTGGGAGTGTATTGCTCACAAGGGCGCACACATGGAAACATCAGCTGGTGTTCTGCAAGTACGCGCAAATGCATCAACACGGCTTTAATTTGCACGTAGAACAAAACCCCAAACCCCATAACTGTCCATCTCCCACCCAACCGTGGCAATGGGGCCAATCTTCAGTCACTAGCAGTCATTTTGCTGCTGTTCAGCCTGTGGTACGTTTGGCTACGGTGGTAAATCTGAGCTCCACTTCTGTCAGGGTGCCCAGAGGGTCCCACTGCCAGGGGGAGTCAGTGGGTACAAGGACAGGAAGGCAGAAAGTACACTCTTCACATGCCTTACAAAAGCTCTACTCAAGAACCGAGCCGGTTGACTCAGATGCACATCAGCAATTGAGAACGGAAGGGTGGGAGAAAAACAAAGCAAAAAAAAAAAAATTCCCAGAAAAAACCCAATTCCTCCTAGAGTAAATCCTCTTGCACACGAGCCAACCGTCTCGTTGGAAGGAGAGCTGAGACGTGTACTTGACGTGTAGCGAGTCAGTGTGAGCGGCACGCTGGAAGGGAGTCGAATATCACACATAAGGGCTTCCAGCGTGGCCTGCCAAGTCTCATTTTCCCTGACATCACGGCAGTGGATGTATTTTTAGAGCAGTTCACCGCTTGCGGTTGCAGCAACCGTTGCATCATGATGACTTTTTAGGGTTTTCGCTTTCTGCTTGCAAGTGTCCAGACTGCAAATGACTCAATATTGACAGATAAATGGTATAAGGTCAAGACTTAACTCTGGAGATTATTGAATTTTTCGGCCTCGGGGCTCTCGTGTAGCTTTTGCAGCGTGCACTTAAGCTCATCTTTATACGTTGGCACGTCTGTGAGTAATTTTTTAAGAGCAGTTCTTTGAATGTGTTCCACTGTGCAGGACTGCAAGAAGCAAGCCCTAGTGGGAGACTGAGGGGTTTGCAGTTTTCGGTCAGTGCAGCACTCACATCCATGCAAATCAGTGATTGAATGGCGAGTCACACTAGGTCTGTGTCTGCGTTACCCCAGAGACGACTCTGTCACCTACTGATACAATGACCCTCTTGTTAAACAAGCTGAAGCTGGCCCCTCATACAGATCATCAGCGCGTAATCTCCTGTGAATCCACATGCATTCACAAAAGATGTTCAAATACACCTGTGCGCTGGTAAAATACAAAATAAAATGAAAAAAAAAAAAGAAAAGTTAAAACTTACCTGCTGGATATACTGGTTGCTCTGTTTGTGCGCTCCAAAACTGACCGTATGCACTGGTTGCCAGGCTCAGGGAGATTATTGTGATGAACAGCAGACTCGTCATTTTCTCTCTAGGCCCTTTTCACTTTGAACGGAAAAATACAAAGCTAACAAAGCTAAAATATTAACCTGAACACTCTTTGCTCTTGTTAATTTTCAATCACCTGACTGTTCCCTCCTTCTGTCTGCCTTGGAGCAGCCGCCGCCTGTGGTGCTACTGGAAAAGTTTGGGCTCCTCAGAGGTTCAGACAAGTGCCTTTTATTGTTGCATAGCATGGTTGAAACCACACCCCCCGACCCTCAGCCCATCACCATTCACAGCCCTAAACGGGCTCCCATTTGCCAAATGATTTTCCTTGGGAGACCAGCAGATGCGACGAAGCCCCTGAGAATTACAAGCACATCTCATTGAGCAGAAAACACGTGTTTTTAAAACAAGCCTTGATTCAATCACATATCCATCTGTCCTCTTTTGAACCACAGACTTAAAAGTAAATTTGATACACACGCGCTGCCACTCGCTCCAAGCCCTTTCTATGATATAGTTTTTGGTCACACAGTTTCGAGTGAATGTGTTTTCCTTAAATTATATTGTCAGTGTTAAGGTATCAATTTGAGCTGGAACGGAGAGTTTCAGATTTATATTGGCAAATGTACTTGCACACTGTGATAAAACGGAGGTGTGGTCACTCTGCAGCCTTGTTGGCTTAAGCGCTGAATTGATACACGGACGTTTGACAATGCGGAGCCATAAAAATGATGCACACACACGGTCTTTAGTCATACTTTTGTCTCGTCCTGCCTGGCCGCTTTATTTATGACCTTCTCTCCCTCCTCCTATCCCACATAGGCTTTGCTCCCCGCCTCTCTTGAGACACAGTCAGCTGAAACCCGCCCTCCCAACATGTGTGCCTGTATGTTTCTCCCAGCCGCTTAACGATATATCAGCGCAGAGAAACTCTCCGGATGCGGGTCGTGGATTTGTGAGCCGCTGTGAGCCTGCGAGACCTGTGTGGTCCCCCCTGAATGCTTTCTCACCACTCTGGGTTTGTTTATTAAAGACGACAAACCAACGAGTGCGAAAACACACAAGACATCTTCGGAGTTATCACAGCTGGGACCGTCCCAACTGTTTTCTCTCTGTCGACCCTCTTCCTCTCCACAGCCCTGGCTGTCAATGCATAAGACCCCGCAGAGATTACTCAATGGTACATGGTGGAAGACTGTTATCGATGTTAACATCTCATCTCGTCCTGGTCCTGTCCCCGGTCTTTTGTGCCTGCACTTCAAACTGAAAGATCTTAGATAAAGACGGATAAAGGTGCCGAAAGTCCGGGTTAAAAATAGAAACCTTTTGAAGAAGGGCTCTGAAAAACCGAACAAGGGTTTAAGCCAGGAATCCATATTTCACTTTACTTGGTGATACGCTGTTAGGAGCAAGTCCTGCACGGCGCGGATTGCCGTGGTGCTTTCAACAGCAAACCGTGGCCATGTGAGGTAAGAGTCTGGGTTCAAGCATGATGGAGGTGTGAAGGAATCTCCCCTTGTTGTTGAGGAAGTGTTGCCAGACATCCTTGTGAAGTGATGAAACAGTGGATAACTGGGTGGTCAGTATTATTAAAATTGTAACAACTTTGGCTGCACATGAGAGAACAGTTTACAAAGCTTGAAATATTGCAGTGTGAGACAGACAGAACGATAGACAAATAGATAGATGGATGGATGGATAGATAGATAGATAGATAGATAGATAGATAGATAGATAGATAGATAGATAGATAGATAGATAGACTTTTACTTTTAAATACACTTTATTTTACACATCCTGGCAAACAATTTTACGTATTATTTGAAAAAGAGATTATTCTTAGATGAAAATAATTTACAAATAGATAGATAGATAGGTACATAGATAGATAGGTTTCTCAATTGTGTCTGTTATACAGCAATGCACATTTGTGGGGGAACAGAATGTGCTGGCTGTTGGAGATGTATAGTCATGTTCCCATGCAGAGGCCAACCCAGAGTCTCCCTCACATGTCTGCTGTGACAGCGCCAAGTGCTGGGGCCGTGAGCACATTCACAGATGGATCACTGCAAGCTCCGCTCCCAGGGCTTGGACACTGGTACAATTCCCGTTAACATACAGCAGCTCTTTTGGGTCCCACCCATTGGAGGCACCCAGACAGGATGGTTAGCATCCCAGAAGTAACTGTCTTGGAGCGTCCTGTAGGGCGGGATACTGAAAGAGCTGAACAAGCACGGCTCTGCCTGCAAGTTCACACCTAACATATGTTCCCCATTATTCGAGTTGCTGTGCGCTGGTAATACATGACGAAGCAAAGATAATGTGTTTTCCCCCAACCTGTAAGTGTTAATCAAAAAAAGAGCTCTTCAAAGGGTTCTGGGTGGATTTGGAGAGCGGAGTGTTGAGTGAGTGCATTTGCGAGCAGAAGAGCTCTGACGCCTTGCATCTGGCGTGTCATGGTCTCATCCTTTCCACAACACATCGGGGAGGGGCCCCAGAAACGCTCTCGTTTTTATCTCGCGTGTTGTAATGGATGTCCACTGAGCCATCTGAGCTCACAGACAGTGATGGCTCCACACGTAGCAGCTTTCTCTCTGGCTCTCCCGCTTGCACCTCCTGCCATCTGGGTGCAGTAACTGAACTGTGGCCAGGGTGTAAGTAGCAGAGCTTGGGAAGGAGCGTTGGAGTGTTGGGTATTATCTAACAGCTGGCTTTCACACACACACACACACACACACATGCACACACATATACACTGCGCACACACGCACACACCCACAAGCAGGCTGAGACAAACCAGAGAGATTTCCAATATTCTGTGCCGCCTCTAAATCAGCGAAATGTGGTTTTGTCTTCAGTTAAGTCTTATGATTAGTGACGTTATTAAATCGAGGATATACTATTAAGTGTTCAGCTGTGGATTTTCACCATTAGTTTGCCGCCTGGATGTCATCTGCTGTCTTTAACTGTCAGCAACAACGTCAAAACTTTAAAAGCAGTTAACAAACATGGCAAAATAAATGATTCGTTCTCGTCCATCTCGGGGCCACACAATTACGATTTTAACACTTGAACTGCCATCCATCCACAGAGTTGACAGGTTATATCCATTTGAAATTTCTTCACTTATTTTTTTCTCTCAGCTAGGAGGGTGACGTGGATGGTTTGTAATGGAAAAGGTTGTCTTAACTTTTCTCAAAACGTCACAGCTTGTAAAAACTTCACGAGTTTGAGCTGTGCAGCGGCTGAGGTATTTTGTTCTACAAACCTGCACGCACACGCACACACGCACGTACAAACACACAAACACGCACGTCAAGCAAACATATATGTGAGTTAGAACTTCCAAAACAAACGAGCCATGGTTTGCACGCTTGACTGGGAGCTGCAGCTGGATCCCTTCGACCCGTGTTCAAGATGAGCTAATGGAGTCTGGGTAGCCACAACACAGTCAGCAACACATGGTGATTGCCATGGCACCGTGGTGCAAGGCTCCCGTATAGGCACAAAGTCTCAGTAATTTACGGGAATCAGGAGGAGGAAAAAATGAGAAAGTCACGATGAAGAAACTTGGGAGCCATTAAATCTCGTTACCTGAAAAAAGCAAAGCATTAGGTCAATGGACCAACGTACCGTTGACCTAATGCTTGAGACCTGACAATAAATATTCTTTGGAAAATAAAAGGTGGGAGTATGTCACACAGGTGTAAGTCAAAGGAGAGGCTCAAGTTTCAACATTAAGGTCTTAAACAAGGTCCACTGGTGGATGATGAGAAAGTACCTCACAACACTGTACAAACTGAAGATCCAGAGGTTGGCAGTGCAGAGAGGAGGTGCACCTTCACATGAAAAACAAAGATCAAAAACAATTCGGGCCATGATTTCAGCTATTTCCATCACTCTTCGTTAAAACCTATCCGTAATAGCAAACTTCTGCAGTTCCTGTCAACAAACTGGTTAATTGCCTGAATTAAATGGAGCGCAGTGGTACATTGTGGTGCTTTTTGCAGTGACTGCAGCGGCCGCAATCTCCGTCACTTTTGCGTCATATCCACGAGGGTCTTAGCGGTAATGACATACAGGTGCAAAATGTTTTTAATTTTTAGCTCCATGTTTGTTCTTACATAAACAATAGTTCTCTGAGCAAAACCACAGCACTGACAATAAAACACAATGACATGAAATAATGAAATAATATTTGTCAAAAAAAACATGCTAAACAACAAACATTATTTCTCGTTATGTAATGTCACAATAACATCAATTTTATTACAACTGATGCAACTGTGGCAGAGTAGATGCAGATGGAACACAGCATTAATTAGGGGATTTTTGTCTCACACAGTTAAAAATCAGTTGGTGGGCCTCAGTTGGCCCATGGACCGTAGTTTGGACACCCCAGTTTCAGAAGCACTCACGAAGTGCTGCAGGAAATCTATGCAACACACTCTGGCCTATTTCTATTGCTGTCTCTTCATATTTTGTATTTCCTTTTCAGTCCAACTGGTCAACCCAGATTGCCGAATGTCATTGAAATTACTTAATGCTTAAAAAATAGTTGATTGAATGAATGATTAGCCGTTCGTATTTGTGACTGTCACTGATGCTGATCGGGGGATGAGCATTACAGACGCTGTCTGAGAAAACTTGCATCTTTTAATGGTTTTAACTGCACAAACATTTAGAAAGCAGTTCAAGAATCTCTCTCAGAGTCGAACTTTGAACAAAGGCAGTAACTCAGCCTGGAGTAAACGGGCTCATGAGATGCCAAACCACTGGCTGGGCACTTGAGGGTAATAACATTGGGTCTCTTTAAATATTTTGAATGGAAAGCTGTAAATACCTTTCTGATGGAGCTGTGTTAAGATAAACAAAAAAGGGTCCACGGGAACCCCCCTCAGTGTAATTACAGTATTTTTCAAAGCCTGTGCATCTTTCCAAAGGTTTCTTGAGATGCATTCAAAGACCACATAGGCCAATTTTATAGATGGAGAAAGGATTACACACAGATTTATTGGAGACATCACTTACTGAAAGATGTTGCACGTTCTGGCAGAAGTGGACAGAAAACTTCAGAACGTTCGATTGTTGCATACTTTTTTTTTTCATCGGTACACCAATTTCTTTTTACTGGTTTTTAGTCAGATTAAGTGGGAATTGTGGATGTCCATTTCAAAAATTCTGACTCGCAGAAAGTCATAATCAACTTTGCCTTTGTTGAAACCCTCTTAATTGATAAAACATAGATTATTGCATCATCTAGCAAAGTTATCGGCACAGTTTATTGTATTTAGATCTGTTAAAGCAGAAATTAAAACCTTAAGCCACACGGAGGATATGCCAGAAGCTGGGAGCGGTTTAAGGAAATTCAGCATTGCATTTAATTTCTGATATGAAAGCCTATTGTTTGGGGAGAGAGTAGATGGATTCAAGAGAAATTATTATTCCCATAGCACATTAATGACTAACACAAGAGTCAACACTACTGCCACATGTGCTTTTTATTCACGATTGATTTAAGGAGTCATAAAAGAGTCATACAATCCAGAGTCCCAACCAGAGCTTAGTCCAAGGGCTGGGGTGGGGTCTGTCAGCCACCTGGTACTGTGAGAAAAAGTGAGATATCCACTCCTTCTCTAGCATGACGTTTCTATTGCACGTAAAACTCCAAAGCTGGCTTTCAGGATTGATTTTCAGATTGGAAACAGATGGAGACCAAACTCAGAGTGAAACAAAATCCAGCACTTTAACTTATCAAGTACGAGCCACAATTAAATCTCAAATATATCAGGTTTTTGATTTGATAAAAGCCCACATAACTTATGAAGGGAGATGAAAACTGTTGGATAAGTGGAAAATTACACAGGGTGAAGAAGGACACTCTTCTGGTGAGGTTCCTTTGACAGAGTGCAGCGATTGCTCTGCTCCAGAATTGTTTCTTCATTTAAAAGCGATTAAACATAAACTCACAGAGTGAGCCAGACGCGATGGAAAAATGGATGAGTACAGACTGCACGTCTCAGTGGGTGTGCCGCTGCAGATGTTTAGAAAGGTCTCTCTCTTGTTAGCGCCAACTTCAAGCCTGCATTAGACAGAACAAAGGCCAGAATACACAATTCCCATCCATTCCAGCTCAGTAAGTGAAGTGATGACTTGCAGAAAACAGAGTCATGCAATATGCAATTTAGCTAACCGCGATGAAATAAGAAAATCATCTATATGGAATATAGTGTTATAAAACGACGCACACGCACACACACACACACACACACACACACACACACACACACAGGCCTGGTTCATGTACATCAAACCACGGATTCACTTGAAATGAAAGAAAAACAACTTTAGCGCATCCTGCATTCAAACAATTGTGGTCAATAAAAGACAAATGGGCAGCGCTTTTGCTACAGAGCCCTCAAACTTTAGCATTGATTTTTGCCAACATTGCCGGTGGTAAAAGATAGATGAAACAACCACCAGTACGATCTGAAGCAGTTCCGCCCACCCTGCTGACTCCCCCCTCCGCTCAAGCCCACCACACACCAGCCATCCCGGCGAACAGAGGCTCCTTTGTGCAGCAGGAAGGGAGCGAAAAGAGAGGAGAAATGAGAGAGGAGTGAATTTGTTCCATCCTCTCCTCTTGTCGATCCCGCTGGGCAAAGCCTCGGTCCGACAGGAAACAGTCCTCGGAGGGACGCTTGTAAACTCCCTTAATGCTTTGCAGTTGTAATGGTTATAAGCTCTATTTTGTTTCTCTTTCTCTTCCTCAATGTATTTTGCTCCAATTGGTTTTACGCCCCTCAGTCAGAAACTGATTGAAATCTCCGTGAATTTTAACCCATTTCACGCACCTCGGCCTCCTTTGTCAGCGCTGCTCTTCAGCGTGCGAACAAGCTAGGAAGAAATAACGGATAAATTGGGCAAAAGAAAAAAACCTCCAACAAGATATTATGTCAATTAAAATGCTAATCGTGAAAAAAAAAGTGATTTGAGCCAAAAATCATTGCTATAAAGCATAATATTTTCTTCAACCAACACCCATTACAGTTTTATGGCAGCGCTGCAGCTTTTCCTGGCTCTTTAGGAGGCGCGTAGACTGCTGTTTTGTAGCAAAGCCTGGGTGGCTGTAAATGCACTGTGGGGTCGTGATAGTTTGGGGTCAATGATTCATGGAGACTTTGACGCACGCTACGCAACATGAAACACTGAAGAGAACTGTTTATACATTGAACAAAAGAGCAATTAGACTTTTATGAGGGCTACCTAAACGCAGATCTGCGCAATATAACGACCAAACTGGACGTGTGACTTGCTTTTTTTTTTTAAATTGTAGGTATGGACCCGTGAAAGCTTATTAAAGTTCTGGGGTACGGGTGAGATCCAATTCCATCATTGCTGCTACGAAACAAGAGTTACACTTCTTCTCTGTCTTTATGTTTAAACTGTGTAAACAGTCTTTCAATAAAAGTCCCAGTAAGGCGGAAACAGGGGTGGGATGGGGGTCGATGTTTGGGGAGCAAGGAGCAGCAGGTAGTGCCCGGCCCCAGATCCCTGTGATTGGCAACAACTGAGGAAACACACTAATGTAGACAAAGTTGCATTTTCTCTTTTTATATCTATAGCAACATGATCCAGCTGTGTATCCTTTTCATTCTGGCAGGATTCGACAAATTAGACACGGACTGTGGTCATGGAATTGCTGACAACATCACAAATCACAGATGGATCGATCTGTGCAAAGCTTCCACCATGACTTGACGTTTTCCCAGTTGTGCTCAATGTGGAGTTACAGAAGCATTGATCCAGATTTTGTTCCGCTACCAGGCCCAAGAAGATCCGGTTACATTTGCGGCCGCTCTGGGCAGCAGCTCTGATTTACAGCAGGACTGTGTAATGCTCCCTCATTGCCAATTGCCTTTCTTTTCTTTTTTTTCTTCCACCTCTGCCCTCGTCCACTTCCTTTCCACTTCCTTTCTTCTCCACCTGAGATCCAATACACCAGAAAAATTGGCACTTCATTGTGAAAAAAGGATTCCGGGCCTCGAGGATCAGTCGGAATTTTACGGGGTTGTAGAAGGAGACGAAAAGTGAGCTGACTTCCAGAGTATTCAGTGCTTGACATTCAGCCTTTTGACTGCGCCTCAGTCCTTTTCACAGCTCCATGCAGTGTGTCCTGTATCAGCTGACTGGCTGCACTGTCGTCTTAGCTGAACTCTGCAGCTGCAGTCGGGCGGGATTCCCATCATTGCTGAAACACTGATGAGAGTCCTCACTGGAGACATACACTGCAGTCTGCTCTTCCTGTGTTTCTGTCCGTTTACCTCCCAGAAGAACTACCAGAGCATTGCAGTGAACATGGGAGCCTGGTGCTATCTGAGAGCTGGTAGGTTTTTTTTTTCCTTATGTAAAGTAACAGAAGACAGGCACGAGTTCTTGTACATTTTGATCCAGTGATGAGAGCAGCAGGATGGCAACAACTAAAAAAAGTTATCTTCAAATGCATCACCACTACCTCTTATAATGCTTTCTTTTTCTTTTTGGGACACAACCGTTAAGGGCCATCACCTTCACCACTTACGATGATGATTCATCTTAGCACTGACCAGGGACTCAGCACCTTGCTTTCTGCCTAGCCATAAAGAACCTCGCTGGACAACCAGGTGCAGAACATAAACATTCTCCGCATACTGCTGATAGAGTATACAAGAGCGGAGCAAGCCAACTTCAAAGAATCACAGGAAAGACCATAAATATTTCCGTGTCTTAAGATGGGCGGAGGTCGCCTTTGAGCACGGAATCAATATTAATCTTTCATCTTTCGTGTAAACTGAACCAGATGGTGCAGCTGAAGAGAAAGCGAGGCAACCAAAGTGACAACAGAGGCGTCGAGATGAAGTCATCTAACGTCCATCAGGATCTTCGGCAACAGGAGCAGTGACAGCATCGTGAAGGCGGCAGTGCCATGATGTCGGGGGTGTCCGCCTCATTGGGCACAACTTCCCTGGACTGAACCATGTGCACATTGTATTCCCAAATGGGCAATAAAGCTCATTGGCTACTGAGCATCAAGCTGTTTCCTGCCTGTCCCCTGGCCTCTCGTACAGGCAGGCATAACGTGACAAAAACACATGGTCTGCTTAGAAAAAAAAACAAACGTAAAAGCTCGCTGTGGTTTTCATTATAGATGAAGTGCTATCTAGATGGTTTATGCTTCGGAGGAGCTGGGATATATACGTAGTTATCTTTCTTGTTTTACCGCCGGGTGTAGCAACAGTGAACTGAATGGAGGCGATGATGTTGCGATGATGTGACTAACATTAACATCTCAGTGGAATAAGGCAACACGCATCATGGTCTGAAATCCGGCAAGTGCTGAAAAATAATATTATAAGTAATGTAAGATGACAAACGTACATCATTACTTAATTTCCTTTAACGCCAGCTCTGGACACACACATACACACACACACACACTAACACACATGCTGGCTTTATGCAAGGCTGCCTCAGCCTCAAGTGTATGTGTCAGTAGGATGTTTAAATTGATTATGACAGAAGGCTCATCGTAGAGCGCTGATGGCAACTAAAGTGGCACCAAGAGCATTTCCTGCTTCTCCAACATTTTGTTTTGTTTTCATTTTTTTCAGGGACACAAAAACTTGAATTTTTATTTTTTTCATTTTTTCATTTTTAAAAAAAAAAATAGTAATAGCGCATTCATGCCCAGTGAACCGCTCGGAAATGTGAAGAAGTGGAGCATCTGAAGTGTAGAATGAGTCACCCACCGCTGACGTTTTGATGGATTTCGCCTCCACCGCGCTGCGTGAAAGAGGGGTGCAGCCTGCGTGGCAGGCGACAGCAGGAAACGGATCAGGGTATCCTGTCTGTAACATAAGCCTGATTCAGCAGAAGTGTGGTCACGGCTGTTTCACTCAGACTCAGCATGATCTCCTTCCCGCTGAGCGATCATCCAGATTAACTATGAGTGACAAGGAGTTTGCCAGGAGGCCTGTTATCCTGTGGTCCGGCCGTCAACTGTACACTCGGAATAATAATGCAGGCTCTGTTTCCCGTTTGCTGAAGTGGTACAATTTAAATGCGTAAAACATGGGCTTGAAAAAAGCCAATAATATGAGTTAAATACCAATCCTGTACGTGGAATTTTTCCTCTGTACTTATGTATCCTGTCTGGTATAGGGTTGGGGAGGGGGGAGGGATGGAAGAAACTTACTGTTCTGTTTCGATTTCTGTTTTCTGTTTCACTGAATTCGTGTTAAACTGTGAACTGCAAATGACAAAACCAAAATAAAAAGACCTTGATCAAAAAAATAATAATAATAATAATATGAATTAAATACTATAAATAAAAGAAAAGACGTAAGATGAAGAAAAGAAAAACAGCCAATGGAAATTTGATCGATTTTGTGAACCTTTCAGCAACGTGAAAAATAATCAGCCATTCATCACTAAAGAAAAGGAGATTAGAATGGATGGATAGCTGAATAAAGCATCTTATAGTTAGTTTTGGCACATGTCTGAACCTTTTGGCAGGGCTGCTAAAGAAACTTACGCGACAAAGTCTGTGCGCTGCTGAAAAAGCATCTGCTTCATACTGAGCCTTTGTTATAGCAAATAGGAAGAAAACATTTGGTACCAATTATTCCTCATACGTCTCATGTGTTTCCCCCTCCATTAAAAGGCCTCGCCGAGATCGACCTGATTTAATCGTTCATATTTTTCACTGTCATTTTGAGTAATTTGCTGCCTAACTTTGAATGAAGGGTGAGGCATTAAAATTATTAATTAGTTTGATGCAGCCTGGGACGTAAGCTGCGTTGAGTCACTGCTCCTCATTTAAGAAACATTACATGCTACAGTCCATCTAAAGCTCACAACCGCTCGCTGGCTGACTGCCCAATGGCGGCGCAATCACACACTGTTATTTCATACTACAAATGACGACGGAGTCTCATTTCCTGTCTCATAAGAACATTTTTGGATTTAATCTTTTGCTCTTCGCTCATTGCTTTAAGCGATTCTTTCTGCCTTTCTACCTACAAACAATGCTGGACTCAGCATCCTAGAATTACTTTCAGTATCATTCTGTACCAATGTTGCTGCAGCACACACAGTTTTATCCATTTGGCAAACAGTCAATGAATAGGCAAGTATTTAAGAAAAGGAGGCCAAAACAGGTCAGATATTTGAAGACACATTTTATGTTGTAACTTTGTGAGTGCAGAACACAAAGCTGGAAATAATAAAGTACCGGGAGATCATATATGCCCATTGGTCAGGTCCGATGCGTAAATCTGTCAGCATTTTCGAAGACCTTTTTAATGTCAAAATTACAGTTGTGTTGCAACAATTATATGGCCTCTAAAACTGAATAATTTGGCTTTTTAAAGGGGAAAAAAAGGTCAGAGATTGTATTTAATTTTTGTTTGCTTTGGTTTTGGCTTCAGTTTTAGAATTCAGTACTGTTCCCCAGCAGTCATGTCCTGATTGTATTTGGGTTTGCGGCCAGATCACAGCCAACCGTAATTCAAACAGCAATGGGTTCCAGAATTGGGCAGTTGTGTCGTTTTTACGCAATGAGAACGTGCCAATTTGATTGGAGGGGAGAGGAAAGACGAGTAGTACTTGTTGTGTCTTCCAGTCTGCTTCTGTAAATTCTCACTTAAAAACGGCCTTTACTCCAGGTTGTGTGGTTAAACAAGAGTCCTTTAATCAGAATGTGTCAGCCAAAGACTTTTCAGCAGCCTCATCAAACACCGTTGGAAAGGTTTTTGTGGTGGCTGTGGGCAAAGGTTCCTCACTGTGGATCTGCAGTTTTGCAGCTCAACACAAGCTCAACTTGGTGTTGTTGTGGTGCATGTTGTGAAGAAATGGGTCCGCCCCTCCTTAGGTTTCCTTATTCCTGCCTCACATGCCCCTTGAAATTCCCTCAATGACAATATGACTTTTGGACAGACAGAAAACTCATGGGACTTAGTGCAGTGAAAAACAACTATAAAATTGAAGGATTTTCACTGAATTGTAAAACATAATGAAAGTCACTTGTTGGTTAGGAGTTGGTTCCAGTGAGGAAGAGAAGACGGGCACCAAGCTTTTATCCAGAGCAGATTGATTAATTCTGGGGATTTAGGATGGAAAATCTGAACACTTGGCAAAATCATCAGAAATATCACATCATCATCGTCAAACAGTGAATGACCAGCATTCAGACTAAAGCAGTTGCATCATAGGGTGCTGCAAAGGGGAACTTCCCAAAACTCTGGTTTTGAGCATCACCAATCACCACCCCATTGTGTTTAATGGTGGGTGGGTCTCTGTCATATTGGAAGTAGCTGAGGCCTCTGACTGGGGCCACTGAGGCACCTTAAGGATCTCAGGGGGCAGAAAAGCATCGACTTCCAGACCCTTCGAGTCGGACTGATGCTTGCTTGTGTGCATTGAGTTGTTCGTCCTAAATTTTCCTCGCACTGAATGACGAATGATGTACACCAGTGGTCCCCAACCTTTTTAGCACCACGGCCCGGTTTAATATGAGACAATAATTTCACGGACCGGCATGAACGCACGATCGTTGACGGGGGGGTGGCGATCGACACTCATGTTGCTGGCTAGCTTAGTAGCTTGTGGGTTTAATCTCGCGGTGACGTATCAGATGACCGAGACAAGCGCCTTGACATGCCGTCAAGAGTTGAACCTTAGATGGACGTAATGGATAGAATCCGGTAATTTTTCAAAATAAAATTCTTCACTCAGATAATGAATGAAATGGGGTTAATTTAACAGATTTGTCCTTCCTGTATTCTCGCACCCAACAGTAGAACTGCTGCACAGCTGAAAAGAGTTGCACGGGTGGAGCAGGTCAGGAAAATCCCCTTGCAGCCTTCGACCACCTAGGCCGAAGAGGGATGAAATGATGGGATGGAGGGATGGAAATGAACTGAATAACACGTGCCTATAAAATGAAATGGCACAATAAATAAGACCTTCATTTAACAAGCTTGGAGCTGTTGGTTGGGCAGGAAAGTGTCTCCAAAATGTCACCTCTAAAAAATGTCTTCCAATTCCTTCGAACGGCATTGCTCGGGGGGCTCATCCTCATGCATGTTGCAGTGTCCCCGTAGGGTAATTGTGCGGTGATTTAGTCGTGTTGTATCACTGTTGTTACACACCGAGGTCCTCAATATGGCGCAAATAGCAGGCGTGTCAACCTCAGCGCCCAAGAACATCACTGGCGACGGCGAACGTTTCAGCCGTTGCTCAGCTGATGTGAATGTTGTTATGTTTAGAACCTGCAAGTCTCGACCTCGGGCGCCTCCTCGGTGCAGCCGTCCTCGACTTGGCCGAACCCAAAGTCCCCCGCGATGATTGCCGCCACGTCTCGGGTGCTTGACGCTGCTGAAGCACTGACATAAAGCAGATTAGTGTAACATTATATAATCCACGTAATGGGAAGCACCGGCCGTCTTTGAAGAGCCCCGGTGATAGAAAACATGTCGAGGTCGAACCTTGGCTCCTATTGGAAATGGTGACTCATCAGCGGTGGTGAAACGTACAGCTCAGAATGTGCAGGTTGTCCCACCGGTAGGTGCTGTTACGTAAGTCGCACAGTTTTCACGCAGCTTTAACAGTGCATTGCTCCAGCGTGCAGCTGTGCCTCTTCTGCTGGGATCGTGCTGACTGTGTATCTCACACAGCAGCTGCCTACACACAACTCACTGCCTTGCTGTGTGTTTGAATTGGCAGTCAGTGCTGGATTTTCTTTTTATTTGGAATAAGAGTCACTTTGGATCAAGTGGGGCTCCATTAATGTAGGATGGATGCATCAAAAAATAAATAGTTTCATTGCGTGCATGTAGTATAAAGCATCTTCGCTGACGTTTTTATTGTTTCAGTAAGGCAACACCTCACCCGTCACCATCAGCCAGTGACATAAGAGCTGCAGCTTGGAAACGGAGAGCCATAACCCAGCCAAGGAACTTAAGCATTAACACTTTCGATTCTCAATAGAGTGAATCCTCGTGATTCTTAAAGGGAAAATCTTGCCACTGCATGTTATTGAATCACTAGGCAAAGAATAGCTACTTTTTTGGGAGAATTTATGTTCTTATTTTTGCGGTGGCTTTTTAAAATGTTAAGGAAATATATGCAGAATTCCCTTGCTGAACTAGCATACATTTCCTGTCACCAGGTCTTCATGAGGAGCCCTGAAATCTAGCAAATTAGAAGTAAACCAGCTCAAATATTTGGAAAAATGGTCTGATTGAACGCATAAGCATCAGGTCACACATGAATAACACATGCTGGTTCGCAAAAGAACAAACATTTTGGATGATTGCAATCTTACATCTTAATTCAATCCATGCAGAAGTGACTTGCTTTCAATTTGCGAGCGCTGGAGTGCTGCTCTTTGGCTCCTTGTGGGTTTATTAAACAAAATCTTTTGAAACTTGACAACTTTTCAGAAGCAATTTTTAAGGAGGCTGCACAGGGCAGAATGGAGGGTGAACCTCAGTGAAACCTCAGTCAGGAAGCCTCCCCTGCATGTCCTCTAATTACAGGCTGCAGGTCTGGATTTGTTTTTTGTTTCTTTGTTTTTCAGTTCAGCCCACTTACATCCTGGTACAATCACTCTTTTTCTGATGGTTTTCTGGTGATTGAACCCGCCTCCCCACCTTCATTTCACAACATTTCTACTACTGGTGCCCTGGCCATGGCTGGAAGTTACTTTCAGAGTGAAAGCGCCTTCTTAACCGAATCTCTTCCAGTTTCTTTCTTGCCTGAGAAACAATCCATACATGGCCATTTTCTCGTCCAAGCCAAATCCAACATGCACGTCCGGATTGTGGGAGGCGGTCCAAGTTGCACAGTGAACACGCTGATCAGAAAGGACTGCCTGGGAATCCATCCCAGAACCTTTTAGCTGCGAGGGATCCAAAGCAGTTAACAGTAAACAGACTACAGCAAAGTAAGCTGCTGTCAATGAGAGCAGCTTCACAGCGGTTAGCAATTTCAGATGTCCCCTTGCACCCACCCACCTCACGGACCGACACACAGCGCTTTCACTCCTGCCGGATAGACATTGTCGTCTTTGCGACGACAAACACAAACGACAAAGGGGCGACGTGCTTGAGCTCTTTCATTTTGCCTCAGATTTGAGCTTAAACCTCGGGCTAAATCCTTGTGTAATTTTCGGTGGCGGCAGCTGGAGGTGAAAAGACGGATCACTGGAGCAATAGTGCACAATAAAACACCCACGCACAAGATTCCCGCGGCGCCATGGCGGTACTAAGAGGTGGCAGGGTAAACAGGGGCGTGCATAATGAGACACAAGCTGCCGCATGCGTTCAACACATGTGCACCAGTGACGCACGTACGCTCGCACACACACACACACACACACACACACACACACACACACACACACACACACACAGGGGTGGAGACACACACAACCGGCACGCTGTTGGGAGAAGCCAGCGGTGAGAACGAGCTGATGTGATACATGTCTGCAATTTCCGGTCTTAAATCTGGCGGTGTTTTTAATTTAACTCCAGAACAAAAGGCAAAGTTCTTTCTTCTCTAAAATGCTTCTTGAAGGATGCAAACAAACTAGTCCTGAGAGTCGCAACAGCATCCAAACTCTTCTCTTTTGCCTTGATGGACAAAAGGTTAAAAAAGGAGTTTCAGAGCTGTTAGCAAAGATTAGAAAACGGTTAATGATCAAATTTTGCACAAATCAGTGGGGTCAGATGCTGGACAACTCAACACAGAGGACATGTATTGCACATTCTATTAAGAATGAAACGCGTCAAAAACACCCCTTTGGCATCAACATGGACTCCTGACATTCGAGGAGTTTTAACAAATTTAAAAGAAAAGCAGCCCTATTATTTCAAATGTGAGCGGTTTTCAAATAATTGCATACAATTATGTGGCGTGATTAAACTCTCATTAAACTACTGTTTAAAGCATCCATTCACACACACTCTCTGTCTCTCTCTGTTTCTCTCTCTCACACACACACACACACACAAACAAAAAAAAAAACATGAAGTGGCTGAGTGCAGTCTGGGGCAAATGAGTACCAGCTTTGAGAGAGAGAGAGAGAGAGAGAGAGAGAGCGAGAGAGAGAGAGAGAGAGAGAGAGAGCGTTTGTGTGTGTGTGTGTGTGTGTGTGTGTGTTTGTGTGTGTGTGTGTGTGTGTGTACTGCTCACAATAAATACCAAATGTTACCCTGAGGAAGGGACTTAATCATGATAATTGGAAGCAAACTTCAAAACAAATGCAGCGAGTTCAAAAAGAGACCCTCCCCTGCTTCCTCTGTGGCCGTAATGACTCTGCAGCACACTCCTCAGGCACAATGTGACATTCATGGCCAGCAGACGGCGGTGGATCAGCGGTACCAGTCCTCATTTACGAGCTGTTTTTGTCGCCTTCATGTCGTTTTGGCCGCGTCGCAACTCAAACGCTTCGCAGCGTGACTCACGTTTGAGGCAGCAACAATGAATGAATGAATGGATGAATGAATGAATGACCCTCGTTTTATCTGACGAGTAACAGTGAGTTTAGTCACCCTTAAACGCTCAAGCACAGACAGGGTTTAATTCAAACTACTTATTGGAAAAGAAAAAAAAATGGGGAAAAAAAAGTCTGAACGCAGCGACAGTTTTTAAGAGCCCTGTTAGAAATAAAACTAGATTCCTGCCGCGCGCCGGGCAGGGCCCATGACAAATGAGAGACATTGAAAGGAATCCAGGTGACACTCTTTCGGCTGGCTGCCTTTTCTCTGCCCACCCCGGGGAGTAATTTCACACTGTTGAGAGGCTCCCGCGCACATTTTTTCCGACAGCCGACGAGGAAGAAGCAGCCAGAATGGATGGTAGCGTTTGATTTCCCATGTGTGAACCTGATGATAGGTCCGGTTTTGAGAAGTTTTCATGGCTTATGGAGCTCAGGAGTATTCTGAAAATAGTTTCACGCAGTGAAATGAAGTCTCTCTCTCTCTCTCTCTCTCTCCCTCTCTCTCTCTCTGCTTCTCCTGGCAAAAAGAGCAGAGGTAAAGAACATCTGGCAAGATAGTTTAAAAAATGAATCTCCGAAGTCTCCGTCTTTTTTTGTTTCCCTCACCCCCTTTTTTTTTTTTTTTTTTTTTTTGGCTCCTCCACCTCACTCCTCAGACAGTTTTGGG
Organism: Nelusetta ayraudi; assembly: GCF_046127955.1. NCBI lineage: Eukaryota > Metazoa > Chordata > Actinopteri > Tetraodontiformes > Monacanthidae > Nelusetta > Nelusetta ayraudi. The sequence continues at coordinate 674,567 of NW_027466230.1, forward strand.
GAAAAGGCAGGGCGTAAAAGATGACAAAACACGCGGCGGAACCCAGTGATATGGGCACAACACCGAGCCAACCAATCGCTTTTTCTGCTCGAATCCTCCTAAGGATTATCTGTGGTAGCACTTCTATGTTTTGACAGGTCGATTGAACAGCAGCGGCTTGTTTTCCTCCCAGATAGCACCCGGAGCAACTGGAAATACTTTGCGCGCTATCATCAAAGGCCACAATAATCCCCCTGCGCTGAAATATAGTATATAAGCACTGTCATAGGAGAGAAAAAAGGAAAAAAAAAAAAAAAAGAAGGAAAAAACGGGTACCACGAGAAGAATACAAAAGCGCAGAAGAAAAACGGCCCCGCTAACGTCGCCCAGATAAGTTTAACCGCAGATTAGCGTCACGATTCTTGCTGCATTCTCAACCGTGCAAATGTGGTGCGCTCCAAGGTGAGCAAATGCAATTCAAGGACACGTCTGCGCTGACCAAAGAAAATGACACCTTTGCAGATTGTAAAGCAGCGGCTGCAGGAACACCGGCCTCATGCGGAGCAACGCCCTGGGCAGAGACGCCGCCGAAAACGAGCTGTTAGAATCCTTTAAACCGCCACAAACTTTACATCTGGCCATTTTTTTTTTTTCTTTCCCGCCGCAATTTGTCAGTCTGCGAGGTTTAAGGAGGGGGAAGGGGAAGAAAGAGCAGGAGAGGAATAAAAACGGCAGGTTCGGTGAATGAGTCCCTCTGTTCCGAGTCAGACGGGCTCAGAAGTCAAGCGTTGCAAAAACTGGTACGAGGCCATTAGATGTTACAACTGGGTATATTTGTGTTGCGCTTACTCACTTCTCAGATCCAGCACTGAAAATAAATAGATTTGACGCTTAAATTAAACAAAGTAAGAAAATTGCTTACATTACTTTATATAATATAAAAGAAAATGTGACTGTTCGAGTGCCTGAAATGTCCTTGCAGCTAATTTCTTTGCCAGACACCGACTGTGCAGCTAATTTCCATCGCCAGGCTAATTATATATACATTACGTCTGATCCTATCCAATATCAATACATCAGCACAGTGGTGGAACTTGTCTGTGTCTCAGGTTCATTTCATTTCCAACTTCCAAACCTATTTTTTTCCAGCCGACCCGCACACGCAGACGAGACCTGCGCGTCCCCCCCCAAAGTGAAATTCCACAGTCACAATCAGAGCTCGCGGCTCCTCCGGGCAACGTGAAGGGAAGGTCAAAGGTCGAGCACAATCAGGCGCCATTCGCCGAAGGTGACCAAACAGGGAAGCGGCGTCAACATTGACTCCCTCCTTCTCCGTGTACTGACATTCTTCTGACTGGGCGACCGGAGGGGACGCTTCACAGGGACGGCAGACTTTGTTTGACCCGTTTGCCCACGCAAACATCACATCGCCAAGAGGCCACGGGGGAAAAAGTGAAGCGGGCGTGCGGGAGACTTTGGGCCTTGGCGAAGGCCTTTTTCCTCCTTGGAGCAAGAATAGTAAAAAGTGAAATCAAAAAGTATGTAAAAAAAAAAAAATCCCCCCTGCAGCATCGGAGGAACTCTTTCAGGTGTCTCGCTCTTCTCTTCCGGCGTGTCTGAGCGGGACGGATGACAGCGAGGGGAGCGGGGTGGTTGGGGGCGAACGGGGAGAAGAGATGCAGCCCGACCGTGTTTCACCCCTTCCTTCCGCAGACGTGAGCGACCGCGTGCGGACGGATGCGTTCCGGCCAGGCGGCTCCTGGGCATCGGGGCCCTCTTGCCTCAGCGCTCGGCCCTATTGAGCTACGATTGGCTGGTCACGCTGACCTCGGCGCATCATCAATCACTGCCGCCTCCTCCAGGTGCTCCTCCTCTCCCTTCCCCTCCCCCCGGCACACACTCCACCTCCTCCACCCTCCCCCTTATTAGTCTCTCGAGGGGCCGCCGCCATGATGGACACCGCCGGGGGATGGTGTGTGTGTGTGTGTGTGTGGGGGGGGGGTTATCGTTCATCTCTCCAGGTGGCGCCGGCAAATGGGGCGGGACCACCTCCGCCTCCTCGGACAAAAAGATATCATAAGAGGTGCGTTAAGAGCAGAGGGAGCGGAGGGGAGGAGGGCCGGGACAACATCATTTAAGGCCGCGAGGGCGCGACGCGATACAAGAGGGAGCGATGATCTCCGCCGAGTCGGACATTTGTCAGGCTGCCCTGCGAAGACGGGTTTTTTTGTTGTTTTTTTTTTCCTCCCCTTTTCTTTTTTTTTCTCCTAGGGAGGAGATTGCCGCTCTCAGCTCTGTCATTACACCAGCTGAAATATATTTGGGGGCAGCGGAGCGGAGATAGATGCATTGGATTGGGGCTGCACAGGCGATCCATTCAGCCCCCTCTTGGAGTTGAACACGCGCCTCGCCAGAGTCGCTGTGGACTATTTATAACGCGTCCCAACAGCAGGTGGAGCTGTCTCATCAGTCCACGGGTCCAGGCGGAGAAAAGATGTTCTGTTGTCTGAATTTTGTATTTATTATGGAGGGGGAGAGAAAAATAGAAATGGCAACCAGGCTTCATTACACACACGTACACAAATTAGGGTTATTATCTGCTCAATGTGTGTGTGTGTGTGTGTGTGTGTGTGTGTGTGTGTGTGTGTGTGTGTGTGTGTGTGTCTCAAATGCAACGAGACATGCCCCCTATTTCACACGGCTATTTTAAGACAAACAAACAAACAGCTCGTGGGATTAAATTTCATCATAATCAAGAAGTGACTGAGCAATTTTTTGTGTAAATGTAAAATTGTTAAAAGAGCATGTAGAGTTATTTCGTCACGGAGATGAACGCTAAGGACACATTAATATCAAGGCTCGAAAGATTGAGCTGCAGTGCGTCTCAATGAGCAGCCGGTGGCGCCATTGCACACATTTTGCCCACCTGGTACTTTTTAAATTTATGTAAATGAGTGCGGCCTGCAGGCTGGTGAATTAAAAAAAAGCTAGAAAGATAGAACTCGGTGTTTTCACAAAATACTCTCTAAACTTTTTTCCTTTTTCTTTTCCCTTTTTGAATTTAAAAAGCTGCAAAATCGACATCAGCACCTTAGTTAGGGCGCCCGACGTTCAGGCGGGTGCTTGCTGTAATTCGATTTACAGCACATCAAAGGGGCATTAGCACAATACAACGCCTGGTGTGTGTGTGTGCCGTGTTTGTGCGCGCGTGTGCATTGGTGTGTTACTTGTCTGAGGTGTGCGGAGCGACCACAACGCGCTGCGTTGCATAATGCCATGCCGAGGTGCCTCATTATATAAACACACGCGTGCGGTAACATTGCTGCAAGAAGGTCAGGGCGCCTCGTTTACTCAGCAGCAGGTTCAGCAGGAGCTCCGCTGCTTGAAATGCGAAGCAGGAAAAGCTGATTTGTTATTGTTGCTTTTTGCGTTGCATCGGGTCTAAAGTGAGCTGAGCCTGCCTCCACTTCACGGCACTCGCTGCACGTTCCGTCAAATGGAGAGAGCGCGGACTTGGCTTTTATAGACAGACTAAGATTATTCCTCAAAAATAAATAAAATAGAATAAGCGAGAAATCCGTTGATCCCCTAGAAAACAACTTATTTCCCGTGTCTTGAAACTTTGAGACTTGTATCCTGATCACGAATCCACCCCCAGTCTCAGACGCTGCCGCACCGACGGCACCTTTCGCAAAAAGGCTCTCGAACGACGTGGAGACGTTCACTTTGCATTTCGATTGTGCGCAGCGGAGAGAAAGACACACGCCGTCTACGTTTATTGGCGTCGGCGCGGCGGGGTCACTCCCCGCGTTTGGGCTGTGTGAGTGCGGCGGAGGAGACACTTGTTAACAGGCGAAGCGGCAATCAGGGCGCAGCGTCGCATCATCACCGGCTAATGAGCCAGCAGGAAAGTGAGAGTCGCACGAACTCAATTTAGCAACGCCAGAGTGACAAACGTGTTTTGAGGTGGCCCGAGACAGACGCTTTAGCTTTTCACCAGCTAATTAATTCCCATTGTTGTCTGGAATCTCTGCTGCCGCCTGGACATGCCCGCCGACCGACGAATGCTGACTTGACTATTTTTTTTAATTTAATTTTTTGCCGTCGATGTGCTCTAAATTAAAACGATTCTATTTCCTTTATGGAGGCCGGGGCTTTATATATATAGTGCAGCATCAACAGAAATCCAAGAAGTTAATTCCTCAGTTCGTCCTCTTCAGTGCAGGTGTGTGATAAACAGCTGCTATCGGACAGAAAGGCACTTTTCAGTTGCTTTTTGTGAAACTCTACATGGAATATTTCCGTCGTCGCTCATTAGAATCTGCTGATCTCATGCCGCAGGACCACTGAAATCCCAACTGCTCTTTTTTTTTGCCATATTTGATCCGAACCAGTGGATGACACTCATTTTACAGCCATGAATAGCGTAACGACCCCTAGCCCCTGTCTTTGACAGTGCGGCTCAATGCCTCTATGTTGAGTGTGCCACTGCAATTTTCTTTTGATCCTTTCAGCGGCGGGGAGACGTGTGGGAGAGAAATATCGTGTTGTACAGCGAGTGGCAGCGCCACAGCCGCGCCTGGAGCTCCCTGTCTTTGCCTTTATGTGCCGTCTCTCTGGAGAGGCCACACGACCAAAGACTATAGTGTGACCGCTAATGATTTTATTTGAAAAGGGAGAGAGGTAATTTGGATGAATGGTTGGGTAATGGAGACGGATGAAAAGGCGGAGGATGAATTCTGGCTCGGGCTGCCGGCGTTCGGTTCGGCTCTTGACTCGAATGCTGGACCGATAATAATAATGATGATGATGATGATGATGATGAAGAAGAAGAAAAAAGGAGAAACGCTGAATTCAGACATCTGAAGTCTGGAAATTTGGTGTCTCCGGAGGGGAATCCAGCGGGAGAACGGTTGAGTTTTAATAGGACGGCGAAGTAGAACGTGTATCAAATGCACGTTAATGACGGCACTTCCTGCTGGAGCTCATCACCGCCGCGACCTGATTAGAATCAACATCAGCCGCCTCCTGCTTTTTGACTTTAAAACTATGTGGTTATTAATCCCATTAGTAACTCTTCAGCAGGGACAATCCCACCTAATGGTTGTGATTAGGCCCACTGGGTCTTTCTGGCCAGTTTGGAAAGCAGGATGAGGATTTGCTCTGTGTTTTCCCCCCTGGTGCCCCACACCCACATCCTCCTCCTCCCCTTCAGCTGCGCTCAGCCCAGCTGCGAGGTCAGTAAGCTCCAGCTAAAGCTCACATGGGCTGGTGAGAGGAAATTACTTTTTTTTTTTTTTTCCCCACTCCTGACCAAAATATTCGATGTGCACGGTTGGTTTGATTTTATAGGCAGCCCGTCAGAGTGGGTCCGGCCGACCGCAGAGAGGAGACGCACACATGGAACGAGCACTTTTGGGTGATTGGAGTCAACATTTTATCAGTCTCTCGATGCTTTGGTTCGAGAGGCTTTGCCGGCGCTCGTGTTGTCTGTTGTCCGGGGCCCCGTTCATTTTCCCCCTGCCTGATCCCATCCCATCTCGCTTTGTTTGCTTTGGTGAGAGTGAAGTGGTTATAAAGCAACACCCCTCACCAGCCTCCTCCACCTCCAGCACCGCTGCCGCGTGCACTGCCGCAGCCTTCTGGCCCTGCATTATTGAACACGCTGCAGCACGGCCAGCAGAGACACACGCCGGGTCACGGGCCCGGGATCGAGATCAGTCGCGTCGGACGGACCGCGTTTGAACCCGGGTCACGTCGTCCGAAGCCGAGAGAAAACGTAACGTTTCCCTTTTCGCGATAAGCGCTCAAATTGATCCTGACAGGCTTTTAACGTCATTGATCCGAGGTTCAGAGGACAAACTTGCGATCAGCTAAAGTCAATTAGGAGAGCAAACTCTGAAGCCACCCAAAAAGAGCTGATTTGCGTCTCATATCATCGCCTGCCAGTGTTGGTTTCCATTTTCCATTTTCTACAACCCGCTTCTCCTGCATTAAGGGTCTTTCTTTCTACTGCAGACTTTTCAATTTGCCTCAGGTGCAGGTTTTTGGACAGTGAGAGGAAGATGGAGTAACTGGAGAGAAGCCACATAGACACAGGGAGAGAAGATCTAGTGAAGATCTCTCATTCAAGTTGGCCACACCTTGTTCTTAAATTGAAATGTATAGAAGGACGCATCTGTCATTGCCAATGGCATTGATGGCTATCTGCTGTAAATGTATCAGTAAGCTATGAGATAAGTCTGCATGTGAAATCACCAAAACATACTTAAACAGGTGGAAGCTGCAAAACACGAAGAAGAGAAGGTCGTGAACTCGTAAAACGTGACATCTGAGGTCCAATGAAACGCACAATGAGCCCTCTGTTTACAGCCTCCTGCAAAAACATGAACTTGTTTTAATATAGCCATCGTGTTAGCGTTAAATGAGATGTGCTGGAGACCTCTGTGACATCACCAAGGGATGATTTCCAGAACAGTGCACATTTTCTGAAAAAGTCAAACGAGCAGGATAAATAAAGAGACCATTTTCGGACCACAGACATGCTCGGGTGTGAACCAGTGAAGCCTTGTGATTGTCTGGCCCAATGGTGATTTCTGAGTTTCCTTCCAAAGAGGAAATGCTGCTGAGTCTTTCAGGTCTTCCATCTTTAGTAAGGGACATGAGACAAGGTTAAACTATGGACTCACAGGTTGTGGATCATCAAGCATTTCCCGCAAAAGCAGCACTATCACTCACGCTTTCACACACGAGCAGGCGTACCATCCAATATCCTGCAAGAGGCAGAGCCCCGAAATATCTGCACTTGACAGGTCATCTAATGTCGAGCTGCCGCTTTTTATTCTTCCAATTTCTCTGTCGAGTCTTTTTTTTCCATTTGGGTCTTTGGTCTTTTCAGGCCAATGACTTCCCGGTCGGCGATGCGAGGCCCATACTTAAAGAACTTTAAGGTTCGGAGAGGGACGGACCTGGATGCCAAGGCAATTAATCCCTTGACCCGCTGTAGGTCAAAGCGAGGCACATGAGCGGAATTTCATCACTTCAAAGGGAAAATAGGGGGGAAAAAAACAATGAGGGGAACCAGCGGAGGGACACACGCTCCTCACACGGCGCCGTGAATTTCATTTGGAGCCATTTCTCCTGCAATCAGAAGCAAATCGCTTCCTTCATCACTCCAGTCGGCAGATTTTCATACTATTTGTCGGATGAATATAAATATGCCATCTGCTGAGCTGGGATCACTGGACCCCATTCAGGAGGAGATCCAAACAAAAGTGGGTCACAGTGAGTTACGTTGTCCTGGAAACTCTGAGCAGGCGGCGGCGCACTGTGCACCCGCAGCAGCAAGTGGAGATGAAAAACATAGAACTAAGTATTCAGCCATTTGTGTACAAGTCATTATCCAATCACTTCCACACGCCGGCGCACGAAATGATGAGGTGTTTAGTGCGCGGCACTTGGAGACGGCTGGCCTCAAAAAAGGACGTGATAATTGCGCGCCAGATTTTCTGTGCGTGATGATTGCAGCTGCCGGCGGAGGAGCTGGTGGGGTTTCCTTCACTCGCTCGCTTTTTGATGGATTTTCCAACTCCGCCCATCACACTGATTCAGTAGATTAAAAAAAAACAAAAAACAAAAAAAACAAAAACATAATAAAAATAAAATTCACTGTCAAACACAAGACAAATTCTGCTGTTGCGCGACAGCTGGGCCGCTGAAACGTAGCTCATCCATCTTGGTAAACTCCTCCCTCCCCCTTCCCCAACATGGCCAATCTACCACCAGAGGCTGTGCTAATTCATCCCCATCAGGCCGGCAGCAGAAACCATAGAAGCCCCACGTCAAAACAGTCTGTGTCAGGTCGACTGGAAATTCATCTTACGTTCTTCACTGCTCCAGCGAGGCTGCCCTACACCGAGGTTACATCTCCACCAAGTTCCACCGAACGAAGAGATCTCCACTGAGATGCGGGGAGAGCATCTGCAAAACTAATCACAGTCGGAGGAGTAAAGTCAACTTTCGGCTGCGAATCGTTTTTCTCCCCCCCCACCCCCCGACCGTTTCATTTTAATGGCTTACACCAGCGTTGGTGAGCGCAGACAAAAGCAACAAAAGCAACAAAAGCAACAAAAGCAACACTGCCTGCAAATGTTCTCATTAACTCTCTGTAACTTCCCCGCTCACCTCGCCATACTTTCCCCCGCCGCGTTAAACGAAATGATTTTTTGTTAATAGCCGAGAACGAGAATTTTTCAAACCGAAATAAAAGGTGTAGAGGGACGCGCAAACGACTGAATGTTTTGTGGCTTTCCGTTCATCAACAACAGCGGAGAATCGGCGGTGGGCTGACAGTCGACAAAGCCGCTTGCAGCCGCCGATTGCTACATGACAAGAATGCCAACCGAGGGGCTCAGCGGCGCCTTCTATTGATTACAAGTCAAAGGAGACATTTTCAAATCGAGCCGAAATCTACAGCGCGGCTGTCAGCCCAGACGGAGAGCGAGCGCCATCCCAAACGAGGGTTAAAGGCAGACACCGATCAAAAGGAAAAGAACGCTAATTTGGAAGTGAAGGCGTCCAAGACGTGCCAGCCTGCCTGCGTTTGCATGCCTGCGTTTCCGTGCGACCTGCGCCGGAGGAGGAGTCCTCCGGCGCAGGTCAGGAGATTCTTGGGTACGGAAGGAGTTAGTCAGTCACACAGAGTCGAGGCGACACACATGCATAATGCATGCGGAGGGGGAAGGGACGGGGGGCGCGGGGGGCTATAAAAAGCACGCTGAGATATTCGCGGTTGCACATACAGTGCGACACTGGCGTACTGTAGCGCTTCCTGCACGCCTTTTATTAAACAGAGCTGGACAAGTAACGTTTCAAACAGGCATTAACATAAGACGGGGAAGAAAGCAAACACACAGAGAAGACACAAACACACACACACACAGGCACACACGCGGAACGGTGAGCTCTTGCATAAACAGGCCTGACCTTCCCCTCTTTGTGCCGCCTCCTCCCCGAGGCGCAGGAGGCAGACGTCGGTGTCGAACAGCTTTAAAAAACAGAGTCTCGGGTTTCCCCATCTGTTGTTCCGCTCCTCCGCCGAGCGACAAGAGCCGCAGCGGAGGAAGAAAGAATGAAAGAAAAAAGAAGAACGCATCGCACCGCTGATCGTAATGTACAGGAGTCGGCGGCAGCGGAGTGCACGCAGAGTCCAGAGTCCCACGGAGGAGGCCTCGCAAAGTTCACCTCTTCTCCCAGAGACCGACAGCGCTGACGGAAGCCGTCGGCTAATCTGTCCGCCGGCGTTTTCTCTCGTTAGCGGCGGACAGATTAGCGGCTCCGATTAATTAGCAGGTGAAACTAGCGCTACTGTTATTTATTTATTTTTCTTCCATGGGGAAAAAAAAAAGTTAATTTGTTAATAATAAAGATCTGATGACTCTTAGGTGGATCTGCGATAAACCATCTCCTGAGTGCCGGACAAGTGCTGATGGGCTCATGCATGGATTTTCTCCTATACGTGCTCAAGCATTTAACCCCAACCCACGATCCGGGCTCCAACCGCTCCAATCGCTCCAATCGGGTTTTTATTTACTGGATGGTGATAGAAAAGGTGGCGGCTTGTTTGTGATGGAGCTGTCAGATAACCCCGCCCTGCACTAAATCTCAGAGCATCAGAGACTGATGTGTGGTATAGTAACGCTGTATGGCAGCTCAAATGTAGTTCACCCTATCAGGGAAAGTGTGTAGCACATTCTCTCTGAACACACACACACACACACACACACAGACACACACCCACGGATTCAATTCGCGTGGCATATAAAAACAATAAAAGACTTCAGAATATGTATGAATGTACTTGTATTTTCACTGCTCATAACAAAGATCACATCCACAAGCTTGCAGGAATGCAATATACAATTCACACAATCATAATGGTCCAAAAATTGAGTGTGGACGCTCCACTCAAAGGACACCGAGTTTGGTAATGCAGCAAAGTGATGATGTAGCGTCACTTCACTCGCTAGCTTTACTAGCTGGTTGCACAAACCACACAAGGCATTTTTGGTGCGATAAAACAAAAACAAGATTTACTCAGCACTTAAGACCTGTGCATTTCTGCATGATACGGCAACATAAATGTTTAATGTTTTCTGTTCTTGCTCTTAATTCTTTTTTATGTAACTTTGCTTTCTTCTTTTTGCTAGTTCACGCCTCACGCTTTACCTCATTTCAGAATATCAAATGTTTTCGGGAGAGTGAGAGGAGAGTCGAGACAAAAACTTAGCGCGAGAAAGGCGTGTGTGTGTGTGTGTGTGTGGGTGGGTGCGTGTGCGTGTGCATGTGCGTGTGCGTGAGCATATGTATGCGTGTGTGTGGATCGAGCGAGGGCATGAGATCTGATTCAGCCGCGTGAGTCTCACGCTCGGCTGGTGAGGGTTGGCAGCCTTGCTTGATGATACATGAAACCAAAAAACAAAGAAGCTTGAAGCGGCGGAGGATTTTAAAGAAAAAGGGGTCGGTGGAGGGTTGGGGGGGTGGGGAGAGGTGCGGGGGGTGGGATGAGGGTTGGGGGGGGGGGCGGTCACACACACAAACCACAAGTGGATGCGCGCTCTCTCTGTCTGTGAAGTACCACCTATAAGAAGTTAGCCACCGCTGAAAGTGCCTTATAATTAGTCTCTCAACGGGGCTGCACGTGGTTAATCTTAATCTGTCTCTTATCTCCAGTTCCAGACGAGGGGAATTAGTGGCCTTCACCCCGGCCACTTGGCTTCTCTTCACGCCTCAGCCCATTCCTCCTCATTAGGCCATCTTAGGACCGCGTGGCCCAGCGCGATACTGCGGCACCACCGCTAGCTCGTTAGCCCCCCGTCTCCTGTTGCCCCGATGGATGACACGCGGCCTCGGCGGCCGCACGCCACAGTCACACTGATTTGAATACTTGAAAAGGTTCCTGAATGCTGTTGGACTCATTGTGCTCCTCAGGGGTGAAGAGAGGCTCTGTTCTTATGTTCGCGTGTATGCCCACACTCACACAACCCCACTGAGACGCAAGAGGGGAGCTCATTCTTACCCTCACGCCTGAGAGTATCTTGATGTGTTGTGTTGTCTCTCTGCAGCGACACACAGCCATACTTTGGCCATTACCGCCACCCTAAAATGGGGCAAATTTTACTCAACACCGATTCTTCCAATCTTCCACCGGCCACGCAGCCCCGCAGCCCCGCAGCCCCGCAGCATTCTGGGCATTCTTTTTTTTTTCTTACAGCGGCAGCTCGTAGCCCGTTTCCCTCTCAGCGCAGCAATTCCCAAACAGGCAATGCCAAAAAAACAAGAGCTAAATAATTAATGAGGGGGTGTGCACTGGGGGAAAACACGAGGAAGAATGAAAGAACAATGTGAGAATGTGGAGGACTGGAAAGACGTGAGGTGCTGTGTGGGTTTTCTTTTTTACCACAAGCATGATATTATCCTTCTTTTTCTTTTAAATTAAAGATGTATTGCAGTCTAGATTGATCCAGGAGGGTTAGGGTGTGTGTGTGTGGGGGGGGGGGGAGGTAGCGGCGGCAACATCGTAGCACAGCGGTTGCTATTTTGTTTTTACTTTTATGCAAATGCACTTTTGTCCTCGCCGTCATCCGTTGCGCGCTGATGAAACGCCGGCTCAGCCGGCTGCAGCGGCCATGCGAGGTGAACTCAATGGGGAACACGTGTCGGCCAGGCTCAACGTCGTCCTCACCCCCCCAGTTGTGTTTCGAAGGGTGTGCTGGATGCATATACACGTGACCCTCAACAAATGCCCCTGGGGAATTGAAGGGAAAAAAATCCTCCAAATACAAACGTGGTGCCGCCGTGAAAATGGCTCAGCTCCCAGATTGAGCGAAGCCTCTTTTCCTCTCCGAGCACGGCTTCATACTGAAGCTGAGCTGAGTCACTTCAAATGCGTGCGATAATGAGCGATGAGAAGCAGACACCTGTTGCCACCGTCGACCCGTTGAACTGTTGACCTTAGTCTGGCCTCTCCGGGAGAGCCGCCAACCGTCTTTCAAACCATCGCTCGTGCAGGAATTATTAAAAGCTGGCTTGAAAATAAGCACAACCAAGAATGCTACTAGTGGTCGGTGTGGGTGATGACAGCTTGCAGGCTGGGTTATCCGGCTCAAAGGACCAGTGTGAAATACTGGACTCAGACTAGAAATGGTTCCGGAGATGAAGCTCGCCAGCAGTAGAAAGGTATCATAACAGGTGGAGAAGTCCAGCATGAATCCAGGAGGTGGAAACCTGGACGTGAGTTGTTTTAGGGCCAATTATTATTGCAAAACACAAGAAACAGGAAACAGACCAGTTTGTTTGTACAGGTGCCGTCTGTGACGGACTGACAGTACCTGGGATTTATCCTGTTGCAAAACACATAAACAGACACGATACAAAAACAAAGCCATTTGAATATTTGCTATTTTTCCTTTAAAAGTACAACTTTCAAAGGCCTCGGCTGCACAAAAGCCGGAGCAGGAGACCAACAAATTACTGCGGAGATGCCAAAACAAAGCCGTCTCATATGAAATCCTCAGAGTGCTGGACAAGTCCTCCTGGAGCGGCGCAGACAGACCTGCCGCTGTGCCGCGTGCTGGGTCGACTATTGGAGACACTCGGGGTGCTGATGCGCCCGCTGTGCTCGCTGCAGGGCCACGCCTCGCCTCCAGGGCTCTGATTGCCGTTTCTCTCAAAAGTTAGCTACAAATTAACAGCAGCCAACGAAAGCGGTTCATTTCTTACAAGATAAAGATTAAATATGAGGTGGAAAGTAACAACATACATTTTCAGGTACTTTACTAATTTTAATTTTCACCTCTGACATTTTTAGAGAAATATCTGTACTATCTACACCTTTGGAAAACCATGACATTAAATCAAATACATTGGGAAAAACACGTTTGTTACTTTTGTGTTCAAAAGTGTGAATAATATCATTATTTTTGAGTACCACAACTTATCGACAAATGTATTGTTTTCGTTAATTGCAGAACCTGCACTTTCTTACTTTCACTTGAGTAAGAAAGTGAGTTAAATTTGAGAAATTTAAATTCATCGCGGGGAAAAAAATGGAAGAAGGGCGAATTGCACAGCGATGGGACCTGACACGTGGAGGTGGATCTCTCACTCCCGTCTTAATCTCGACGGGCGAGCGCCGGCGCTCTGATTAACGCTGAGGCGATCTGCTCACATTGCGGCCCCACATTGTTGTCTTTTATGCGACATGGTGGGGCTAAAGAGATAGGCCATCCTCTGTCAGCAGGTTATTTTACTGCCCTCGTCATAAAACAAAGCGCGAGAATTCCGGACGGCCCCGGTAATTAAAATGTCATTAATTTGTGCTCCCTTATCAGAGCTCACAGGCGGCTCTGAGCACAGGTCTGGCAGCCAGATAGAGCCGCCGTCTTGCCGGCTGCTGCTGCTGCAGCTGCAGCTACTGCTGCTGCAGCTGCTGCTACCTCAGCAGCACCTCACTCCACTCTCGCTATCTCCATAATGGGATATGTGTGGCCGCGCAGCATTTCGACTATTAGCCAATTACATTTAAACCGTGTAATACTTGGATCGTTTTTTTGTTTTTTTTGCAGGGTAATAGTGGCCTCATGCAAATATCTCATTAAAGAAGTAAATTAGGTTTCATGATCACCTGCTTTGATGACTCATAACCTTTTCACTTCACATCTTCGCGACAGGTTTGCACACACACACACACACACACACACACACACACAGCATTATTCTCTATCAACATCATATTGTGTGAGTCAGGTCAACATGCTAATTTCCACTCAGGCGTCCTCATTTCACTGACATAAATTGAACAAGCTGATTATTTTCTCTGGGTCAATGTGACATAATTCTACTCTTAGATTTCTGTATTAGATTGCTCAGCTGAGCCAGTGAAAAGAATGTAGCAAAAAAAAAAATAAAAGAAATCGATACAGATATTAAAACTCTGAATGAGGAACACGTACTATGTGGTACACAATATGACTCTGAACTGGCGATTTGTCCAGGGTGTAACCCTGCCTTCAACCCATGACAGCTGAGGATAGACTCCAGCAGACCCTGAGTGATGGAGGAAGCGGCTGTAGAATATGGATGGATGGATGGATGCTAGTTTATTGAATGTTTACAGTGTGACCTTTTAACAGTCTGCCTGTCACCATTCCTATGAGTTAAAGACAGGAAATAAACCTATACCAGCTTGTTCCTACTGTCCTAGTGTTAGGTTAGTGTTACATTAAGTTACTTTTTTTTTGGAGCATATTGTTTCCCCAAGAACAGAATCCAGACAAATCATCAAGTCAGAAATATGTGTATAAACTGTGTATCAATCAACAAAGATGTGGCTTCAGATCCAGCACTGGCCACCGTGTCGCTTTGCCCCTGTGACAGTCAGCTCCATGTGTTTGTGTTGCCACCTCCCTGGACGTCATTTTCTTTCTTCCGCCTTGTGTGAGGTGAGAAGAACCTGCAGCTGCGGCCGTGACGGGTTAGCTACCACTACAGCTCAGCGAAAAGGAAGTCAGGGAGCATTAATCAAACCGCCAGTATCCTTACCGACCAAAGGTGCAACCCCACAGAAAACCCTTGGCAGACCCCCCGACTCAAGGAAAACTTATTCAATATGTGCATCTTTTCGCCGCCGCCATCTGTTGTTTGCCCCCCCGCTGCTTACTGCTGTTCCGGGGGGTCTCTGCCGCTGCCGCGTGGGCGGCCCCGTCCACTGGGGGGAAGGTCTGTCACGTACGGCGGAGCGGGAGCGATGATGGGCCGCAGCCAAAGCGGCTTCACCTGCCGAAACAAGTGTCAGCGTCGCCTCCCGGAGACGCTTCCAGCCTCTAAAGCGGCGGCGAGTGGCCTGACCCGACCGCGGGAGGAGCACAAACAAGGACATCTGGCAGGGACAGCCCCCACGCCCCCCCCCCCCCCCCCCCCCCCCGCCCACTTCGGAGGGTGATTGTGGCTTTTAACAGGCCGTGTTATTGTGCTGCGGACTGCGGCTGTGTTCGGGCAGCGACCGCTCACTGTTTTGTTGCCCCGGCAGGCTGGTTTTTATTAAGACGCCTGCACTTTGCTTCGTTGCTCGGCAGACGGTTACAAGTGCTGCTGCTGCCCGGTGTTAATATAGTTTTCTTTTCTTTTTTTTGTCCATTTTCAACTAAAATAAAAACAAAAAAACAAGAACAACAGAGTGGCTCCCACACCAGGGAATGTTTTTCAGGACCAGCTCTTGGAAAGTTTATGTGCCGTACGTGACAGACGGACCTTTACCTTGGAGAACAACGTCGCACTGCAGTGCAAAACATATGTAATAAACAGGTAAAAATAAGTCAATGCAGCCCCTGCACTGTATTCTTTACTGCAACATAGCACTCAGTAGAGCAACATGCGTCTTTCCAGACCTGTCTCACCTCTGCTGCTCTCTCATGAGACTGTTCAGGTGGACATATTGATTTATTTTACCTCATGTGACTCTTCGAATGATTCCGCAGCCTTTAAGCCGACGTGCTCTCGCCTCCCACAGCTGAGTTCCGCAGTCACATCGCAGTTGCAAGACCTCGTCAGAGTTCAGCGGCGCGCTGATTGCCGATGGGCCAGAATGAGATTGCAGGCATCATTACTATTTCCTCATCCAGCATGTGTTCTCCCACATGGCCATTTCCCACCACCCTGCACTATGTTGTGTGAATGATTTGCATCAGGTTGGATGTGACTTCTCCAACTTGTTCTCGTCTTTAGCTTCATCTTTGGCTTTGGCAAGTCCTAAAAATGACATCAGCATAGGTTTTGTGTCTGAGGACGTCAACCTCTGTAATCAGATCAGGTGGAGGTTGAAGTTTTCCTAATCTGTAACTACTGTTTTGCCATACTTTAATTTATAACTTGCAATAGTACTGTAAGGAACAACCGTATTGAGCTGAACTTCCTGAATGGGATGAATAAAGTATTCTGCTCAAACCTCGGACAAAATCACGTTTTCCATTCTTGAATATCACAATCACACCTGAAACAACCCGAAACAAGTTCATTCACACTGGTCTCAGCATATTCTCTGATTATAATTATACTGAAAGAGGGAGATGAAATCACCAGTCTGTGGTGGTCGCTTCTCATTTGCTCCTCTCCCCTCGTCTTTTCCCCCCTGAACCGGTGCAGTTTTGAAGTCACAGCCTTCCCCTCTCGGTGCAGCCGCAGAGTCTCGCCCTGTGTTCTGACATTAAGATTTAATAGCGTGCAGCTCAGTCATTGGAAGAGATGAAAGGGCGGCAGGTTTGAAAGGCTCTCTGAAGTGTAACGCTGAAGCCAAATGGCTCGTTGGGCTTTCATGCCAATTTTGGTCTCATCTCTGCCATCTCCAAATGCAAACAGAAAAAAAAAGCTTATGCAAATGGGGAGGATTTGATATTTCTGCAAGGATTTAAATGTTTGTTTACTCACACGACATCCGAGGAGGATATGCGTGTGCTCTATATGAAACTGTTTGGATGATATAATGAATGAATATGCAGATACTGTTGACAGCGTGGCAGATTTTGACAGTCTTTTCACGCATTTTTTTGGTGGAAATTTTTTTTTTTCCCAAGACAAGAAGGAAAAAAGTGGAATGTAGAAGAAAATATGCTAATAATAAGCACTGCACAACACGGAAATGACTCACCTGTTAGTGAGCATCACATGCTCATGAAAATGTACCTTCACAATCTCATGTTGCTCCATATTGATTCATTATTTTGATCCCATAAACCAGTAAAGCAGCCTCCATCAAATATAGGCCTCTTGAGAAACTGCTCATTTAGTTTTCTGAAAAACAGATAACACAATAAAAACCAAACTTCGCTTCATCTCCCTGCTAAAATGACGCTTCCATACGAGGAAGGAGGACAACGAAAATGATGGTGGTGCCATGACAGAGGTTTGGCTGGGTTGCCACGAACAAGGAAGATGTGTAAAAAAAAGGAGGAAGACATTGCAACATTAGCATAAAACAAGAGAATAGTAAGGCACATCAATTAATAAGACATTGCTGCTTCATTATGAGTGTATACGTATGTGTACACTGCCTGTTAACCCAGTGACTTGACCTGAAAAACAACAGAGCCAGTTGTTTTATGTTTAGCTGGCTAGTGGAATTGCTTAAGGCCATTAGTTTCTGTTTTTGTTCCAGCGTTAATATACACCGGAATATAAGTACACAGATGTATCACTGTCACCATTGACCATTGCAGGTACAAAATAAAACAGCTCACCAAGGGACAAATTGGGTCTTTCTGACCTAAACACAAACAGTTGGTCCCCTGAAGTATCAGCGATCTGATGAGTTCAATGTCAAGACAGACACATATTGTTTTTATGCTTTAGAGAAAAAAAAATGGTCCTGTTAAAATTTGCAAACTGTGTCACCCTTTGAACGTATGGAGGCATGGATCATGAAGTGACCTCACCACCTGAGTGCCACAGTGAGTCAGACTGCTCAAAAGCCACCGTCCGTCTGCGTTATCAGTGGCGGCACGGCGGCTTCCATCAGTCTCCCCCTCGTTAGACGGCGCTTGAGGTTGTGATCGCGAGCGAGATAGCACGTTTGCCCTCTCCGCACGGCCAACTCACCCTTCAGACGTCCGAGCACGTGCGATGCCGGGGTGCGAGCGGCACGTTAACGAGGAGGAGCTGTTTAATTTGACTGTTTCACCTTCTGACGTCCTGTCGGCTTGTCGGGCTGTTGTGACATTCAGACTAGCAATCTGCAGCACGCACACGCGCACGGACACGCGTGGCCACGCACGCGCGCGTGGGCGCCGACGTGCGCGGTTCCTGGCGGTCGAGCGCAGGGCCCACGAGTGACTGCAAGAATATTTAGAGTCGGGAACCAACCCATTAAAACACTTTAATTACATCTGGCAGAGCCCAGTCCGCTGGCTAAGAGCACCAGCACGCATGGGCTGAAATGCCAATGAGAACATTTTAGCTAGTGGACGCTCAGCTTTTTGATGTCCCACAGCCAGATAACAACAACATGAGAGTAAAATATCCACCCATGGCAAAAGACCACGAATATCAATAGCCGATAACCGATGCATTAGGTAGAAGTCTTGTAGTCTCCATAGAAACATTTACATGACACCATGTGCATTTGATCGACATGTATGTATTTCTGTGGTTCAGCTTGTGTAATAGCTCTAATGTAATGCTAAACAAGAAGGGTTGACCTGAAAAAAATAAAAATTAAATCTGAGTAGGACCACAAATTTGCAGCCGCCTCTTTTCTAGATGGCTAAAGATAGCTTCAAATCAGTTCAGCTGAGAACACGTTATCAGCTGCATGATCACGTTATCGCAGACTTATTAACCACAGTGTGTAGAGTTTCTCGTGGACTGAGTTGAACTTCAGAGAAAGTTTATTCTTCTAAACACAGAGACACTTTGTTTTGTTCAGGCGGAAAGTTTTGAGGGCTTTTAAGATGAGGCAACGCACAACAGTCATGATTGGAAAGTGAAGAAAAGAGAAAAGTTTGAGTTTGAAACAGTCCAAAGGTTTAAATGCTACCAAACCAAAGTTCCAAATATCCACAGATATAAACATCCAACACACAGATTTGCTGGTTTGGTTTAAATTTGAACTCGATGACGGAAAATTTGATCTTTTTTTCCAAGTATGTTCAGGATCATCAGCCATCTTCTAAGAGCAGCAGCAAACATTTCAGCAATTGATGGAAAGGCACTGACTCACCAGCTGTCACAGTCTTATCTGCTGTTTTTTTTTAAAAAGTGGATATCGCATTAAAAATATTTTGTGTCTCCCTCTGATGCCATTTATGTGATTTGAGCAAAAATGTTTTTGATTTTCAGAAGGTCGAGCTTATGAGACACACAATGAAATATTGTGAGAGGGAGTGATAGAGACAAAGAGAATGAAAAGTCAGCTGTCAACAGTATGTGACACGAGCACAGCACACATTTAAAAATTACAACATCTCTCTTGTCGGCTGAAAAGACCAATTTTTTTTTTTTTCTTAGTCGCGGGGCTAAAGAGGATGTCTGCACGCGATGCAATGGCATTTTCAGTACAACACAATGAGTGAATGAGTCATTGTGTTACTGCAGATTCTTTAGTGTCGGTGGTCCCGACACTAAAGCTCTTACTCTGCAGCTCTGCACTTCAGCAAGAGCGCGTTTTGTTCTGGCTCTCGCTGGTCCATCTGTAACTTCAGAGCAGGGCCGAGACCCAAGTCCCATGACTCATGTTCCAGCCTCTTAGCCAGTCCTCCTTTAAACTCTCCTTTACTTCTTTTGCTTGCCCCTGTTTTCAGAAAGTGAACACGCATTCTGGGAAAAAAAAAAAAAAAAAAAAAAAAAGCTCTTTGTGATGTCACAAAAGTCCATGATATCTTTTGCAGGTTTAGAGACATCACCTGCAGTCAAGTGTTTGTTCTTCCAACCTTTCAATTGTGAGCCGATTTAAACACATTTTATATGTTATAACAGAACAATTACAGCTTTTCAGAAGGGAACATTTTACTGAAGTAGAGAGACGGCCGACCGGCCGGCATCATCTCTTAAAAGCTTGACCTCATATCGATGGCAAGGGGTGCTTTTTTTTTCTTTACCACATAATTTCTGACTGTTGACTGACTCACTGAGAGTGTTCATATAAAAGCTGGGAAGGTTTTGGTTTTATGAGAGCTGAGCTCATGTTGCGGCTGTTCTAATTTGTAAACTTTTCACACAGCCACTTCGTGTCACTCTGTTTCTTGTGAGAAAAAAATTCAATGATTCCAATTTCGCAGTCTGACTCAGACCACAAACCCACACACACACACACACACACACACGCACAATGAAACAATTCACTTTAATCAAAACAAATGACACATCCTGAAAAAAAAAAAATCCTCCAACACAGCAGGACATCACCCGGCACTGCCGATGTTTGATGCACAAACTAAAGGTCATTAGTTAGAGGCGGGCGGTGTTAGAAAGTGACTGTTTCCCGGTGAGTAAAATCTTTAAACCCTGGAAAAGCTCACAAAAACAGCAGAAAACACAACGTAATCACCTCCAAACGCTTAACAAGTAGCTCTTTACATTTCCCGCCACGATGGAGGTCGTTAACTATCGACCGCTGACACTCCATCAGCTCCGTTTCGGCAACTAACACCTAAATGCTACTCGCTCCTTCCTTTTGTTTTGTTTTTAAACAGGAAATGACACGGCTGCACAGAGGAGGAAAAAAACAGAAAGATTAAAAATTGTGGGTAATTGTGTGTTTTTTTTTTTTTAAAGAAAAAAACATGGATACATTTAAAATGTGTCATTTACAAGGCAGCCAATTGTTAAATCTCACTGCCGAGGATCTCAGCGTCGTACCGAAGTTGGCTTCTGGCTCCAGGTGCCTTCCGCATCCTGAATGGAGGAATTATCTCGGGGTCATCGGGGAGAGCGCGCTGTATTAAATGGGATCGCAAGCACACATTGTGCGACGACTGGTACATGTAACATCTACCGACATGGGGCAAATTTTGCTTTCCTCCCTTCAGAGATGCCCTTGCGAGATCTTTTTGGAGTGATCAAGATAATAAAAGTCATCTTATCTAAAAGACACTATGGCGCATGGAGGGGCAGAGGGAGCACTCAGGCCACGAGGAAGGGGTCTGAAGCCGACCGCGGCGGTGGTTCCAGTTAAAGTGACAGCTTATGTCCTACTTGATCGTTTGAAAGGGACAATCAATAAAAAAACAAAAATAGCATTTGCATCTGCTTCGTTAGAGCGGAAGTGAGCGGTGCGCACAGGACTGGCCCAGATCTGCCAACAAGTCCCTAAAGACGACGCCAACAAGATCACAAGAGGGCACGTGGAACTCATTTACCTGGTGACAAACAACACAAAGCAAAGCAAAATTAGCCCATTCCATAACTGACACCAGCAGCTGATGAGATGTTCCACATATGAAACACTCATGCTGAGGCATAATGGAATTTGCCAACACTGTGTCTTCATTTGACCTTTTTACCTATCCCAGAAAAATTGGGGGTGGGGGGGGTTAGGAGTGAAGCCATAAGTAAAAGAAATGTAAATCTGCCAGCTGACATTGCAGGTGCTGGAGGCCCGGCACATAAATCATCAGGCTTAACTATGACAAGCTTCTCTAAGTGTGTCACAGATACACACAACACACGTGTTTAGTTTATTTTGAAGTCTTAATTTTCTTGAAGGATCCTTTATGTAAGGCGGGCAATTCATTTCCCTGCCATGTGACAGCTGCAAAATGAGAAATTCACAGTTGACAGATTCACTAGAGATGAACAACGTACAAAATAGAAATATTGTAACCTGGGATGACTGGGCCTAAAATAAGGAATCTGGTAATGGAGGCACACAAGGGGTTCAAACAGGTCACACAGGTGAGCTGGTATTGCTTCATTTCATACGGACTGATTGGCTTCATAATTTGTATTGAATTTAATTTTCCAGAGTATGATCATTTACTTTTGATTTGATGACTTTGATGACTACTTTTTTTTTTTTTTTTTTAAATGGCTTGAGTACATTTTAACCTCAGGGGCGAAGTCAGCTGTGTGTTTGTTGTCATTACATTTTCTTTAGGGAGTCCCAGATGTTGAAATTGAAATGGAGGCCAGTGTTTCTCCCGATATGCGTGGTGCTAAATGTGCTCTTTGTCCTGGAGTTTTAGCATGGGGAAATTAGCTAAATTACCTGCACTCAAGTTTATTGACACACTCTCTAACACACTGATGTTTAATATGTTTTTCTATTCTCCCCTTAATCATTTAATGTGTTTAAAATTAGTCTTTGGCACATCTCCTCAGGTTGGTGGATGACAGAGGTGAAGAAACGATGAGAATGGGAAACAAAAAAGGTATTTGATCACTGAAGGTTGCACTAATTATACACATCATCTCATCTCTGTTGCTCGTCCATGGCTGCTGGATTGCTCCTTTTTCAAATTTGAAATGTCTCACATTCAAGGACGCAAAAGAAACAAGGACGCAAACGCTGATTCCATGAAAAGGCTGAGCAGAAGTGGAAGACATAGCTGCTATCTTGTTGCTGCTATTGTGTGAGAGGTGTTTTGTCAGAGACCGATGGCCTTTATTTCTGTTTCTTCACAACGTTCAACTTTCCATCAATTTAGTTAAACACCGTGGCGCCCGGCGAGTCGTCACATCTCCTCTACTTTAGCGGTTTGGCAAAACTAGCAGCGATGAATCTGACTGGTTTGGTTGTTTTATTTGTTTATTTGTTTATTTTTCTTTCAAGTCATCCCGTGGTCAGCATGATGCAGAGAAGACTGGAAATCATATTAAGTGTAACATACGCCATGCTATGTGTGGGAGTTATCTTCCTATTGTATCCCAGCAGTAAATCTTGTTAAGATAGCTGCCTTGACCAATAAGGTGTATCAGTGGATTAGAAGAGGACTGGATATTCATCTGAAAACAGAAGGCGAGGCGGCAGCACCCTCGGAGGCATCGAAAGCTACTTTGAAATGGGAGCTCAAAAGCAAATCAAAGTAAATTAGATATACTGTAGATGCAGGATTTCATAGGCCATGCAATCGTTTATTGAACAGCAGTTAAATGTGCGAGGATATGTTGTTTTGCTGAAGGTTTTTAATAGAAAAAGGGGAAGGCGCTAAGGCTTTCGCCCTCAATTACATCCTTAATTTAAGCCAGTGGAGGCGGGTCGTTAAAAGTTTCCCCTCACATCTTTGATTTGGCATGATTTTAAAGATTACACATTCAGCAAGCACAATTTCTTTCTTGCAAGTCACAGTGCCAGGGGAGGGGTAAAAAGTTATGGAGTGTGAGAGAGCCTTACCTTTACGATGTAAAAGTAATTCTGCCTGTCCTCAACCCTTCTGTGTATCTCATTTAGACAGAGAGAAATGAAAGATTTCTCCATTGTTCATGGGAGATAATGACTTTTAATCCTGAATGGTGGAGCAGAGTGGTGTAAAATGTATACATCAGGTGTGTATAAATGAATGAACGGACAGCACCTGCAAACTTGAATTTGCAATTGCAGCTATAGCAATGTCTCTGCGTTGAACGGCAGGAAGGTGAACCTATGTGCTCTTGTGCGCCCCCTCTCAACGAGGCACGGTCTGCTTTTTTTCTATCTCGGGTTTTATGTGATCAGCAAAACTAAATAGCTCCATATAAAATACATTGTCTTCAAATACTATCTAATATTTAATATATTATAAATATTTAATATGCATCCATAGTCAGGCTAATACTTTTAATATTTGTGTGTATTTGAGTTAAATATTTAGTTTTGCTAAGCACATGCACAGATTTAAAAAATCTAAAATTATAAGAAGAGGTCAGTTAGAGCCTCACCTGCCGAATTCTGGCCGCACGTCTCTGCTATAGACTTTATATGCTATGCTATGTAAATGTCTCAAGTCTTTCTTTAAAGTCCCTGCCTGTCAGTTCTGCGGGAACTCAGTGGGAGAGCATTACAGTCCATGTGATCCGAGAACCGTCATCTTCCCACACTTAGTAATGTGACATTTCAAAACGCCCCCAACAGATTCAAGACCTCTAACTTTGCACCTCTTTATACAAGAAGGCTTTCAAAGGAAGGTGGCTGCAGTAAATGTTCACAAAATATTCAAAATTAATGACAAGCCCAAATGATTTTTTTATTTTTGGTTTTAATTTGTTGCAGGGGCATCTATCCTGCAGATCCTTCCAGTTAGTTTAGAAATCCCTTAAAAGAGAAGAGAGCACTGCGGACAGACAGTACTCGGAAAGGAAAAGGAAAACAAAAAAAAAAGAAGAAAAAGCTTTTGTGTCGTAGAGAAGCAGAACCATGTGTGCACACTGGCTTTCTTGCATGATAAATATACTCGTCATAACTCATGGACAAAAAAAAAGAAAAAAAAGAAGAAAAGCCTGAGTGCATGAAAAGTTCTTCAAACATGAAACAATATATATTGCAGCAGCAGAGATGGCATTTTGTTTGACAACACTCATTCTATTTTCCCTTCTAATATGTTGCGTCAAAAGCATGTGTTGAACATAAGCTTGTCACAAATTTTTTGTTTGCTAAACTGTTGCTGTATACTTAGACTGTCTGTGTGATTATAGTAGCCAAGGTTTACAGGGAAATGGTAACATGGTAACATCCTGCATTGGAGACATTTAAAACTGAAATGCTCAGTGGACTACTGCAAAGTTCTCTTCTTCCACTTCTTCCATTAAATATAAATCTTTACTAATTAAGCTTCAAAAAAGAGGACGAGCAGACTAAACTAATTGCATCCTGATAGGCTATTAATGGTGAGGTAGCTTTGCTAGCTGCACCTAAGTTAGGAGGCAATTACCTCCCTGTGCCCACACATTGACAATCAAGTCATCATTAGATTGTTTTTAGTCTCCACTGCAGTGCTAGCAGCGCGACCTAAACTTCCACCCTTTAGCGTAAAACAGAAATTTTGGTTGCCTTACTTACAGGGGAAAAAAAAGAAAGAAATGCGAGCAGTGGTTGATTACATGGGTGAGGGTGCAGCCCTGTACCCTTTCGAGCAGCTCGATATCAATCAGAAAATGCACCTTTCATGACTCACCACAATCTGTGATTCTATGTGAGGCCATTAGCAACTACGCTCTCTAATTCACCATGTTTTTTTTTTTTTCATTTTTCATGATTTCTTCTCCACATTCACTGGTGATAAAATAGTTTCCACATGAAGTAAGTGCCTGAATCAACCAGACTATTTTTTCTTTCTTTTTTTTTTTTTTTTTTACTTCACAACAGTGTAGCAAATGGACCCGAGTTCTTGTGAAAAGGGTATACTTATGTTATTTCAAAAAATGAAACCCAGAGAAGACATGGGCTACACACAAAATGTGTGTTGCATTTCAGCAAGGATTACACACAGGTGTGTCGCAGATAAATGTTATAAAAGCGCCAATATCCATGGCTGACTTTTTTCACCTTAAAACTGGCTGAAAACTTTCTGCTACGGCACGAAAATAACCATAGGCTGCAAGCGATCACGGTGAAAGAGTCGTCCTCCATCTCCAGCAGTGATAAAGAACTGGTCATTAGAGAGACAGAGTTTTTCCTCCTCATACAAGAAATCAATTAAAAAAATTTGTTGGAAGAAGTTTTGGATGTTAGCGGGACAATATGAGGAGCTTTTGTGTAATGTTGTGCCCCCATGTGAGGAAGAGATGGACAAAGTATCTTCATGCCTGCCAATATTTTCATGCACCTGATGACGTAGGTGAGAATTTGCAACGGAAATTGAACATTTAGTGGTTTAGTCCGTTATGTTATATACTTGACGACGGGCCTTACCTCAGAATATCCACCTTGACCGTGGCCTCAGATTTGGCAGGTGCTTATCAACTTTCCAGATGCTTCACACTCAGCTGTGAACCACTGCGGTTCGTGCACAAACAGGATCACATTGTCTGCAAACAGCAGAAAAGAGATCCTCAGGTCACTAAACTGGACACGGCCCCCCACCTGGCTGTGCCCAGAATTTTTGTCCATACAAGCTATACACAGAAGCCCCCCACAGAATACCTAGGGGCACATGATTGTAAGCATTTTACAGATAATCAAAAAACTCTTGTGGACTGGTTGGGCAAACCCCCAAGCACCCTCCACCACCCTGAAGAAAGTGGTCCTCAGTCCGAGGTTCAACAATCCACTGGACCCTCCTTTACACCACCCTGGTGTAGACTCTACTGGCAAGGCTGAGGAGAGTGATCTCATGGTGGTTGGAACACACCAATTTGTCTTCATCAAGATGACCACGACACAAGTCTGCTATTCAAGTGGTAGTGCCTCCGAAGGCCAGGTAGTCTTGAGGAGACATGTCAACCAGGCAGGACAGTAAGGCAACATCCAAAGCCTTGAGGTAACCAAGGTTGCACCCACCATTAGTCTTCCACCACTGCAGAATAGCTTAACTATACCTTCACAACGGACCTGCTTCCTGTACAGAACATATAGTGAAATTGAGGAGGACCTCATAGTTTTCCTTTCACCGACCAACAATGTCCTCATTTGAGCCAAGCATCTGTCCCACCCACTAAACCATGTAGGGAAGTTGCTACCTTGCTCCCTTGAGGCACCTGAAGATTTGTCAGAATCTTCTTGGAGCTGATCCAAAGTCTTTTTGCGTGACCTCACCAAACGCCTCCCACAACTGAATTTTTGTGTTGGCAATTGCCACTGCTGCAAAACTCTTGGCCATGCGGGAGAGGTAGGCCCTGTAGGCCTTCTTCTTCAGCTTCACAGCTCCTCTGACCCTGGATGTCCACCGACGGCTACAAGGGTTGCTGCCCTGACTCGCACTAGAGATCTTAAGCTGGCAAGGGCTGCATACATTTCTGAGTTTGGACAAACCCATTATTGCTGAGAAATGCATATTCCCCCTTTATTCTCATTTTGTGACACTTTATGGTAAAAAGTTGTCTATTTGTGCACTGTCTGGAAACATGAAGTTTAACACATCTATCACTCAGCTCTAAAATAACTGTTGCACCCCTTATTTTTCGACACTTTACGGTGAAAAGCTCTTTCTGGATGGGAGTCCTCTGACTTCTGAGACTGAAGGTTCGACACATCCATCTCTCAGCGGTCCTACAAAAAGGGTGGATGCGTTTCTTGGCAGTTCACAGCTGTCGACATGTTTGGATTCCTTTTTTCTTGGTTTGCGAGTTTTGAAGTGAGCCATTGCATTTCTTCATTTTCACTCTTGATGTTGTTTTGATAAATCCCCAATTTCTAAACAGTTCTTATTTTCTTTATATACACCAACACAAAACAAAAAGCACATTTCAACCAGTTTGCCACTTAACCCGTAATGCAAGCTCATATTTTTTGAAAGTATACCTTTAAGAACTGTCTGACTCGTTGAAAGCAAAAGCTGTAGCAGTAACGGTGCTGTAGCCATGTATTATTTCTCTCTGGATTTGCGTTTGTTCATTCCTGCTGTTGAGGCTCAGTGTGACGTATGTCCCTCGAAACAAACTGACAGCTAAACTTTCTTTTCTCTTTCTTAGCTCAGTATTTTTCCATGTACTTCTTTGATTCTAACTAATTTGTACATTTTGTGCAATTTCATTTCTGCATATTTTTTTGGTTCACTTATACTGCCTGATCAAATAAACTGTGGATTTCTGCACGTGGGCATACTGCAAAGACTAATTGTCTTTAACTGCCGTTAAAGTCTGCTGCTAGTATTTAGAATTAAATATGGGCAGGTTACAACCAACAAGATGTTCCCTCATGGCTAACAGGAGAAAGACGCAGTGCCAGTGAATGGCAGCCGTGACTGAATGTCTGACATGTGGGCCTCAGGTGGAACTTGCAGCTCATTAAGATGAGTGACAAGTGCAAAAGTGGGAACTTGATTGGCGGAGAATGAGCAGAATACATATAAATAATCCAGAGGGTGTGAAAAGAATGGCAAGCAGCTGATCCTTTTTTTTTTCCACAGGTATGATTTTATTTGTCAAACTGAAGGAGCTTTTGTTCCAAGCGACACATTTTTGACTGTACACTGATCCTCCCGCTCCTCCGCAGAGTCTGAATCTAACAGCGTATGTTTCCTAGATAGCGATTGACAGGAGCTGAAATTCACGTTTTCAAAACTAAATAAATAAATAAAAAAAACAAATATGTGAGAAGCATAGAAACGCAGAGACGTGATGAGTTTCCTTTCTGCTCACTTTGCCCGACCTATGGGATGACATCTTGCACTGCACAAGACAACCGGCGTTTGAGCGCAAAGCGAAAGGCTTTAAGGAGAATATAACGTGCGTGTGCACATCTCTGATACGCTCTGCTGTTCAAACTCATGAATCATGAAACTTCCTCAGAAGGTTGCTCGGCGGCCGACAGGAAGATGTCTACGCCGGAGCAGATGCCGTCCAAGCCGGGCTTTTTCATGGCCGATGGAGAGGAAAATAATAAAGTGGGAAAATCTTTGCATACAACGTGTTTCCTTTTTAATCCAAGCCTTTGAAGTCAACGTCCAAATGATTAAACTATTTAAAAGAGTTACATTTCTTGAATCCAGAGCTAATTGCTTCAGTGAGGTGTGAATAAGCTTTGGCACCACAACACACGAGACCCACTTAATAGACATGCCCGGCCAATTAGAGTACAAACAAGTAGAACACAACTGGGCCCCAACTCTCCTGATTACCATCTTAAAGTTTCTTTTCGCAGACACATGGCAAGCGTTTCAACATGTGACACATTTCTTTCATCCAATTTCAAGTTTGTTGTACTCTAAAACTGTATTTCTTTCTTTTTAGGCAATTGATGTGACTGGTTAGTTAAGCAAGTAGATGCAAACTGTCAGGCTTGATTAGTGAAACACGGGGCGTAACAGCACACACATGGCTCCCTTCCTGTTCTCCGTCAAGCGTTCAACAGCGCAGGGAAAACTCGTCAAGAACCACACTGGAACTGGAGTAATCCAGGCCTATTTTTAAGCGGCGTGACGTGACACCACAGGTACTTGTTGCTTTCATCTTTTAATGCAGTAAAGCACAACTGTGGTTTCGGCGCGGGATGCAGCAAACGGCAAAACACCGCAGTCGCAATGAAAATGGAAAAACAGAAAAGCAAAAAAATAGAAATAAATAAACAAAAAAATCTGCAACAACAAACAGGCCGGATGTCTTGACGATGTACCGGTATTAATGTTTTAAACACTCTCTGTATTGTAAAATTCTTTTGAAACACACCGGGAGCTCATCCCAACAGGTATAACATCGTCATATACTCTGAAATGAATTTGCAGCTTCGCACTCATGCTGCCACTCTTCATTTTCAATGTACACTTGGGATGATTAGCTTTAATATATATATATTTATTTATTTTTTTCTGACATAGCTGTGCTCTGAAAAGAAAGACCCCATTTAACATTTATCTTGGTAAAAGGAGAATGAATTTGAAGTCCCGACAAGGGATTTAAGTGATTCAAGTGGTGTCATCATAAAGTAATATTAAAGACATTTCTGAATAGGTGGCCACAAATGGAATGACAACAATCCTGAGCTTTTTAATCAATCACCTCATCTCTACAGGACGACATTAAGACATTAAACAGACTTTTTTTTTTGTATGCATCTGACAGACAAATAAATCTATATAAAACCAAACAAAAGGATTAACGGAAACATTATTTGTACGTACAGAATAAAATAACAATAACAATAGTCGAGTCGTCGGAATTAAAAACCATCGGGGGCGGGGTTATCTTACCTGTAGACTGCTGAGAAATGTCAGTGCCGCACCAGTTATAACTGCAGTGCTTGTTCTCGTTGCAGCTGTCAGTCATTATCAGTGAGCTTTTGCAGTGTGTTCTAATGTTTCAGAAATATTTAAAAATGCACATAAAAATAGGTCCCAAAATCAAAGCTCTCAGGGTTGGAGGTTTTTCTTTTTTCTTTTTTTTTTTTTAGAACGACTTAAAATACATTTATATTTCACGCACCATGCAATTTCTTAAGTCTTATTACATATGTTACAAGAGCTTTTATAGTGCTGTGATTCCTGTAGTGATGGCCATTAAGAAATAAAAAAAGAAAAAGAAAAAAAGGCATGTACAGAGAGCCGTGTCTCAATCAAAGTAAAAACAGGTTTGACAAAGTGACAAGGTGATCTCGTCATGATATTTTTCAGGGGACAACATATGAAATTTGTTAATCACATCCAATGAAGCACGGCAGACAGATTCCATGTCCTCGTTAAAAAGTGACACTGTACAGTAAAGATTCATCTGGAGACTCCGCCCCCAACCCTGAACCCTCCCCTTACCTCCCTATATATATTACATAAAATTTATTACGGACAGGACGGTTGACCTCTGAAAAAAAAAAAGAAGGGGGGGGGGGGGGGGCACAGGTCAACTAAAAAAGAGGGGAGTGAAAGGAGAGAGACAGGCTGGGAATTATTGTACAAAATAACAGACAGTAACCCACCAACAGCCAAACACATAGTCTTGTAAAACCCCATTATTGGAAATTAATTTCTTTTTACAGGTTGCACAGTTTATTGTTGAAATACTGGGTGCAGTGCTCCAGTACGTCAAAGGACAGTGAGGGGGGGGGGGAGAAGGGACATGGCAAAAAACAAAAAAACAAAAAAAACAAAACTGAAACCAAAAAAACGATGGAGGAAAGGACTTCACTCTTCCTCTGTGCAGCCCAGGATCTCCACGCGCAAAGTGATCCTGCCGTACCACGACCAGGGAAGGATCCGGATGAGGCGGGCGTAGATGGGCGGCTCTATCACGTTCTTTCTGTGCGTGTCGTTGTCAAAGTTCCCCTGGAACACCTGGAGCGGCAGGACAGGAGAGACATCGTCGTTGGCGACGTTTTCATTTCGAACAGATGCAGAGAGCAGTATTTGGTGCAAGATCTGGAGTTTTTAACTGTGCTGGATCAAAAATAAAATATGTCAACATCAACTCCTGATGGCTTTTGGAGACAGGCAGGGGCGGGGGAACATTAACGGCTCGTTTCATTCCTTCCCTCCAGACTCTGTCCTTGAAGGATGCGCAGCATACCGCAGGTATCGAAGGACTCGCCCGATCACAGCCTCCGCTGAAACACTGCGAGGAGGAGCTGAACGTTCACTGAACTCGCACCTATTCCTGGCTTTTCTTCTGTGTGCGCCGCACATCTGAGCACAAGCCGCTCTCCAAGAAAACCTATGATCTTCGGTGGCTTCTCTGCTTGACTCGACCATGCAGGGTCCAAGACAAACAAGTGCTGTACGCACAAACTGCCACTAAAGACGCAGGCCATTAAAGGATCTGTGGCTAAAATCTCCCGCAGAGAGAACGCAGGCGATATGCATACGGACCTAACTAACGAACACACACACACACACACACACACACACACACACACACACACACACACACACACACACACACACACGCATCAAAGGAGCTGCAACTTGGCCTGGAACTCACTTTGCTATTGGAAGCTTTAATCTATACGTTGAAAAGAAAAACAGTGCGCAGGGGCAGCTCCCATGAGATAAAAGACCACGTCCATGGAACTGGGCTGGATTCACTGTAGGAAAACCAGCCAGTGGGTCCAAGGAGCAAAGTCCAAGTGTTTGCGGTAAAAAGGACTGTTTCAAATAAGTGCAGCGACCTTGTTGGAGTCGGGAAGTCAAACAGAGCGAGAGATTCTTGTGAAAACAAAGACGTGTTGGGATAGAGCAGGGGAAGGCATAGCAGGGGTGGAGGTCTATCCAACATTCCGATATTCCATCCTATACTCCACTCTGCGTTCTATGCCTAAAGCTACAGAGCCAGACTGGATTTGAAAACCGACTTATGGCATTTTGATCAAATCAGATGGCTGCACCCAAAGGGCTGATTAAAACCAGTGCAGATGACTTGTGGAGATAAGAGCAGTAAAAAGTGAAAATGCAGATTTAAAAAAGATTTTTGAGTATATTCAAATGTGCACGTGAGACGACTTAGGAACTTTAAATTGTCCGTATTTGTGTGAACGGGTGTCGATCTTTGTTTGTCGTTTGATGTGGCCCTGCAATGAACTGGCGATTTGTCCAGGACAAGCTGTCCATGACAGCCAGGACAGGCTCTAGCAGACCCCTGCGACCTTGAGGGCAGGAGGACGTGGGTATAGGAGATGGATGGATGAATAAATAAAAAAAAAGCCCTCGCACTCACCATGATGGCAGCATTATGTATGGACAGTCAGCAGACCTGCTCAACAACCATTGGTATCACTGAGAAACAAGGACTCTGAATCTTATTGTTGAATATCAGCGTATTCACCAATCATCCTTTTTTTTTGTTTTCACCCCAGAACTAAATACAATATTTCAGATCATACATTTCAGAAAATAGATTTAACAAAGCGTTGGAGTGCAGTTGGTGCAACGTGTTCATGTCCATCACTTTTAAGTAACTAACAGACTATTGGCCCCTGAAACTTTTATTGACGTTGTTTGTGGATTTCTCTCACTTTAACAAAAGAGTCTCAGCCAAGGTGTAATTGTCCTGAGCAAACTCAATCACACTGTGGACTCTCCAGAAGCTGGATATATGAGATGTAACCGCTCCAGATCAATTTGCCGTGATATGAAGGGGGAAAAGACATATATATATATATCTTTTGTCTCCATCTCTGCATTGTTACCTCTTGTGTTATTGTTTACACTGTTCTTGCTGTCTTAGTGTTTTTCTCTGACCACAGGTGTACAGATTTCTTTTTTTTTTTTTTTTTTATAACACATGTATAATAGAACCGAGAGCAGGCCATCTTTTCATCCCAAAGTCTTTTTCATCATTTTGCCTCCCGCAGTGTGAGCCATTCTTCCCTCAGCCTGTCTCATCTATATTCTAACAGGGGCTTAGACTGCAGTCAGATAAGGCTTGCATCTGCAGACAAGCAAACAACACCACAACACAAGCTATTCTGGACTCTGCCCACTTCCCCCCGCCCCCTTTTCTTTTTAGTTTTTAGAAGGGGTGCAAAGTTTAAGCGACACAGTTGTTGCACGCTGTTGCACAGAAACTGTGCGATCTAATGTTTTATTTTGAAGCTATGAAAAAAAAAAGCCTTGATCTGCTCATCGAAACAAGCAGTTAAAGCCACAATTTAAAATGATCAGATCTTAAATATTTCATCTCCAAACTCTTTAAGATTAAGACAGAAGTGAGAAATCGCCTTATTAGTGATGCTTCTTGTTTGACGCTGTTAAAAAAAACAGTAGTGAGCAACTGAGTGATTCAAACAATTTAGTGAGGACTCGTACATCACTAACGGAAACAGTCGCTAGAACAGTAGTGTGTGACTGCCACATTTGTTCTGTATATTAATAATGCAGCTGGACTGGAGAATTGGAGGGTGTTTGGTCCACAAAAAGACAGCAGATATTCCACTCCAGTAGTGTGCTGGCTTCCTTACAACTCTTCGTGTTGGGAAGCGAGTGATGTGCCACTCTCAAGAGAGATTTTCCTCACCCTTAAATGTGGCAACGACCACGGCGGCAAAGAATAGAAAACAGGCGGGGAAGAGCATAAAAGTGCGGCTGATTAAAATTTGAAAAGAGTCACAGCGTTTTTTTTGTTGACACCTGAAATTCAAATTGCATGAAGAGATGGTAATGCGGCGAACAAAAGCAAAAACAAATCAGCATGGTAATGACATCACCGAGAACACAAAAAAAGGGTGAGGAAAGGGGTGAGAATTGAAATTAGTTTTGAGGGTTTAAGAAAGTGACAAAGACATGCTGGACTGCTGTGTTTTTTAAGGAAACAATGCAACAGAAAACAAAAAAAAAAAAATCAGCTTTCCAGTGACATTTGAGGAAATGTGTGCGACAGTGACTCAGTGCCTTAGTTACAGTTTACTTAGTTACAGAAATTTGAAAACGACATCTTTCTGTGTTTTTTCTTCGACAAAGAACTTTTTGGAGCGAAGCAGGTTTGCGTGAGCGTCAGTTTAAAAGGCATGGTTAGCAAAATTAACCCTCTGTTTGCAATCTCCAGCAAACTCTTAAGTTTGACATCACTTCAACAGGTCTGACAGGCTGTCCTCAAAACTGAAGGACCCGCTCCAGGGATGATGCCATCCAACTAGGGGAGGTGCAGTGCCCTTTGTGACATCACTGAGGGCTAAATCCCACAGGATCTTTTAGAAAAATGTGAAGGTGGTGGTACTTTCTCATTTTTGGGGAGAAGTTTTGCACAATTAAACCTGTCGCTGGTGCCCGTGTCCTTTTCGTGAGTAACGTTAGCAAAACTAGCAGAGGAGCTGCAGACAGAGGAGCTGCCGCTGCTGTTCGACGACCGAATGAGGCGGCCTCACGTCGTCGCGCTCTCGAATTATTCCATCTGCAACACAACTTGCGGCATACAGGTCACACTCCTCT
Organism: Nelusetta ayraudi; assembly: GCF_046127955.1. NCBI lineage: Eukaryota > Metazoa > Chordata > Actinopteri > Tetraodontiformes > Monacanthidae > Nelusetta > Nelusetta ayraudi. Next base: position 708,511 of record NW_027466230.1, read on the forward strand.
GCGTCTGACCCGGCAGCCACCAGCCTCCTCCTCCCTGCTATTGATTTCCGGGCCTGCGGGGACTCGGGCTTTCTGACCTAACGTGTCTCTGGAGATGGGAGCCTTCCCACTCAGGGATAGGATTAAACATTCTCCACAGGTCAAGAGAGCAGGTTGACTCCGACAGCCGTCACGTTGCCTCGGTCAGCTGGGTTGACACCGGGAGGGCCAGGCCTCGTCTTCATTGAAAGGTCAAGAGAGTGTGTGCGTGTGTGTGATGGGTGTGCAACACCCAGCCGCACTCCAACGCAATTAGGCCACTTATTTTAAAGAGGACGCCGTTAACTTTTTTTTGCAATTAGATCGCTTTCACTCCGTCATATCTCACTTAGCGCATGAGGGCTCAATCTCCTCTTGACTGTTTTCTAAAAATTCCATTACCTCCTGACCTGGAAGGGATTGAGGACTCTAATGGCTAATTAACCTCGTGTCAGCCCGAGTCAAAACACGATTAAACATAAATCAATTGCTTCGGTGCTTGACTGGGCTCCATCAACCCAGTGTGTAAATATTGACGGCCGGGTGGCGGCGGCGGCGGGTCCCGACCAGGCTGGAGTGGTGACCTGAGTGTGAGGAGCTCAAGAACGAAGGCCTGAAGCCAGTGGATAATTATGGAACGCACCCTGGATTAATGGTGTTCAAACAATAGACCTTCTAGCTCGTCTCCATTACCGAGCAGCTGAGCACACGTGCGTGGGATTTGTTTGCGAAGAAGAGGCGCCGGCATCATGGACTCTACTGGGTGTGTGTGTGTGCGTGCGCGTGCGTGCTACTGTGCCCTCCTTTGACAACATCTGTATTCTGACAGAGCCTCCTCTCTCAATCTAGATCTGAATGCCTGCAGCCCCTGCCACACAGGAGCTGGAGGGGAGAGCTGAGAAGAATACTTACAAGCCTCTATCGCTGTGTGTGTGAAGCAGACAGCCAGACACACACACACACACACACACACACTGATTCAGAGTACGGTGTGTGGCAGGAGGAGCCTCGGGAGTCCTGCAGCCAAATGTGTCCTCCAGCATTAATGGCTGCTGCAGCCGACTGGAGGGGGAAACACCTTGAAGAATCAAACGTCTGAACAGCCCCTCGACTCCTTCCGGGGACAAACTGATTGACATTCTCCAGCGCCTTGCTAAACACGCCTGCCCTCTAATACTGAGCGCTCAACGTGCGCTCGCTCATTTTGACAGCCGGCCTCCTCAAGTTTTCGCTGTGTTTTGCATGCCAATGACACCAGACGGCGAGAGAAATGGCTTCTTTGAATAGATTTTTACAACCAAAGATTTGTCTTTGCGCCGCCCCAAGTTGTTTTCCAAAGAAACTAGACGAGACAGTTCAACATAATAATCAAACAGATCTCTCTTTTTTCACAACATTTTGCTATTACAAGCATTCGGACGTCACCCACATAAATAGATTTCTCAAGTGAAACCACGTTGGGAATGCACTGGCCAACATCCAAAGATCATTTCAGGTGTAAAAGTTCTCAAATCCAAGGGTGTAGAATTCAAAGCTCAGAGAAGCAAAACATTCCAAGGCACTGGCAGCAGCTCCAGGACAGCCGAGCAAAGGGCTGGGGTATTTTATGACTTAACAAGGTACTGCCGTATTTCAACTGGAGGTCTTGCCACGCGGAGCCAAACAAAATAAAGCTCTTGTTTTCATAAAAAAATCAAATTTGGAAGCCGTGGAAGTTAGCGGATAACCTGAGCAAAGTGCTGAGACTGCGAGGAAGCCAGCCTTGGGGCTCTCATCGGCAGACTGGAGGGCGCAGGCGATGAAATCAATTGCTGTGGCAAATTACAGACTGGAGACTTTGAGGCCATTCGGAAGCTACACACATCTTTTTATATTTTTCAATTTGAATGATCATATTTTGACCGTGCAAAATGAAGTTGATGCATTAAATAAATGTGTGGCAAGATTGCTGTGATTACTTCTGTGCACATTTTGCTCTGCCAGCGAGGAAGAGCACTTTCATAACAGTTCAACTCAGGATTCCGAGCCGAGTTGCTGTAAAATGTTCGATGAGTGTAAATGCACCGCTTGATGGTTGCTGCTGTGTTGTTCAGAGGTGTTGCTCTGCACTGCAGCTCTACGGCCACCAAACAGTCTGTCCACTCTGACCTCTGACCCCTGACATTAAAAAGACATTTTTTTTTGTTGCTAAAAACAGTGTGGACAGTCTAAAAATTTGAGAAGGAATCTGACTTGAATCAGATTTGCCTGCAGTCTCAACGCAGCCTAAAAGCACCGAGTTGCTGCCATGCGATTGGCTGATAGGACGTGTTCGGCAAATGACATTTTTTCCTCCCTGAAGAAAACAGTTTTCTTTTACTGTAATTTCTTGCTGGAAATGACTCCTGGGGAAAAAAAAAGCAAAAACACTGTTGTCACACTGGATTGATGCGCGCTCTCTGTGATTGTGCCTGCCACAGCTAAGGCAGAGACAAATGAAGACTGTATTCACAGCGGAAGAAAGATTATGCCACTCAACTTATTTCAAGCACCGCTATCATGGCTGTGTCTTGCAGCGTTAGGCGTGTTTAGCGCCGCCTGATTTTCAATCGTCGACGCGCTTTAAGTAGACAAACAAGCGGAGGAGCTACCGCTAAGCTTTCAAAACCGCGGCAGGAGAGAGAAGCAAACAGCGGCGCTATCTGAGCGACAAAGTGCTCCAGCCTCAGCTGTTACCCTGAGCATGCAGCTCTCCCGATATCAGAGGCGAGGCCGGCTGTTGCCCGGCCCGCACTTTCTGGAGTACGATTGGAATGGACGTTTACTCAGTTGAAGGGCCCGTAAACAAGATTTTCAGTGCAGCCTCAGCTGGGCCAGGTTGACAGTGTGGCCTTATCTGATGCGAAAACCAGAGAGGCGGGCCAGACCGCTTGAGCTCAGTTTGAGCCGCGGATAAAAAGGCGTTTAACGGGAAGCAGAAAGTAGAACAGGCAGATCCCAAAATGGGGGGAAAAAAAGAACAAGCCCGGATCCATAAATCTTCGGGACTTTCTTCCGGCTTGCAGTTTGCCTGCACAAGATGTTCTCTGTTCTTTTCTTTCCTTCCATCCAGACTGCACCTTACCTCCTGGTTGGCGATGCATAATTCAAAATGCAAGTCCACGCAGCGCCCACGCGTGCACTTGTGAGTCCACACAATTTTTTCCCCCTCGCGCGCCGCTTTTAGTCTCAGTAAATATGTTGGCAGTTTGTCTGTGTGCTGTCGGGGGCTGCGTTACCTTGTCCTTCCGCTGCTTCTCATCCTGATATACGTTCCACCGCTCTCCGTCGTTGCTGTACGCCACTTTGTACGAGCCGACGAACTGGACACGGCCAAAGTCTTTGGCTCCCTGGGTGATGACGCCCGTCACCTTGGTCGGTACCAGCAGGTCCACCTGACGTGACAAGAACACAGACAGAAATGTAGAGTGAGATCAAATGGCAGATTTTTTGATTATTTTTTTTTTTTTGCAATTCAAAAAAAAAAGAGCAGAGGAATGTGCCAGTAGTACTTTGTTCCCCTGCGCGTTCTACGTGTCATCAGCAGATTGACTGCAGGAGACAAAAGTCAGGTTTTCCCATTGTTACGCTGCGTTGAACAATGAGGAAAAGTCTACATCCCCGACTCAGCAAACCAGAAAGCGCACGCACAGCAGCTCGGGAGAGGCCGGCTGCTCCATTTGAGTTAATTTTTAATAGCTTTTCATTTTTTGTTTGAAGCCGCTCCCAGCACATGGGTGCCAGGTGGTAAACACGTACTTACTTTTATTGACATTTTGAGGGCTTAGTTGGGCTTCATTCAGGTGGAGTGCTCAGGAATGTTGCGCTCGGGAAATTTACAACCCAAGTTCGTGGCAGCCGCAATACGTACTCAGAACCAGGACTGACTGTTCCACTGCATTGCTCGAGACATAAAATGACAGAGTTGCGAGCAAAACAATGTTGAATGTTCTGAATATTGGATTAAAAATATCAACGTAAACACAAAAACAGGTCATCTGATGATGGCAACGCAAGAACATTGCTGCTTTAATACCTAAATTAATAGCTTAAGTGCCCTCATTTGACATGTCCTACTTGTCACTTGCATTGCTGTGCAGGAGGAGGAGTAAAAGCAGCGGCATTTTAATAGGGCAAGATAGTAGTGAGACGTTGAGGCGTCAGGTCGGGGAATTCATTTCCTTCAGCTGCTGGTTGCACGCAATGTTGAGACAACTATTAATCACAGTGATAGGCCAAGATATAACATACATGTCATGGGGCTGTTTAACAAAATGGTAGATTAAAGACGTAAGCCAACAGACAGAGGTTGTGTGTGTGTGATGGTTTCTCCTCCCTGTCAGTCTCAGCACAGAGGAACAACAGTGAGTATCTCAGCTCTAGCTCACTCCTCTGAACTCTAACCTCAACATTAAGGACGACTCCCCGGGGATCGGAGGGGTCTTCCTCAAAGCAGCCCGGCCCCCTGCTGTCAAACATATGCAGGCTCACACACCTTGGTCCAACAGCTGTGACTTGGCCTTAAACGCAGAGCAAACTCTTCTCAAAAGCCGTTCCGGTGGATCCACTCCCAGCTCTCCATTCGGGAGATGCTAAGCTAACGAAGGTGCGACAAAAGCCGTGCAAGTTGGCGAGCGGGCATAATTCCACGGTTAGCGATGCAGCGGCGGCGCAGGTATTGCAATTATTCAGATATGCACAGCAGGCCACCACACTCCATTTGTTCTGAAATGCACTATTCATGAAGAGCTCTTGTCTTTCGGTGCAGAATGTTTGCTCCTGGAAACCACTGTGGCAGCAGGAGGCAGAGCCTCCTTCAAGAGGAGAGGAGGAGCGTGTATACAGATACATTCATGACAAGCTAGGGGTGCGGCTGGACTCGCAACTAGGCGACTGTCCTTGTCCCAGCACACATGTACAGAATGTAACTGATTTATCATTCAGGCAAAAACCATGGACAAGCAAGCCAGCCAGCAGCAAACTGCTGAAAATATTTTAACACACTTCTACCCATCTGTTCAAAAATATGCGTCTTGAACACTCGTTAGGTTGTTTCTGTCTGGTCCGTCTTTTGATCAATGGTGCTGTTCAACTTGTGGATCAGATCTACGTGATATTTCCTGTGGTGTTTTCTGGACATAATTAATTTCAGCTTTTAGAAATTGCATTTAGTTACGACAGTTACAAAGCAGTTACAGCTTAGTTAGCAGTTGCAAGTATTAACATGCATTGCAATCGGTCTATTTTTGTTGGAATAGCAAAACATTCCTCTCCCTTACATAAACATGATAGGTGACAACTTTAAAAACACCATTTTGACAACCAGTTACATAATTCGCAAGAGAAGCCCAACAGAGATAGCAGTCACAGGCAGTAAAAATAAATAAATATACTCATAAATACAACCCAAATAGATGTTTTGATGGCCCAAAGTGAAACACAGGGCCTCTCAGCAGCAGTCAGCACTGCCCTCATCCTTGCCAGCTGTTCACCCCAACAAACTTGGATTGGATGTCGCCTTTGCAGCAACTTCTAGAAGCTGCTGGTGCGGTCATTCAGCAGAAAGGCGAAAGCAATTACACGTTTCAGGATTTTACTGGCCGCATTAGAGGGGGAGGCAGAGTGAGTCAGTGTCAGCCTTAATCGGCCTTTACAGTTTTCCCCGACAATACAACTGCAAGTTGGATTATAGCAGACAGGGTCAATTACTTCTTTGTACCTTTCTGCGACGAGCTGCATGTGAGGGGCAAAAGTGCACTTCTGCCGGATAAACACACGTCTCCCCGCCTCATTAAGGCCAGACTTGTGTGCGTAAACTCTGGGTCCTTATTAGAAGTGGCTTCGCACATCCAGGATAGAGAGATTAATGTGACGTGGGACGGCCTTACAGGGAGATCAGCAAGACCCAGTTTCCCTTTTCGTAGACACAGCACATGCAGACGCAGCGTCCTGCTGGCGTTCTCTCCCCCGGCTGGGGCTAATTTAACTGCTCGTCGAAGACTCATTTAATCTTTAAAGCCGGTGGGAATCTCCCACACAGTCCCTGTTTTAGTGTGCGTGCAATGCACACCTTCTCAACGTTCTCAGAGATCATCAATGTGTAGGAACAGCTGCGAGCCACATTGGGGCGACTGAGGAGGGCCGAAGCATTTCAATGCACTTGAGAGTTTTCTAAGTTGGAAAGAAAAAAATATCTAGCTAATGCTTGAAATAATTTCCTAACGCTCAGGTGTTGCTTTCGGCAAACAGCAGCTGGCCAGCCTTGGAACTCGACTGAATGCTGCCTACCCATCAGCACCCTTAACCTGCCTGTAGAAGGCCAGAGTGGACGACTCATGAGCAGGTGCAAGCACACAGCCGCTGGTTTATCAGCTTTGATGGATGACAAGTGAACGATGTGGGAGCCATAACTAACCCTCGCTCTGTTTAGGGCCATAAATGACAGAATTGACTACTTGCATGACCTTTAACGGGTGATAAAAGCTGTTGTTTTGCAGGTTTTACTAGAAGGTAAAGGTGTGTGCGTGCATGTGTGCGTGCATGTATGGAGCTACGCGGGTCCTAGTTATTTATATAGGACAGGAGGAATGAGAATTTCAGGACGTTGGATCATTTAAATAATCACATTGCTGCCACATCAGTTCTGCTCTTTTAAACAAAAAATATATTAAACACACCGTCAAAGAGAAAAGAACATAACACTCAGCCAATTTAATTTCAAACATGCATGCCAGGTAATTTTTTTATAGATTTTACTCAGCGATCCAGTCTTACTCACTAGGATTGACTGTTTTATTAGGCCTTGTCCACTTGTACATGATCATTTTTTTTTGGCCTTGGTTTGAAACACAAAACCCCTGTCTACACACCGACTGCATTAATCTCATTCTCATCCACCTGCGACCACATGTGCAGACTGTCAGGCGATGTCAAGTGCACGTGACCCCAGTGCAGGCGGAGCCAACCTCAAAGAGAAGGTGAATCATTTTTGTGTGCGCGGACTGACAATGAAGTCGTGTTAGTTCTGAATATTACGATAGAATATGAAGTTTCTAAAAATTTAAGAAGGTGCCATCGGATGCATGTCGCCTTCACTGAGGAGATATTCAGTTTATGACAAGTGAAATGTGATAGATAGGCCAAAAGTACAACTATAATAAAAATGTAATACATATCTATTCACAGTAACTTTCAGAGACAAATGGTTGCACATACAAACAGCACATGCAAAATGATGATGTCAAACAAACTAAATAAGCAAAACCATGATGAGAAAAGATTGCTGACCTGCAGGTTTGCATGCCTGACATGTGGTCTTTATATGCATTAGTATTCACACCAGGAGGTACATTTTTAATCATATTTGGTTAATAGTCATGTGGAGGCAGTTTTTTTTTTTTAAACGCTATCTAATAAATAAGTAAATAAATAAATTAGGACTTTTGCTTTATGTAGGTCTGTCGATGAAGTTAACAGTTGTAATCATCGTTCAGTCAAATTCAATTTCCAATTCAAATGAGCAGCCAGTAATAATGACAATGTGATGATGTGCGACAAAACAAAAATAATCTATGAAACTTCAGCTTTTCAATACACAGGCTCAGTCTTCCTTTGTGATTTCCCTTCTCAAGCTGTTCTTTCCACAGAGGGACGCAGAATTTGAAAAGTTATAAATGCCTACTGTGGGCTCACGTCGAGAGAGAAATTTGTCTGAGGAGTGACTCAGTGCCTCGGAGCGACGGGGATATATGGGAGCGACGAGTCCCCCTGCATAGCTGGCTGCATCAGGTTGTCTCCAGCTGGCCACATTTCCACCCCAAAAAAAAACGGAATAAATTTCAACATTTTTCCATTTTTTCTATTGAGTCACTTTTTTTTTATTTTACAGTACTAAATGTGGAATCCCTCCCACTCCCCCCCCCCCCCCCCCCCAAAAAAAAAAAAGGCTCCAAGCGGAATGAGCTGTCCTGACACAAGGAGAGACGTCTTTGTTGCGGGAGCAGGATGACTTGTTTTGGCCGTACATCAAGCGAGCCGGCTGCTTTGGCCGGTCACGGCACATCGCCGAGCCAAACGCTCCGCGGATAACGATACAAGAGAAAGCGCCAGGCGCTAAACTGCAGCACGGTGGCAAGTGTGCGGCTGGCTCTCCTCGCCAAACACTTTTCCACGGCGCGGCCGCCGCCGAGCATCCAGCGTCCCTCCGCTTCCTCCTCTTCACTGCCGGTCTCGCTGCCAGCTCGCTCTTTCCCACAATATGACTGACGTGCGCAAACACGTCGCGAGTGACACCTGCATGCAGATAAGCGACGTGCCAAGAATTGTTCTTTCGCCGCTCAAGGCCACGAGTGGAAATTCCGAGTAGATATGAAGGAAGCCCACAGGACGAATCCTGCTGCTATCGGTGACACACTGGTTTGTACCAGGAGTGAGTCTAGCAATGGATTTACTTGCTGAAACATTTCAATACTCGCAATGTGAATAATCCAAACATGTTGCTGCTTTGGTGACACAGTTTAACACTGCAAACCAATGACAAAAGCATTCTCTCTGAATCACGCACAAAATGTTAAAAAAAACAACAAAACAAACCAATTACACCAAATCATTGTTTTTTAATGCATGATGTAACTGTTATTTTAACATGTTGGTACACTGAGTTTGAGCCACTGACTAAATTTAAATTAAAAAAAAAAAAATTAAATGGTTGCAAAAAGACTGAAAATGACTGGCTGTCAATGCAGAGAAGCACTTAAATTCATTCCTTTACAGTTTGGTCAAAGAGAACGGGCACTCGCAACACCAATGGGTGCTGTCTCAATAACTCCACCCACCTTGGTCAATAGTTTGAGATAACACATTGTTGTGTTCAAACACAGCAGTCAACATAACTCAGAAATGTTGTATTAACAGCGTGTTTTCAGGAGACTCTGGGCTTCACAAATAATGCGTTTTTGGGCTCAGTCAGACTCAGATCAGGTGTTTTTTGTTAATGTCAGTGCCAGGAAATATACTTTTCCTTGAACAGCTTGCAGAACAAACACCTGCCTGGTCAGCCTTTTGTTTTTGTAGCCGTCTCTTTTTTCTTTCCTTTCCCCACATCAATAATTTAGCGCCGTCGCTAAAGAGCTTCAAAATAGAAAGGCACATTTAGACCATTAAAGTATTATTCTCTTCCTCTCTCTCTCCCGCAGCAAAACAAAGGCAGCCTTTTATCAAAGCTGACGCGAGAATCCACAAAGACAACCCGCCCCCAGGGCCTGATAGGCCGCGCAGGGGACACAAACCAGAGAGGAGCTGAGCTCGCAACGTCAACTCGTGTCTTGATGGTCGCGTGGAGCGGTGAGGAGAATCGGCCATGGCAAATGAAAAGAGGTAGGAAATCAAGCACGGTGCCGCGGATCATTTGGAGCCATTACACAGGAAGAACGGCATCTGTAGGAGCAGCGAGGTGCGTATCGTGTCAGCCAGCCGGGGGTGTCAGTGTTTTCACATGCGTGAAAAATGGCCTTGAAGCATCGTTGGCGAAGGAACTTCTGGGATTTCACGTCCCGTTTGACGCTGGCTATGACTGGGGCGGTTGATCGACAGCTACTGGCGCAAAGGTCCACGTCTGCCCCTGTGATCTGCCTGCGAATTAGGTGTCAAATACTCCAGGAGCAATTTGTCCCACGTCAGGTTCGAAATCGCGAGAGTCAGAAAGATGTATTCTTAAAATGGCCCATGGGATGTTATCCTCTTGCGCTGCAGAACTGACTGACATCAATATATCATATGAATGAATGGTTAATATCATATTCTTATTTGCACATCATTACAAATGTCAGCATTTAGCATTTAGTGTGACTAATACATATCTGTATTTGATGCACTTTTTAAGGTCATTTTTCAGAGACGGCGACGAGGTCATTTCTGCTGGCAGGGATTCTAAAGCTTTATGTTGCAGCGAGCTGAGGTTTGCTGCTCCGGTTTCGAGAGTGACGATACAGGTATTTAAAGGACCGAGAAATAGGTGAGTTAAAAATAAAATCATTTAAGCCGCTGACTGTTGCACTTGCGGCTCATCAAAACGCTTAGCCGCTTGCCAGGTGTATGAAATATTTATAACAAATCCTCACACGAGAGCGCCGAGTGACACCGTCTGCACGGAGAACGCCGTGTGCTTCGCGCACAGACACGCAAAATAAAAGTATGAAATGTGAAAACACGAATGTGTGCACAATTGGCAAGCTGGACGGACACAAGCAGCTTCCGAACAAGTAGCTGCGTATGAACCCGAGTCTGTCTTCCAGGGCCAGAGCTTGACTTTAGATTTCCTTAAATTAATGATAGGAGTGTGTGCGAGGGGAACCATGCAGAAGCGCTGCTTAAGTGCAGGCGGCGTTCTCCAGGGTGCACAACAACCGCATCCGCTTTAAACATAAGGAATGAGCGGAGGAGGGGGAACTAGGAGAGGCCCAGGAACTATTAGATATACATGCAGAGTCGCCCCGGATCCAATCTCTGCCCGCACTGATTTCAGCTCTGATGTGTTCGCCTCCGACGGCTTCTGCAGATCTCGCCGATTACGGGAGGCACCGGCGCAGATTCCCGAACCGCCCGTCTGCAGATAAAACAGACGGATGAGTCCTGCGTTCAGAGGTAGAGAGGCCGAGAGGCCGAGATTTGGAAAAAAAAACGCGGACGCGCACACAGACGACGGCTCCGTTGGATAGCGCCAAACAAAAGGGGCGACGTGTGTTACACATTCCATTCCACCATGTATTGCTAAGGAAGCGCCTCGGAGGGAAGGTTGACGCTAAAGCCGTTCAATTGAATCAGGGAAGCTGATGGATTTACCGTCCCCTTCCACAAACTTCATTTGGGAAGCTAATTCAATCAGCAGACTCGCTGCGGGGAAACCGAATCGAGAGAACGAAAGACAAGAAGAGAGACAAGGCGGCGGCATCGGCGGGCAGCATTAATATGAGAGTCTGATAATGACACTTTGCATTGCGCAGGTGTTCACGCAGTGTGGATTCTCCGGGTGTTCAGTGGTTGTTTGAGAGCAGCCCGGTGCCGTCAGTGCAGGCCTGCAGCAGCAGACTGAGAAAAACAAGTTAAAAGTTGCAGCTCACTGTGTTGCTATAAACGAAAGAGAGAAAACAGCCTTCTCCAATTTGGCCTGAATTGATGTTTTGAAACAAATAGCCAAATACAACAACGCTTGTTGCGCTTGGCAGCAAAATTCAATCAAGGTGTTTCAGCAATACCTCCAATTTATTGGACGGTTGGACGACCAATCAAACATATTTAAAATCTTGGTCCAAACTTTACATCCATTACAAGTGAGAGTTGGAACTTGGCAATTATTCCTTTTTTTTTTTTAATCCCAAACGCTGAAAAGATGATACGGACGTGAAATTGAGAAGCGCTGAAGTGCAGATGCAGCCTGGCAGATGAGATTAAGGGAAACACTGTTCAGACGTGCGTTTGCCTTAGATTTAACAGATGTGGCTAAATGGGTGAATGCGTTCCAGCGACTGCAGCCAGAACCACCTGGAGACGCCGTCCCCTCCCTCTCACATTCTGTTTCTTTAATTAGGCCAGCGAGCAGCACTTGGCTAGCGGCGCTGTTGTCATTGATTGGGCTCGACTTGGACAAATAATGCGAAGAGAGAAAAAAAAAGAAGAAGAAAACATAAAGAATGCATCTGGTGTGATGAGAACTTTGAACGCTCAGGTCTGCGGGGACAAGTGCCTTTATCTGGTCTCCGGCTGATCAATATGGTATGACGGCAATACAAACGCTGGATTAAAAGAATGGGGATAAAAGGAGGGGATAAAATAAATGTGGACAAAGAGGCTGGATTCCGTTCGAATAAACAGGCTTGAATGACGCCGAAGGCGGCCCGAGACTGAAAGATCCCCTTCAATTCTCAATGTCTGCTTTCCCATGCAAGTAATTTAAACAAAGTACTTGTGCTATTGTTCTTCGCACAAAGGCGCGATCATTGCTATTCCACATAGTCACAAGGCCTTTTCAGTCCTTTCATGCCGCGATGCCTTTTCCATCTCCCGGGCTGCTCGTCTCTGTTTTTCCGAAAGGACGGGCTTCATCTCAGCTGCATAAACACTCAAGGAGAGTGGAGACTTTCAATGCGACGTATTAAAGTCATTCTCCTCCGCGGACGGCCGGAACAAACACCGAGCTAATTCTATCGATTAGAACGGACGAGTTCAGAGCTCGCTGGCGGCACTGCCGCATTTGAGGTGGCCGTTGGACTCAGTAGCTGTTTAAATGAGTGTAATTATAATAGCCGCCTTGATTACGACAAATGCATGCTCGCAGCCTCTGAGCAGGAAGCAATCTTTCATAATTACTGATCTTCTTCTCATTGTCCCTTTCATCAACGGTGGTTGATGAAAGGAGTATTGCCTCTGACAATACCGACGGCTAACGTGCACTGGTGCTTCTTAAGTGGTGACGAGCTGCAAGAGTGAAGGACTACAGTTGTTCTTTTGTTGACGTGGACGTCGCAACCGAGGACAAATACAAAGAGGTTAAAGTGGAACTTCCTAAAAAAAAAAAAAAAAAAACAAAAAAAAAAACTGGAAGACTTGGCAAAAGAAAGTTTTGGGATGGCCTGTAGGATGATAAAACTCACCTGTTAGCACCAGTAAGGCCTGGTGTGTGAGCCTTTTCTTAGCTTTTGAATGAGTGAAACCTGTCACCCATCCATAATATGACAATACGATTCTATATCATGATATTTAGATGCACAAAGTGACAATTTCTTTAATGCGTTGAAACACAATTTAAGAAATAAACTGGCAACTTGTTCTGAGTGTAACCCCACTTTCGCCCCAAGACAGCTGGACTGGGCTCCAGCAAAAACAAGTGGGTATGGAAAATGGATGGAAAATCTAAGGACAGCAGAGGAGAGACCACAGCAAAAAAATACCAAGGTCTTAATTACGTCACGTGACTGAACGTCATGTGAGCTTTCCGTTCAGTGCAGTCTGGGTCTCATGGTGCGGCCAGCGCGATGAAGACGACTGTTTGAATACAAACTGACACTGAACCAGAACACATTGAGTGGTGGATTCATGAGAACAGATACTAGGCTGGCCATGCAGTAAGCATTGTAATGTGCAGTACAAGATAGAGAGAGAGACAGAGAGAGAGAGAGAGAGGGAGAGAGAGAGAGAGAGAGAGAGAGAGAGAGAGAGAGAGAGAGAGAGAGAGAGAGAGAGAGAGAGAGAGAAGGTCAAATTAGGTTCACTTGAAAAGGTTATAGCATATTTCATGCGCAATCAGAAATTTCATCTGAAAGCCCAACAGGCCTAACTTTTTTGAGTAGAGCAAATAAAAGATCTTCCTGTGCATGTAAACAGACAGAGTCTGGAGGTGACAGCCAGTGGGAGGCTGGTGATCCTTTTGACAGGGCTGCCTTAAATCATAAAAAACACTGAAAAGCACGGAAGCTCTAAAGGCTCCCATATTATAGCAAATTCACCTCTGCGATGTTTTCTTACGACAGAATGTCTTCCCAGCCTGTCAGTGAACTCCCCAGAAATGAGAAACGTCCACGGTTTGCTTGTTCTGCTTCCTCGTCCATCTCAGTTCATGGTCTCCCAGGTGCCAGAGTGTTTTCCAGCGGAGGCCCCCCCCCCGCCCCCCATCCACCTTCCGCCTCGTGCACGCGGCGCTCGGGAAGCAAAGCTGCCATTACTTACATCATCAGCGCTGCCTACATGCAAATCTCCACTCATACTGTAGTCGTTTGCTTAATTGTTATGCGGCCTCTGCTCACCATATGCTGGTGTACATTTACTAAAGTTTCTACGGCTCCAGGGGGGGGGAAGCAGGAGCTCTTCCCGCCCACGTTTTAAATATACAAATGCTAATTCTTCCTGCTGCTTGGTATTTTTTATTTACAGCCAACAAAAGGAAATATTTAGGACGGGGAAAAACGTGGAGTTGCAATTGATCTTTTCCGATTTAAAGGTCCAGTATGATAAACAATTTGGAGTTGGGATGTCGTTGAACCATTAAAATGAATTTAAAAAATATAAACCATATGGCCACTTTAATAAACGGGACATTAGCTGTTTTCATGTTACTGTAGTGATCAGTTTTTTTTTTTTTTGGATGGGAGGTCAGAAATGTGAACTTTGTCATCATGAGCAGCATTCCAATGTCGCAGAAGATAAAGTGCATGTGCATGTGTGTGGATATTGATCCAAAATGAATTATGTCGACTGCTCAGGCACATAATTGACTTGTCAGCAAAATACAACTTGTGTCGCCGCAGTGCATTTGACAGGTGTTCACTGACGCATTTCAGCAGTGCTTAGCTGAATTAAACATTAGCGCCGGTATAGTTTTTGCGCGCGGCTGCTACTGTTGTTTGTGGGGTTTTTCTTTTTCCCCCCTTTGTCTTCTTCTGTCTTCTCACTCTGCATCATCAGAGACAGAGGTGATTATCAGGGTGCCACAGCCACACACCACACATATTTATCACTTTAGCAAGATAATTAGGTGTGAAAACCTCGGAGACGGGGGATAACAAACACAACGCCACAACCACTTTCATCGCTTGTTTTGTAAGCGCTGCGGCCTACGACGCAATTAAATCGCTCGCAGACGGAGCCGCGCTTTTGCCGAAAGTGTCAAGCGTTTCAATTAAATGAGAAGCAGCCTATGTTGATTTCTGACACAGTGGTTGAGATGCAAAGAGTCACTATTCATGCATTCATTTTCTGCTATGTTGAAAAAACTTGGTTGCATTAGCCGAATACAAACTTGGAAGACATCTTATTCCTTACTTTGTCCAGTTTGTCACCTGTATGGCAGCTGGGAGAGGCTCCAGCAGATGCCCTTGACCCTGCGTGCAGGAAGAAGCGGGTATGGAAGATGGATGGATGGATAAAATCATGCAACGGTACCAAATAAAAATGGATGACAAATGGAAAACTGCAAATGTGACTGAAACAGCGGTCATATTTAAGCGCTTCATTGGTTCACTTTTATAATTGAGTTTATGCACTTATGTAGAAAAAGGCAATCCTGTCGATAGACCAACAACATCAAAGTTAAGCCCGACTAAATGTGCTTTGGAGTAAAATGCAATTCACACACACACACACACAAACACACACATACACAAACACACATAGACGCACACACACAAAGATAATCATTGCATTCCTGACATGATAATGTGGGGTTGTATGAGGGAAGCTCATTCTAATCCAGCACAGAAACTCTGCACCCCATCTGCAACAGAATTTAAGGGAGGTGGCAGGGAATGAGTAAAAGGGAGCAGCGTAAAACGAAAAAAAAAGTATCTGCTGTCTGGCAGTTCCTTTTTTGCTTTGTGGACATGTTAATGTGCATAATAAACTAATCAGCTTACGGCAGCTTGAACATTTGGCAGCTGGTTGCGACAGCTAAGGCTCCTCCTGCCGAAGCATCTTGAGCTCTTGATAGATTCTGGTTAAGTCCCCCCCACGGTGCAATGCACATATCTTCTGTCAGAGCGGAACAACTTCAGTTCGGTCAGTGGCAAAAAGCATCTTCAGGACTTTGTGCAGCGAGTCTTCTTTGCTCTCATAATGTTGCGGAACAATCATCTGTTCCTCAGTATTTGGTCTGATTAAGAGTGCGCTGATCTTGTCAGGCGAACCATGGCTCTCAAAACACGTCTTTTGGGTTCTCTGATGTTAAAAAGGAAGCAAATCTGTCCTTTAATCGGCTTGTGCGCAAAGAAACGTCCCAGAAACCCCGCAAAAAACCCACTGGGGTCATTAGAAGCTGGCATAATGACAACAGTGAGACTGCAGATTAAATCTGACAGTAAATAAAGGAGGGACTGTGTTGATGGTGGTGTGTGAAAAGAGCAGACGGGACTAACCACATTAACTACGTCGTTCTACTCTCAACTGCATGGTGCGGCTGCCAATTCTGTTTGCTTGTTTAGCAGAAATCCTCACATTGTCGCTCATGGCCTGCTTGAGTGCGCACAACCCTCGATTTCATGAAAATGTTAATAAAATCGTATTACGTGCGGTACCTTGAGAAGAGAGACATTCAGGGAGTTTTCTGAACTAAGAAAACTTTTCCCCGTTTACTTCCAACTTCCAACTGCATGCAGTGTGCATTCACTTGGGTCAGTTTTGTGTACAAAAAAGTGTGAGATTTACATCTCACCATTTGTTAATTTGTATGCTATGCGTGGTGGGGCCTACAGTAGGTGATATATATTGTTAGGTGTGCAGAAGATTGTGGGTGAGAATCAGCAGAAAAGTACACCGAGTTGTGAAGCGAAGAAATGCCAGCAGACAGCCTGGAAATTTCAGCAGACCAAAATTCCTATTCTACTTGTTGAGACGCACACAAGTATTTTTTTTCTGGCACACTGGGACAGAAGAGTTGAGTTGTGTGGGTATTGAGATGCAGCATCAGTAGATTTACACCCACTTATATTCTGGCCCTTGTTCCAAAAACAACAATTATGAGTAGCTTCCGTGGATAATGAAAATTCCACTAGAAATGTTGGGGTTTTTTTTGCATGCAATTGTGTGCATATTGATTTGCAACTCTTTGTCAACTTTTCAATTTTCATCTTATTTATTCCTTTACAGCTGTGCATGAGAGACAAGCCTGTATTAATAGCAACATGGCCCACACAAAAATGTTGGAAGTCAGCGTACAGCAGAGAGTGGGCAGAGAGAGTGTTCCTGAAAGAGTTCACCAAAGCATGGTGGAGACCAACTTGATAGTGTCCTGTGGTGCAGAATTAAAATAACTTTTTTTTAATTATTATTATTTTAAGAGAAACAGCAAAGAACAGGAGCGCAGAGATTTATCTTACAAACTTGACTTGACTAGAGGAAGCACGGCACTGCTGCCAACCAACTCCCCTGACTGTAAAGGAATCCGACTGTGTCCTTCTGTGTGTGATCTTTGTACCAGTATTCTTGTCACCTTGTTCTGAGGTGGGCCTCCTCCGCCAAAAGTTTTTTCTTTGGACGTTTTCCCATGATGAACATTTGCAATAAATCACGGTGGATTTTTGAGATATTAAATATTGGGCATGGTGTTAATGACTCCTTGGATGAATGTAAGACCCTGTCCGGTTCTGCTCAGCGAGAGATTGATAGCTGGTGTGGTAAAGACTTTTTGATTGCTGCCACTGCACACCACAGGGGGTTTTCTTGATTAATAGAAATACTTAATTTGTCATTAGGGTGGATTAATTCCATTTATCTATAGGGTTTTTAGAGTCAGTCAGTAATGTCACTTGGAATCAATTATTTGCCATGGCAACCAGTGTGAAGAAGACACTGAACGTGGGAGTGCAAAAAAAAAAAAAAAAAAAAGGAACCGTGAAGATAAATTGCCCGATATGAAGAAAAGAAACATAGTCCTCTGAGGGCTGAACTCGTGCACTCTACAATAGATAAGTATAATTTCAACTCCTCACATATGCATGATATTGTATGTGCACAGAAATGGACCTCAGTGGAGCGAGCCATTGATTTTCCCACTGCGACCGCTTTCCTGCCAGCACAGCATGTAACAGGAGACCACAAGTTTTCCTTTACCCACAGCAATCAATTGTGCTTAGGATAGAGCCTGTCTGTTTCGGAATCTCTGGTACGCAAACCTGCATACTGCCATGCTTTAGCAAAAAAAAAAAGAAAAAAGAGGAAGCTTTCACTATAATAACAACAGCAACAAAAGAAGAAAAAAAAACATCTGTCTCAAGACCTGGTCAATCTAATAACGGCCAGGCGAGTCGGTGTGAGTACAGAGAGCCATCTGTGTCACTGCCAGGGAGGTGGCGGTGCGCGCTGAGCGAGTGCTGCAGGAAGGCCACGGAATCAAAGAAATTCCACTGATCTTCAATTCCCTGAGAAGGCGATCCGCATCGCAATTTCTCCTGCCCTATCAGTCATACAGCCTGGAATGAGAAGTGATTTCTCACTCTGAAAGCAGGAGGCATTACTGGCTTTTATCTTGAAAGGAGAAAAAGAAGAAATCCCAATAAATGGGGGCACGCAAGGGAATGAGGGAAATTGATTAGTATGTATCTTAAACTCCCCGTGGCCTCCATCGATCTCACTTATTGCCGAGAGGGGGGAAAAAAGCAAACAAAAAAAAAAAAGAAGAGGGGCGTAAACGGTCATTTAGCGACGGGCCTTTTACAGACGTTTTCAGCCATCAGTCACTGTAATAAAAACAAATGGATGGCACTTCGCAGCTAGAGATAGAAAGCCGGGGCCGTGGCCGAGGATAAACAAGTTGTCGAGTGTCAGGACCACACAGGTCGACGGCGGCGGCGGCGGCGGTTCAAAAACAGCTGATAAGACTTCTTCACAGCACCAGCACGGAGGTCTTCCGAGCAAGAACGCCGAGGGACAGCGGTAGAAAGATGCAAGGAAAACTTAAGAAGAAAAACCGAAGAATCTTTAAGCATTATTGTTGCGTCCACAATGGTGTCGAGATTAGAACCAACAAAGACATGATGGTTTTTTTTTTTCAAATTGAAAAATACACAAGGCTGAACTCTCCTCGCACTGGCGGTGCTGGACAGAAAAAACAAAAAAAACAAAAAACAAACCTGCTCTTTAATCTTGTACTCTCAAGAGATTATATATATGTATATGCAGCATAGGAATGAGCACTGACTTTTCCAGAATAACACTGAGAGCCGTCCAAAAGAGGCAGGACTGCGAGGTGTAATTTCTCTCCTC
Source organism: Nelusetta ayraudi (assembly GCF_046127955.1). NCBI lineage: Eukaryota > Metazoa > Chordata > Actinopteri > Tetraodontiformes > Monacanthidae > Nelusetta > Nelusetta ayraudi. The sequence goes on from NW_027466230.1 coordinate 727,291, forward strand.
TGACAGAGAACATGCATTGATGCCTTTCCCTATGAAACATAATTGAATCCATTGGCATGCATTACCATGTACATGCCATCAATTACTATGCCAGGGATGTAAGAGCTAATCCTTCAGCAGGGAAAAAAAAAACAAAAAAAAAACCCCAGCTATCAGAGGGAACCTGGCTGGCTGTTCCTTTCCCACCTAATACGCTAATCTTATCTCCGCGGAACGCCGGGACAGACGGGGGCTTCTGTGCTCCGACTGCGTCGTACCTGCAGCCACTGGGATTGGTCACTGTGTCCGGCCGTCCAAGCGTTGACCTTGCCCTGTTTGTCCAGGCGGGCTTTTCCGGGCTCCCAAGTGAACATGTCCATGTTGACAGTCCTGAAGATGCTTGAGGCCGTGACCTGGTAGTCCTGGATGTGGCCCGACTTCATTCCCAGCGGCTCCGAGCAGCCTAGAACCAACAAAAACAGAAGATTAGCTTTTCTTCTTTTCTTTTTTTTTCTTTTTTTTTACACACTGCGCCCACGGGGGATAGGGGAGGGGTAAACAAACTTTGTTGCCTCATAGAATTCAATGACAATGACAGTTTGGATGTTTCGCGTCAGCCCGTGCAAGAAAGGGTGATGAGGAACGCAAGATGTGTAAATAATAGGTGTAACATTTCAATATGGAGATTCTTTGAAAGGCAAAAGCTATGAATATGAACTAAAGAAGCACGCAAACATTTGGACTTTAAAAGACAGACTATCTTTTAAAAAATAAATAAATAAAAAAATAAATAGATGAATAAAATCGAGAGTGTGGCCGTGCAGGATGCACTCAAGCTCGGGAGTTTGCAGGAATAACGGCACAATGAATCTCGGGCGCTCGGCAGAGGCCCAGGTGACTCACCTGTGAGCTCGCAGCCGAGCAGCTCCATGCGCAGGGTGCAGTGCCTCCTGCAGACCTGGGGGTAAATGCGCACGTACTGCGCCTCCACGGGAGGTGTGAAGGAGTTGGCTGATGGAGTGTTGTTATCGACGTTTCCTCGGAAAATCTGTTGCAGGGCGAAACAGCAGCAGATGGGTGCGGGTGGGTGGATGGGGGGGGGGTCGGTCTATCACCGTCTCCGGCGACTAACCCACACTCGACAAATTGCTGTCACTCAAGGCGAACGAGCTGGAATTACGGGGGTGTGGGAGGGGAAGGAAGGACGATTCCTCGCACCATTTAAGCCCGCGACTCCCTCGCAACCGCGGCGTATTTTAAATTAGCTCGCCAATTAAAGGCCGATACCTTGTTTCAGCCAAATGACTCGCCGTCGAGCGACGGTTCGCGTTGGCGACGCTCACTCGGTGTGGACGAGGCGCGGAGAGCAGGTGGCAGGAAGAGGAAACGGTAAAGGGGAGTCGTGTGACCACAGGACGCACCGGAGGTCAGCGCCTGGCAGCCGGTCGCGGCAGCTGGGTGGCAAAGAACCGAATTCTCACTCGTCCATTTAGCGAAACGGCCAATAGGCAGCGTTTTTACAGCGGCCTTAAAAGTGCGCGGACGACAATCGGTTTTGATTTAGCTTTGGCAAAGCTGGGGAGGCGAACGTTAGCGTAGCTGCTAAAGACGTTTGCTGATGTTCCTGCGGCAGGTGTTTAATCAGAACTGGATAGAACAGAAAATAGGCACCAGTCCACGGAAAAAGGACATTTTCGCTTTTTTTCCCCCTCAACTAGCTGCATTGAGAATTGATTAAAAAGCAGCCCGAGCAGCACGAGATAGAATAGACACAATTTTCATCTAATCACCTTCCAGGCTGTTGCTTTGCCAGGTCCACGGGTTTGTTTGTTTGTTTGTTTGTTTGTTTTTTAGACAGACGCGTGAGACGAATCCAAAGTCCCGTCCATTCTGTCAGGTTTGGCAAGACGTCGGCGTGAGGAGGAAAAACACATCCGAGACTAATGACAAGGCGGCGTCTTCAAATACACCGACGGGTTTATGACCTTGTCTGTTGCTCACAGTCGCCCCGTCCAACACCGCGGGTGACAAATGTGCGATGCGATCAATCTCGCATCGGCGGTGCGACAGAGAAAAAGACTAGAACACGGGGAGAACAAAGCATATTTAGGCACCGGGCTCATTGTCCCATGTGGTAAACACGACTGCAACTTCGGAGGCTCGGGGTCACTGGGAGAGTGGCCGAGTGGAGGACGGCCGTGGCTCGCTGTCAGGCATGATAGAATGCTGCGTGGCCTGTTTGGTGGCTGTTCACCCCCAAATAGTATAAAAATTCAATCTAGAAGTCATAAAAGAGGAGGAGGAGGAGGAGGAGGAGGGGGGCAAGATGGGCCCGGTGTGTGCTAGCTAATTAAAAAGCCATCTCATCACGTCCTCCACCCTGTCCTTGACTGAGCGCACAGCCTCATGCAGACGTGTGTGTGTGTGTGTGTGTGTGAGTGAGCGGTGGCATGTGTGCAGCTAAGCCTGTGGTGGGGAAGAGTGAAGAGAGGCCAGTGAGGGAGTACACCTGTGTTTGTGTGTGTGTGTGTGTGTGTGCTCATCTCACCATATCCCCATCTTTGCCCTTGACTTTGTACGTTCTCCAGGTCTTCCCGTCATCACTGTAGGCTACTTTGTAAGACTTGATGTACTCCGGGCTGCCGATACGCTTTGCGCCCTGGGTAATTAGGCCGGTGACCCTCATTCTCCTCTGGAGGTTTATCTGCAGGGTTAAAGAGAGAAAGGCCGACGTAAAGAAAAAAAAAAAAAAAAGCGGTGCATTTATGAATCCCTGGCGTCGCTGATGCCAAGCATCTGTCTCACAGGTACTTAGTGAGAGCACAGTGCGCAAGCAGCTTCGGTTAGTTGTGAATTTGTTCCTCTGTGTTGTTTCAGTCAGAGCCATTCATCTTATTCGGATGGGGCTGTGATCGCGTGGAGCATTTAATCAATAATGGTGCCCCAGATCCAGTCTGTCAATGCTGCACAGACTGTCAATACCGGTGCCAATGTGAGCAGCTTGGAGGAGCCAGAAGGGAACAGATAAGACGATGGAAGTAGGAAGTGATAAATGTTATCGTGGATCCGGCGCGGCTGGCATAAAGCCGGGTCATTGTTGTCAAGGCTTGATGGAGGCGCTGGAAACCCGAATGCGGTTTGACTTGACTGTTTTTCCAACTGAGGCTGATGCTGACATTTCTGACACTTCTGTCGTCATGCAAACACGTTTCACACGTGCCACGTGTCATTATTTTTATCATTATCATTAGTTTGCTTGGACGCCTTCCCCTGCACTCAGTGTCGAGACGGGTGCTGGAGCAGCTGTCATTGGGCGCGGGCGGGCTGTGCGGCGGACAAGTCGTAATTGAAACGTCTACGTATAGTTTGCATTATAATTTATCAGAGGAAACTCAAATCAGGTGGCAGTATGTCAGGCGTTAGTTGTTGTTGTCACTTGCACACAAAAAATGTGAAATTATTTAGTACAGAACCTTTTAGCAGTTCCCTATAATCACTCAAAAGTCTGAAGAGACATTTAAAATGATTGTATATGCGACAATACAAAAATTCTACAAGACACATTACGAGTCACTTGCGCTGATAGAATTACAATTTAGCGGCCGTGTGCAACATCTCTGCCTCACAACCCTCTGATTCACTAGCCCTTTCTTGGCTCTCTCCAGTTCTTTTTGCATAGAGATAGATATATCTCACTCTAATTAGAAGCCCTGCCACTAAAAGGCCACTGCAGGGGTACTCGAGGTGATCCTTCACATTTTTAATGGCCACCCTGAGAGATGCATCCGTCACCTCTGCGCTAACGGCGATGCCTTTATTTGTTGCAGCAAACAGTGGTGTTGCAGAATTTCTTTTGTAAGTAGACCTTTGCATGCAACCTTAAAAAGTTTTGTAAAAAAGCTTTTAATTTCTATGTCCCTGTGATGAACTGGCGACTTGTATAGGGTGTCACCCTGCCTTCGCCCTACGACAGCTGGGAGAGGCTCCAGCAGGCCCCCGTGACCCTGAGCTCAGGAATAAGCCGCTATGGAAAATGGATGGATTTTAATTTCCATGTTTTTCCTTTATGCACCTATGTATATTCCGTGAAAGCAGCGTTGCTAATGTTGTCTATAACTTGCAGAGTTGAAGATCTTGTGAGAAGAGCGCAAAACTTGTGCGAGTGAACTCTTGCCCTCTCACCAATCCCCTAATTCGCTCGTTTTGTACAAAAGACACCACTTCAGAAGCACCAGTGGATGAAATACGCTCGCTTCCAAACCCAGAAATTTTGAAACACTTTACTGCTCCCTTACCTTCGCATAGAAAACACAACCTGTTAGCGCAGTGTGACATAACAAGGTTCCTTTTCAGAAAAAAAAAAAAAAAACTGTCGCTTTTGTCGGAGAAATCTTTCAGCAATAAAGCAACGGCAACAATGAAAGCTGTTATGCAGCATAGCTGTCATCTGCAGCCCTCACAGCCAACACAGTTTAAAAGGATCCCTGTTGCTTCAGGATCCTTTATTTGTCTGTTTAAAGACAGCAAGACTTAGTCCCTTATATTGACAGAACCAATTAGTGAGTAGCAAATAACCAGGACATCAAGGCCTCAAAGTGGGTGATATTCTATATTATACCACACTGCAAGGTCAGAGGTAAAACCACTGGCTCCAGCATACAGCAGGACCTTTCTGAAGTCAGGGGAATGGTGAAGGAAGCAGCAGAGAGACTCTGTTTACCGACACACATACTGAACAGAATTGGAATTGAAGTATCTTGTATAAAAGTAAGTATGTTGCTTCAATCCAGATGACGATCAAAGAGCAGAATGGTAAAGTGCCTCCTTGACGCAGTGTCCACAATAAACTAGCTGAGCTTTGAAAGTAGATACCGGTGTTTCTTTATGTTCCACGAGTGCACTAATCTATATTTGTGCAGTTCAGTGTGTGGTCATGTTTCTGGCTAATCAGGCTCTTTATGTCGAGCATTATTGGACATATGTGGGAGTATAAAATACTGAAAACAGCCTCACAGATAACATTAGTATGATGTTATAAAATAACAATTTTTCAGACCTGTTCTTAGGTCAAGTTACTTGTTGAACGTGTGTTAAATGCTACTGGTGCTAATGAGCCTCGAGTGGTCAGAAATCAAACTTGAGCACAAGCACTGGCCGCTGCAGCTGCCATCACATGAAAAGACGTCTGGGTCACAGATCAAACAGCGCGACAGACTGCGAAGCATTTCTTCTGCACTAACCTAAAATAAAAAGAGAGTCACCGCACGAACATCAGCGATACAAGAACACAGGACGGACCTGGACCTGAGCAAACAGCCATTAACGGCCTCTCATCTTTAATTCCAACACTATCTGCTGACCTCATTCCCCTTTTGCCGGCGACTTGGCTGGTTTGGTCGCTACGACGTAGCCGACTGGAGCTGTATTTTGCTGATATTGGTCAGACAGGCAGCATATTTCCCCAGAGTGTTCAAAAGCAATTTTATGTGTGAGCTGGTGGCTGTGGAGAACTGATTTTTTTATATTTATCTATTATTTTATTTTTTATTTTTTTTGCACAGCGACAGTGTGCGACCAGCAGCCATCTCGCTCACACTAACACTCATTTTCAGCGAGGGCCCGACGTGAACATAAACAAACCTGAGAGCCTGAGATTCATTGTTGAAAATTTACATCCGTGAGCGGCGGCTTCTGAAACACAAACGCTTCTCGACCTTTTCTATCATTGTGTCAGCTGTCAGTAAAATCCGCCTCACCGGGCAGACACCGACACCTTTGTATAATCTGACCCCCCAACTATCCCCCCCCCCAAAAAGAAAAAAACCCTCTGGCACGCCTGCGCACCCCTGTACTCACGTCCCAATTACCCCGACCCTGTGTACAACGGTGTCTACAGCAGCGCGAGTGGCATCCCGCGTGGCGTCATTAAAGTCAAACAAACGGCCTGCATGTTTTATGCGTCGCTCTCCCGCCAGACGACTCTTCCTCTCCCGCTCGCGCCGTGTCGTCTGCCCGCTTCGCCTGGCTCGTTTTTACAAATCCATTCCCTTCGCAGTCTCTGCTATTCCACTTGTTAGAGACGGCCCCTCCGTCACGCTGCCGGGCCGTCGTCGTAGTATGTTTTCCTATTACGCTCCGTTCACGGTTCACCGCCCTGCCATGTCTCCCGCATTTAAGTCTGTCGTCAGCACTTCCATCCTCATGGGAAAAAGTTGACAGTCCATCTATCTATCTATCTGCCTATCTGCCTATCTATGTATCTATCTATCTATCTATCTATCTATCTATCTATCTATCTATCTATCTATCTATCTATCTGTCTATCTGTCTATCTATCTATCTATCTATCTATGATTTGAGGCGAGAGCACCACAGAGGCTCTCACACTATTAATCTAATTACTACCTTATAAGACAGATGTATTAAAAAATGGCTTCATGGGGTTTCAATTGGGTAATAATACACACTGGTAATTTTTCTTTTTTCCTTCCGCATTCATAAGGGCTTTAATGGTGTGCAGTTATAATCAAGGGGCCCACCAGCAGCGCTGCGCTATTACATGGATAGGTCTGCCTCTGACACAAAAACTGACTAATGGCACAGCATGATTGTTGACTTTAACAAAGCAGAAGTGCGAGCAGGACTGTGTGCGGTGGAGCCTTGCAAACAAGTCTCATTTCTTTTCATTTTACAAGCGGCGGCGGCGGCGCTGCTTAAGGAAAAAAGCGCAGAGCGGTCGCAGAAATCGCTAAAGACGAGCTGAACTTGGTCAACTCAATTTTCGCAGATGTTTTTTTTTTTTCCCTTCGACTTTTTTTTTCCTAACTCAATCCTGCAGATGGTTTTGCCTTTCTCACGCGGCGGGCAGACCAGTGTGTGCACAAAAGACGTTGTGCGTCATCAGGGCGTTTTAGAGAATCTAGCGACGGCTGCCACGGCTAACTGCGACCACGGCTAACTGAGACCACGGCTAACTGAGACCACGGCTAACTGCGACCACGGCTAACTGCGACCACGGCTAACTGAGACCACGGCTAACTGCGACCACGGCTAACTGAGACCATGGCTAACTGCGACCACGGCTAACTACGACCACGGCTAACTGCGACCACGGCTAACTGAGACCACGGCCTTTTGCACCGTTTCACACACTACACCTGCATCTGTTGGTCCTTCAGCCCCCAATTTATGCTGTCCTTCACCACTAGTTTCACCGTGTCACCCATTAACCCCCGGCCCGGCAGCAGAACGGCTCCATATTACCTCTCAACATAAACCGCCCCAGCTGGCGCATGACGGGCATTTGGAAAAAAGTGAAAAACATAAATAAATAAATAGATAAATACAGAAACGGCAAATGAAGCATGTTCACACTGAATCCTGCCTGTCTGTGTCTTGGTCCATTTGTCCCTGGCCCTGGCCCGGCTTTGCACGCTCCCTGTACTGTGAAGGTGCTTTACCTGAATCCATGGCCATCTGTCATTCTCAGCAGCGGTCCAGGCATTGACCAGGCCCTTCTTGTTGAGGCGCGCAAAGTAGGGGTACCACTTTTGCAAGCCAAAGAGCGCGCGGTGGGTGGATGAGGCCGTTATCTGCTGGTTGGAGATGATACCGCCTTCCATGCCGAGCGGCCCAGAGCACCCTGGGTAAAGACAGAGACAGAGAGAGAGAGAGAGGGGGAGGGGGAGAGAACACTGGGGTGAAACTGTAGCAGTCAGACCCATAATAAACTCTGTGACATGATTATGGATTTTTTTGGGAATGCAAGAAGAAATGAATCTTGTAATGCCGATGACTTTGTCCATGTCTCATTTTTCTCCTCGCTCCTTCCAGAGAGTCGATACGATACTTGATCTCAGTCTCAGAGACAAAAAAAAAAGCACAGTCCCTCAGACTTGCACATTATCACAAAGGGCCATTAGCACTGACACTTTCCCTTTGCGCCCTGTTCTATCTTCGGCTGTGGAGTTCATCATAGATTTCGTCCTCCTATTTCCCTCTCCTGCTTAAAATATTAGTTGCTTATGTAAAAAATAGAAACAATAATAATAATCATAATTATGATTATGGAATCCCCATCTTTCCAGTATGGTAAAATACTTTTATTTCTCTCCCGTAAACATGAGTGCTCATCTCTGCTTTTAGGGGGACGATGCTTCATCCCTTCCAGTAGCAAAAGAGTGCTCAGGTTGCAAATAAAGGAGCTGCAGCCACTTGTGGGAAGCATCATCCCCAAACCCAACACGCTCTCCATTAAGGCTCAAATCAAACTGCTGACCGCAACATTCTCTTTGGTCATATTTTGAGGGATGAACATAGTGGGGTCACTTTGAGAAGTCTTTGTTTTTGCTGTGATTTACAGCCAGGGACAGGAATTGGTAGGGAAAGGGAGTTTGTTTCTAGAATAGAGAGCAGCATCTCTATGAATAATCCAAGTCAATCAAGTCAAGCCACAACCTGAGGATCCTGTATATCCGGTGGAAAAAACACCACCACAAAAGAATAACGCACTATTGTATACTGCACCAGATAATTGTTTAGTCCCATTTAAACCCTCTGCCGCTTTGCCTCCCATGTTTGCGTGCGTGAGCTGCAGCAAGCTCCTATTCTTGATGTCTTGAAGTATGGCCTTTATTTAACTTTGAAAGGGATTATATGCATTTCAAACGAAGGGCTGGATAATTTACAGAAGCTCTTCTCAATCCTTCACTATAGGGACCAAATGCAAATACTGATTTATTTTTCCTCTGAAAAAAATGTTTTTACATTCCAACAAGCAGTTCCCTATGGATTATGTTTCTTTTCTTCCAAAAATAATAAAACAAGATTAGTCTATGCCGGTGTCGTGGTGATGTTACTGTCACAATTGCACATAACAATCCCACATTTTTGCATATGTTAATGTTGCTTTTCAAGCCCAATGTTTTAGCATATTCCAATGGCCCACACAATCTACACAAGTAATGATGGTATACTGCTGAATCCGAAATCCCATTTTGTCTGGCTGCATTTCAGCAACTACATCCTGTAACTGAACACTGACGGTGACCATGAAAAGTATGACTGGACCAAAGTCTGTACACCTGTCTGATGATCATTCAAGTAGCAAACTAGTTTTCAAATAAGAACCCTCCATTTAACATTGCACAGCTCCTTTATTTTAGTCAGCATGATTACATTGTCAGTAACACTCTGCAAACAAGTGTAATAATTAAGTTTTACAAGGGGGGATTCGAATTTAAAGCCTTGCTTTGTTATTAACAGTGACATTTAAAAAAAAATGTGTTCACAATGTCAACAAAGTGCAGCTGTAGATGTGCACCAAATATTAGCTTATTAGCTGAGGTAAATACAATCACAAAGAAATACAGGTAATCTGATGGAAGGTGATGAAGGCTTAATGGAAACAGCAGCATGATGAGTTTCCCCTTTGTTTATTTATACATTTAGAAGGAGGACATGGTTTGGTGACAAATATTTATTTTTCAGTTAAGGAGGAAGACAGTGATTTGTTAACAGATATTTGCTTATAGTTTTAGAAGACTTTTGTTAGCACAGGTGTTTATTTAGAGATCTGGAGGATTTGTTGGCTTGGATACTTGGCTGTGGCCACAACAAAGGGATTTGCTAACCCTCATAACCCATCACAAATACACAAACAAATTGATCTTTCCATTTTCAACAGCTTTCCTGAATCCTAGTTGATGCATTGAGCAACATTAGGAATATTCCAATGGACTTGGGGGCTCCAATCGAAGAGGATTTAATGATTTCCAAAACAAGCGTCTCTTTTTTGTTTTCCTTTCATTTGCGCAGCTGTGTACCTACACTCGGAACACCTGCTTTTTCTTTCAAAACTCATCAATGCTTTTTTTGGGGGGGATTCTATAAGCTCAGGGTGAATTGATTTTTGATGAGGGTGTGTGAGGGAGAGGAGTGTCTTTCGAAATCTGTAATTTGCCTCCAATTTCGAGATGACTGTCTGTGGAAAATCATGGTGATTAAGGACTCCAGCGCACAGAAGGGAAAACGCTGTCTTCGACTGAGGTTTCGATTGTGGCTCCTGACAGCTGTGATTGAGCAACATTAGACAATTCAATGTTTTCATGCCTTCTAACTGTTCTGCATTACACTGCTTTTGACGACTACTCTGAACGAAACTGCCCACCTATCGAATTTCACTCTTGTTAAGGAGCACGTTTACCGTCAAATGGCTCGGTGTGCAATAACAAGACAACAGCTGAGTAATGACATGGTAATAATCCACTGCCTCTAATCCAGGTCTCTTAAACGTCTGCTTCACGGCAGTATCAAGCGTGTCTAGATACCAGCTTTCTGCCTGCACCTTTCTACTTTAAACATCATCAATAACTGAACATGGTTTGCGGCTATTGTATGTAAATGTTCTAAAGCGCTGCAGCAATTATAGCTTATAAACAATTAAGCGTTTTCACCCCCAAAAGGTCCTTGAGGGCATTTTATTTACATCTCGTTCCATCCCATTGCACATTAAATACTCACTTGCATCACCACAACACACAATACACAAACCTTTGATTTATGTATTAGTCTTTACAGTTGAAATAATAAAATAATAATAATGAAAGGATTTAAGGAGCAAGTTTGGACTTTGAAGGGAAACAGGGTATTTTTTTTCTGTTTAACTTACTACATTTCTTATATTTAATGAACGTTAAGGCACATCTGAAAAAAAGAAACCAAAATTGGTGCCCAAGAATACACTTAGAAGGCATCCGATCACACGGACACCAGCACAGTGACGGCACAGCACCCACCCAGAGCAGCCAGAGGTTGAGCATCTTTCTGCCGACGCCACTAATCACTGGCCTGCACTCCACCTCTTGAGCAGCTGCCAGCAAACAGATGCCGCATTTAATTTCAACGGAGCACAACTGCATCCGGCATCTACTGGATAACGGTGTGGGAGTTTACCCGCCCACTCCCTTCTTATTATTTTTAATGACAAAAAAATTATAAGAAATGATTTGTGTGCTGGAGCACAGACGATTGAATTTAATACAGCTTTTTTTTTTTTTTTTTTTTTTTGCTCAACGGTTGGTGGATCTCATTAAAAAGCACATGACTCATTTGTTTTCTCCTTTTACCATATCTCTGGCCAGATGGTTGAAATGGCTTCGTTTAAAACGCCTCCCACCCTAAAAAAAAAACAAAAAACAAAACAAAACGAAAAAATAAGTGTGACAAAAGCTGAGGGTTCTTAAAAACCTCCCCAAACTACGAGGATGTATCAAAAGGTGTTTGCTTGAGCCGGAGGCAGTGTTGGCTTGCGTGCGGTGAAAACCTGCAGGTGTCGGCGTGAAGGGGCCTCCTGGGGGGTGGGGCGCGAAGCCTGGAGCGATGGTCACTGCACGCCATGATGTCACCCACCCTCAGCGAGTGGTCATTACAGCGGAAACAGCGAATCATCCCCGGCACGCGAAAAAACAGACATGACACATAACAGCAAACTGTGAAAAAAAAAAAAAAAAGAAGGGGGTGGTGGTAGTGGGGGTGGTGGGGATGGGGATCTGAAGGCGCTCGGAGGCGATTTGACGAGGGAAGAAAGTCAAGAAGCAGAGCGGCGTGCGAGGAGAGCGAAAACAACCCCGGCACGACTTCCCCCCCGGCTGCCGGAACGGCGCAGCTCCGGTCGACAGGAGGCGGCAGCGGCGCGTCTGGGGCCGTGTGGCAGGACGGAGAGGCAGCGCGGACGGCCCGAGATGTGTGTATACGTCCCACTATGGTCAATTAATCCTTCTTTCACCACTTCCTTTTCCCGCGCGTGACTCATCGCCTCCATTTTGAGGCGAGGACGGCGGAGGAGGCGGCGGTGGGAGCAGTATAGCGGCGACGCCAGAGCAAGCCCATTTTCCGCTATGTGACGGATGAACTTTTTTTTGGTCGTTGTTGCCTTTGAGGATGAACCGGCGAGGTTTTTTTTTTTTTTAGGGATGGTAATCCCATTTTTAAACGAGGGAGATGGCGAGCTCTGCATATCAGATCGTAAAGTGGACGGAGCAGGGCTGGCACACAGCGAGGCAGGCGTGTGGAATTATTTTCAGGAAGAGCACAAGACCTGTGGAAACTAGACTCAATTTGGAGTGTGTTAAGGAGTGTATCAAAGTTGAGCACGGCAAGCATGCAATGAGAGAAGCTCATCACTGGCCGAGTCATTGTGGGAGCTGCTCAATCAGATGTTAATAGCAAACAGACCAATCAGCCAATGGCATGGCAGCAACTCCTGCACAGATTTAGCTGTGTGGACGCGGTGCAGGCGACTTGCTGAAAATCAAAGTGAGCACAAAAACAAAGGGAAAAAAAAAAATCTTTGACAAAAACAAGTGGCTGGCTAAAATGTGGCGATGAATATTTCATCGTCTTCTGAGGCCCGAGAGTAAACTTTCTGCAACTTTTCTCTCGCTTCTCTGGCCTCTGCCGCTGCCCTCCTCTCTGAGGAGACCTCCTAGTCCCTGCTCACTGCCGGGGCCTCGCCCAGATGTTTGAATCTGAATCACTGCACAAACTTCTTCCCCTCCCAAGTTTGCTTGTTATCCCATCTACAGTCCCTCCCTGAGTTTAGTCCATTGACTGTATGTGAACATTATGAAGATGTGAAGTTTAGAAAAAGGAGACCGATGGGGAGGGTCAATAAAATTTGTGTTCTACTTTGGCCAGCAGGAACAGCCAAACATGGTTGCAAAAAGACTAAAAATGACTTGCTGTCAATATGTAAAGTAGAAACTGGTTCAAATGTTTGGTTGGTCTAAATCGCTAGTCCAAAACCTTAATATATTAAGTAAATAGACCCAAATGTCAATATGTCCTATTTGGTCGAACCTTCATGTAAAAAATGGCAAAAAGTTGTGGGAGTGGCTACAGTTGAGAAGACAAGTGTGGTCAGCTGAGCAGCAGGTGGGCAAGCATTTAGCCACACACTGCACTCAAACTCCAATGATTGCTCACTTCTGGTACCACCCACACATCTAAATATGGAATCATCCAGTTTCAAAACCAACCAGAAACTAGAGATCATGAAAACCATGAAACCAATATCTAGGCTTTAGAATGGGTGTTCGCAAACCAATGGGTGACCTCACGATGACTGCGCCCATCTTTATATACAGTCAGTGGTTCAGTCTAGATCCTGTCAGTGTAAACTCTGTCCTTGTCCTTCCTGGGTTCTGAGCTCCAGCCTTCACTGTGAAGAGGAGGCGTTGTGCGACTGGTGCTTCTTGTCCACCTATGTCTCTGTCTGATATCCTGTGTTAAATCTATGATCATGGTTGACTATTTGTGTCAACGAGCAATAATATACATCAACAGATACAGTCCATATGTACAGATATATGGGTATACGACAACAATGCTCAAATAGCTCCACGTTCAGTTCCAGCAGTGGGACATAGTTAACCAAATCTAAATTAAATGACACAGGCTAAAGGTTTCATCTAAATTTGACCTTGATCCATTGAACCTTCACTATTGCACCGTGAATTCTTGCTATAAACATTGTGACAAGAATTGTTTCAAAGCTGCAACCTTTTTCACCTTGTCACGCCGCTGGGCCGCTCTTAACGAGTGGCCTCCGTATCAACAGTCTGAGCTGCAGGTCTCCTCCCCATCCTCCTTCCGCCTCCCCAACCCGCTGGGCCGCGGCCTGCTGACCCGTGAAGTGTACGCACCCCCCCCCCCCCCCCCCCCCCCACTGAGGCGCACATCACTTACAGTGCCGCCATTGTGATGAGACATGTGAATCCATCTGGCACGGGCCCCTACCAGCCGTATAAACAAATTATAGCCCCACTGGAGGTGATGCTAGCACACCAATATCAATGAGCGTGTGGGGGAGAGAAGGAATGAGATAACAAAATAATGAACATACAGAAGAGACACCGGGGTCGAGATCCCACAGGTGACCAAATAAATTGCAGCACACCTACGTGGAACACATGCTGGTGAATGACTGTGATAGTAAGGGTACTTAATATATATGTGCGTGTGTATAAATACATACATACATACATAAATACATGGGTACATGCATACATGAATACACGCATACATTCATGTAAATGTTCATTAAATTAAAGTTTTTTTTTTTGTTGGTTGTTTGGTTACAGCACTCCTCACAGCACTGCTCGTTATGTATATGTCAACCTATGTAAAATGTGTAAGAAAGCACCAACAAAAAAGAGCATCTGGTAAGAATAACAGCAAGTCAACAAGGCAAAATAAAAAAAATTATATGTCTAGCACCAAAAGAAACAACGTGTGGGGGATCTCCAAAGGGTGTTGGAATATTAAACCAGTAGTCTTATGTAACCAGAAATTCTCCCTTCAAATTAAATAATGTCACAATCTCAGAGATTGTGACCAAATTCTATATAAATATAAAAAAATGAATCTGAACTGGAAGAGCAATCACAGTGAGACAATATCTCGGCAGCGCAAGCTTGACTTGATGGGCTGTGAAAATGTAGTCATTTGCAACCACTGTTTCAAACTATGTGAGAAAGTTAAAAAGGGAAGTGGAGAAGATAAACAAAAAACGAAAAGCACTTGAAGTTGACGAGAACACCGCAAAAGATATTTCAGCTTGCTACAGTTTAATTGGTCCAGGCCTGCTGGGCTAAATTTGTGACGCTGGTAATTTTTAGAATAAAATCGGCACACTCAAAATGACTTGGCTTCTCTACGACTATGGCCTTGAGGCAATGTCTCTCACACAGTCATCAAGTTTCATCTGTGGAAGATGTTTAACCAACTACTTAGCCTGTAAATGTGTCTGGCTGCATGTGTTTCTCCCTGGGCAACAACAAAACTGCCCCAGTGGGAAGATTAAGGTTGCTTGCACTAAGTGTTGCTGTGCTCTCATTTACTTCTTGTGCACAAATTGCATTCTCACTTTTTCTTCCATCCTTCCACTTTGTTATCACTGGGTGCTGGATATGATAATATAAATATAATTTCAAAAATTCTTGTTTATTATCATCTTATAATTACAACTTTAAATTATCATTTAATGTATTAATTTAGAAGCAGCGCAGTCAGAACTGGGTTAATTGCTTGAGCCGGGCCTTTTCTGTGTGCTGTTTGCGTCTTCCTTCTGTTACTTTGGCTTCCTCCTATCAAAACATTGGGAACCCTAAACTGGCCATGGGTGTGAGGAGGAATGTGAAAAGTTCTTTGTATTTCTATGTGGCCCTGCGAAAAACTGACGATTTGTCCAGGGTGTAACCCGCCTTGGCCTGAAGACAGCTGGGATTGGCTCCAGCAGCCCCCGACACTGAGTGCAGGAGAGGCGATAATAGAAACTGGATGGATGGATATTTGTTTTGGCTTATCTGTCACAGAAATTCAATAACGTCTATCACTATGCTGGAACACACAACTTTTTTTTTGTATAAAAAAAATAAGTTGAAGAAAGTAGGAGAAAGTTTTACTCATGTTTTGTTCATAAAAAACACATTTTCTGTAAGTTGTTGCACTTGACATAAATTTATCATAGCAACCACCAAACGGAAAAAGGGTAGGGGTGGGGTTAGAGTTTAGAGTATGTTAAGACTATGTTTAATGGACTGTCTTATGAAGCATATGGTCATGAACGTTCTGCTGCACAAACCTTACAGGATTCTACATGAGAAGTTCAGGATGAGGCTAGCAAACAACATCAAATTATAATACAGAAAAAAAAAAACAAACATGTAATATTTATCATTAGAACTACATTTCCCCAACAGTTTCATGTGGAATTCTCAGCATGTATAACAGCGAGCAGTTTTCCCACTTGAGCATTGAATATATTTCATAAAACATGTCATATAAAGTGTGTTTTTAAGTATGTCTAGAAAATGCACAACAGCAAAAGACATCATTTTTCTTTTTGGTGCCAAACTTGCCCACACACAGCGTGGGCTGAATAGACAAGTTAAAGCAACAGACAAGTACCGAACAGAGATGGGATTTTTCTAGTTCGTATTCTACTATTCTACTCTAACAACAGATTTTTAGGATATGACTCTAAACCAAACAATTATTTCACTTTTTTTTTGTAGTAATAATCACAACCCTTTTAAAACAGATTTTGACAGTTGCATTGTTGGTTGTCATGATGGGACAGTGAATATTAATTAATTATGATTAATGCAAGGCATCCTATTTGCAGTTTTCCAGCAACTAGACTCTACCATTACATTTAATCCACAACACACCATTTGATCTGTCATACATCACTCCTATTTCATTAATTAGAAGCAATCATTATAATAACGGCTCGAACGAACCCCTAAGGCTGAGCAAAATGAATGGGAGTTCAATATGTTACATAAATATTGAATTGGGTTGGAAAAATTGAAGTCATTCCCAAATGGGGGAGCCAAGCATATGTTCTTGTGGCCTTGGCGACTAGTGATTTACAATGGGCCCTTTGCCTGCTGTTATTCAGCCCTGGTAACAACTTCAGCAACTTTCAAATGTCCCTCCATGAAGCAGACTCGGTCAAAAATGTCTCGTCTGTCGCATCACAGCTGTTTCACGCTTGAGAGAATTGGATTAATCCATCGGGGAGCAGCAGGGATCTGACTATGAGGATCCCAACATGTTTGCTCACAAGGCAAGTCTGCGCTTTATGTTTTAACAATGGCCAACAATAACCAGATCCAACCATAGTTGAATGTTTAATTATTATTGTGGAAATCATTATTGCTTGTTTGTTTGTTTGTGTTGGCCTGTCTCTGGGTAAAAACAACTAAATCTTATGAAATGTGACTACGGTAGATTAGTAAATCAATAGCATCTGGCTCTAGGGTGATGCATTAATTAAAAAAACAGGCACGATTCAATGAATCAATCCAGGTGAAATCACCTTCAAGCTGTAAATCAGATGAAAAAACGGATATATTTATCTGAGATCAATATTGAAATTACTGCAATAACAATTACCAATATTAAAAGTAATTGTTGTAAGTATTACAAATGATTTGCAATGGATCCAATATGAAAAAAAACAACAACCTTCAGTGATGATTCCAAAGTCTTTGCATGAACGTTTTATCATGTGGAGCCAAAAAAAAAAGATGTAAGAAAACCATTTCACAAGAGAAAATTAGATGCAATGCAGCGTAGATGCGTCTGAACAAGCGCCCTACTCCATTACCTCTCCTTTGGACTGCTGTCTGCGCACAAAGCGGGCGTATAACTCAAGGAAAAAAAAGAGTAGAAGAAGAAGACGAGCACTTACTGTACTGGCAGTTCCTTCCCATGTACTCCCCTGGGCACTCGCACGAGTAGTTGGCAACCAGATCCGTGCAAATGCCCCCATTCTTACACGGGTCCCTTTCACATTCATTAATATCTGCAGGAGGCAAGAAATGCAACAAAAGGTGCATTAGTTCATTTGGAGGAGCTATGTAGGCAATTAGAAGGCTGGCGTCTTCATTACAATGCGGTGGCAGCCGGCATATATTGAATTTCCTCGGCCTTGCTGATTCTATCTGCCTATGAACGCTCTCATGGACACGGCGCCAGCTTGAAGCTAATAAATTACACCGCACCTTGGGACACCACAACACAAGACCAAGTTGTTAAATGTGAGGAACAATTGACACGTAAGGTAATTTCTTAGCAAAACAATGAATCCTTCTTAGAATTCTTTTTTTATTTTTTTATTTTTTTATTTTAAGTGTTGTTTTTTGTTTTGCTTTCTTGGGAGGATGGCCTCTCTGTTGTGTAAAGAATTGGTTCTGTTGGACAAAAATCAAACATCAATATTCACGAGCTGAGCAGAGGAATATCGGAATATTTTGTACCTCATTTAAGAAAAGCTAGTTTCAACCAGCCAGTATAAGGAGTGTTTGTTTCTTTATCTCCCTTTATACTGCAGCAGAACTGTAGACCTGAAGCCAAAGTTGTAAATTGTCATGCTGGCACGGAGGCTTCTGAATCCTTAACACTGTCAACTGTGCTTCTCTCCTTTTTTTTTTTTTTTTTTTTTTTTTGTTCTTATAACAGTTTGTTTGATTCAAATCCATCTGACTTATGTCAACAACTGAGATTACGCTGAGCAAACGAGGCTCGTTACATCAGGAGAGCATACATGCCGACAGTGACCTCTGCTGAGATTATTTTTTCTCCTTCAAGCAAAGTTCCTTGTCAAGTGTTTTTTGAGACGTTAACAGATTCACAGCAACACCCGGTTGTAAAGTGTACAGTCTGTTCCATGGTAGACACAGTTCCGGGGAACGGGGGAAATCTTTTTGAACAACACAGAACAAATTTTCTGTGGTTTCAAAGTTGCCTCGGACGGCTACACAATGTTTCAAAATTCAAGCTGCGCCCCAGAATGAATAAGAGGTGCATTTTGGCTTCATAAATATGTAACCAGGTTTGAGATTTGGAGCACTTAAGAGAGCGAAACATGATTAAAGTGAGTCTGTCACGGTGCTCTCTCTGAGATTGGATCTCTCATAATAGTCCTTTGGGAAAATTTGTAATCATAATACACACAGTGGATTCTTTTTTCTTTTTTTTTTTCATTTTCTTTTATTTCCTGAGAAGTCTTGTGCTTTTGGAGAAACGCGTAGCCGTGGACCTCGCACATCATTTTTACTGTGACTTAAAAATGCCATGTCTTACATTTGCACCGGTGCAGAAAAGTAAATAACATAAAATGGAATAAGCCAGATGGTGAGGAGAGAGCCAGACTGCCAGAACATGAGAAACTTAAAGTACAATATGTTGTTTGAATCATCCGACGACCCTCCAGAGACACACAAGACAACAGTACTTGGGAGAAAACATATTTGATGAAATTGAACCGTAAACGCGCAACACAAGATGATAAAACAGTTGGGGGGAGGTGGGCGGTCGTATTTGTCCGGCTGGATGTATGGATATTACTTGGCAGGGACTTTCAGAAAGATATCACGTTATTTCCCAACGTGGGAACGAGCGAGATGAGACCTGCAAAAGTGGAGGTGGAGTCTTAGATTTTCTTCACTGGATCACAGAGAGAGTCGGCAATTCGTTGCTGTGGTCGTCATAAATGGATGGGTCGGTGAAAGGTCAAATGCACAACGGGTCAAACAACCAATGACATGGGTGTATGATGTCTTGAGGAGTTCTGCAAATGCCTCGGAAGACTCACTGCATTAAAATGAGCCACAACACACAGAAGGACGCAAACTGCACGTTTAACGCAACACGGTACTAATTGCAAAACACAGAGGAGAGCAACCCTCATTGTCCTTGTGTGACTCCAACACAAATTCAAAACTGGGCATGTTCACAAGAAGGTCGATGATAAAAAAAAAAAAAAATCCAAATTATTAATTTTTTAACAAAAACACCTAATCCATGTTTTGTCCCCCTCTTATCTACATGACTGGCAGCATACAAGGTAAAGAAAAGTTTAACCTGTCTACTATGAGAGAAAATAGGAATACGAATGCCTACCAGCAGTGAGGGGCAAAAAAAAAAAAAAGCCAGACTTCAGAGGGAAAATCTGTGCAATCCAGTTGATGTGAAAGGTTACATTCTTTGTTGACTTCCTGTGATGCTCTCCTCCCTTTATCCCCCTTATCAGCAATTAGCTGTAGCGTTAGTGAGCTCCAGTCTGGGAACAACCTGGCAACCTTCACCGCCGACAACACATTATGAGCGCATGAATGAACAAATCAGTGCTTAGAAACAGTGTAACTGTAGGAGGTGACTGCTATCAAGACCATTGGGTCATAATAATAATAATAATAATAATAATAATAATAATACTTCTTGAGGAAAAAAAATGCAGTCAGTGTCTCTAATCCCAGAGTGCCACCGACTGAACCGCAGCCGCAGCACCAACAATAATAAAAACACCACTGACACACTTCCCCCGCTGAGTAATTTGCACTGGGAATATTCGGTGTTTGCTAATTGCCTTGGCGGAGTGCTCAAATTGAAACGCGATTTTATAGCCACTTGTGAACGCCGCCACGTAATGAATTTGCCGTGATTAGCAGCATGTTGATCCATTTGTGAGGAAACCCAGGAGTGTCGGCGGGAATATGTTGACACCAACGGCAACGGGAATCTTCACAGCCGTTTGCGTCTAGGGCCAGTGGGGGCGTGGCCAAATCCTGGCTCCACCCAGTCAAAGCCTGCAGTTGATTTCAAAGTTGATAATCGACGCCGGCGTAAGATCACACGGCTGCTCCGGAGACCTTGGGTGGCGCCAGCCGACCAGCCCCCGAGCGCAACATTTCACAGGCAACCCGTCCTACCGTCCCGTCCCCTTTTTAAGAGGGGCAACAGGCCCCTGGGAGACCAACGGCAGAGAATTACTTGAAAGCGGGTCTAGTGGCAGCAAATCAGGCGGGAGCGGAGCGGCCACCTCGGGGAATGCAGTTAATCCAGCCGATCAAAAGTGGAGGACGGAGGTGAGGAGGAGTTGTGAGGACGCGAGGGACCGAAAGCGTGAAGGAAAGTGTTCATTTTAATTGCTTCGCTCTCGCGAGCAAACTTTATTTTAGATAAAATCTTAAAGTTAAGCTTAAAAAAGATAGTGAATAAATAAATAAATAGAGGTAATTGATGTCTTTAGTTTAATGGAACTGAAGCTGCATTGGCTCGTGGCGATTTAATAAGCCGGTATGAGTAAAGATTTCCACAGTGAATGGAGACAATGAAACCACAAAGCATACAATTTAATGCAATAAAACACACAGGCTCTCCAATAATACGACTTTAATGAAGCTTATAATCTTTAGTTTGTGTTGAACCTGTGCCAGGACGGTGCCGATTCAACTGCAAGCGTGCTCAGCATCGCAATGAGCTGTAGGCCTCGCGCTACTTTGATGTTGGCATTGCACTTGGCTTGCAGAAACAATGCAGCTTCACTTCTGCGCTTCGAGAGTATGTACTCTGTCCGCCTCTGCGATTGAACAATCTATTAGACAACATTGAAATTATGATAATCCCTTTGCACAATCACTTTCCTCCCCTCACACTGTCATTTTGATGAGAATCACAAATGAGTGATGCTGTGCAGTGTGCACCAAACATGCATTTTCTTTTGTCTTGTGTGTTGTCGTTCCAAGGAGGGTGGCACTGGATTTACGCCAAAGTTTACCCCGACTGCAGCAACTGCACTGGCTGTCGTCAAACTGTCACAACCCATGCACACGTTTCTTTTCTACATCCGATATCAAATGTTAGAGAGTTTTCTGTTATTCTAAGACGTGATATTTGCCACGGCTTCTGAGGGACCCTCTCCCTCAGGTTTTGGTATACAGTCTAACCCATGCTAACAGTATGCTAACCCACATGACTCTTTATGTATGTTATGTGACCTGAAAAGTACGACTCTCTGAATAATTTGTTCAATTTCAAGGTAAGGAAGGAGAAAGAAAGC
The DNA here is from genome assembly GCF_046127955.1 of Nelusetta ayraudi. Taxonomy (NCBI): domain Eukaryota; kingdom Metazoa; phylum Chordata; class Actinopteri; order Tetraodontiformes; family Monacanthidae; genus Nelusetta; species Nelusetta ayraudi. The sequence continues at coordinate 748,682 of NW_027466230.1, forward strand.
ATGTTTGATGCAGTGCAGCATCACCTCACTCAGAAGAAGGCCTTTGCATTGCTTCTGCATACTGTCTCCCTGAAGCCCGAGGCTGCACTCGTGTGCGTCTGGATGAGACTCGAGGGAGGATGGTTTCTGACGAGCCCGTGGCGAGAAAAAGGCTGCCCACACAAACAGCCTCCCCAAGCCAACGCTCTGAACTCTCAAATCCATCGCCTCTATTTCTCTCTGCTTCAGAGTCTAATGCCGCTCTCATCCTTCCCCTGGAACGCCCGGGCTCCTCTGTTCCTCTCTAAATAGTGTTTCAGTCGGGATATGATGAAAGCGATGGATAGCCCCGCGTGTCAGGGGCTCTCTGCGGCTGGTGGAGAGCGCTAAATTGGACACGTTTTGCCCAGACAGCAAGAAAAAAGGCCCGCGTTGGTCACCTGAGCCCTGTGCCTGACTGACCTGTGCGCCTCCTCCACCTGATCTTCCCCTTAAAGAGAGCCCGGTGAGTTTCCCCCCGCGCGGTGTCCGATTCAGCGCAAAGTGGGCTTGTCGGGGAAAAAACATCGTCGAGGGACAGAAAATGATGAAATATCTTGAAAGGCGTCCAGTTTTTGTTTTTCCCTCGTTCCCAGGGTCCACATTAAAAAGTAACTTTCATTTATGTCCAAATTGGATGAGCTTGTTAAATTACATCGAGGCTGCGTTTCCATCTCACGTCCCTTCCCGTTTTCATTTCAAAACTTTTTTGGGCAACTCTTCAGAAGCAAAGCTCAACACCAGACTGTCTGTTGACTGCAAGTGACATCCATGATAATTCCAAGCTGTTGGAAACGTCCAAGTTGATTGGAAAGGAGATAAATATTGGCTGCCAAACAATCACTGCATGTGCACTTTTCCCATGCGGACATGTTGTACAACAAACAAAAGGCTTACGGAACAATCTTCGAAACCCACCCACGCTGCGACACACGCTGGGCAGCCAAGGCTCACATGTCATGTTGCGGCAATTTCAAGCGGCTGTGACAATTTAATTAAAAGTAAAAAGCACGTGACTTTAACATCTGCTTTTTTTTGCGAATTTCCAATTAGTACCAGAGTTCGACAAAGGCAGCGGCACACTTTCTTTGGATGAACCAGCCAGCTCAAAGAAAGCACTCGACAATGATGATGCCGTTTTCAGACATCATCTCTGACTCATCATATTATTGGCTTTTGTTAAGAAGCTCTCTGCTTCAAGGTTTGTCCTCATAAAAGTGAATGTGCCGTGTGCTCTGCAGTCTGCAGACGAGAGGAATGGCTGGGCAAGCAAGAGAGCTGCGAAAACAGGATATTACTCAGCAACGACTTTGTTGTGAACACCGAGACAGGCGCAGTGTTTTTGAGTGGCGGCGGGCATTAAACCAAATTCTTGAAAAGCTAACTAGAGTAGATGGAGTAGAAACAAGCCTGTGCTGCCCTTTTGCTAATGTAGAAAGGTTTGAACACGTGTCCGGTCACCTTCTGTTTCAAGACCACTTCTGTCAAGCCTGCGTGACTGTTCGGAGTCGACCTTTTCGAGGCAGATGAGGTGGAATTGTGACCTCATGCCGTCAGCTCCCTTGAAAGCTTATCATTGTCTCGTCGAGGACCAAAAAACACGATTTAATGCAAGATAATTCCTGGATTTAAACCACCAATGCTTTACTGTTCAAGAAAAAAAAAAAAAAAAAAGCATTAACCACTCACACTGATGGAAGAAATTCCCACTATAATCCTCAAACACTTGTAAAGCCCCAATAATGATTCAGCAAAATGAAAAAACAAAACAAAAAAACATCCCAGCAGCATTCTTCACTAAATTACAATTAGATAGCTTCTAAAACTGCGTGACAGCCTTGTTTTTGCTCTGCCAACATCATCAAAGAGACAACCGTAGCAATGTAGCATTTCAAGAATCAGCGAATTATGTCTGATCCCTTGGCAAATTTCAACTTGTCTCATCAGTTTTTATGTCAAGCAGGCAGCTGACACTCACACTCGCTCCTCTTAAGCCTCCTGACCTCCCGTTGCCCTCCCCATCAACACCAGAAGCAGCGTGTTCGACCCCTGTGGTCCGTGATCGACAGGGATGAAGTGAACAACCGCTTGTTTATGCCCGCCACACAATTAACCCCTGACCCCCGGCACGCGCACTCCTGAAAACAATCTGTCGTCATTTACTTGTTTATCGTGAGATGTGGTGAGAGCTTCTTGTGGGACAAGCTGTTGCTGGTGTTTGATGAACGGTGAATATGCTGATTATTCTGAATTTTAATATTCCTAATTAAGCAAACATTCAAATGAAATATTTGAACATTTTGAATTTCATCTCATCTCATCTCATCTTCCGTTACCTCTCCTCCTGCGCTCAGGCTCGCTGGGGCTGCTGGAGCCTGTCGCAGTAGTCTTACAATATTAAATGACACATGACACATTTTTAAAACACATTTTAGATTCCTAAAAAAAGAACTTGCAAATGTAATGATTGAGACATTAAACCATTTAAAATGATATATGGTGGTAGAAGCTGGCGTTTCTTTAACTAAGTGATTGACTGACTTATTGATTTATTGATTATATATTGGTGGGGCTACTTTGCTAATTACACTGGTGGGGCTTAACAGAAGTCAAAACTTCAATCAGAATAGATAAATATAATAAAACAGTAAAACTGGCCTCCCAGCACTTATTAGTAATTCACATTAGACTACCGTCACATTATTGTGTTGACTGGCACGCGCACACACACGCACACACACACACACACAAGTGTCCCGCTTCACATCAACGGCCCTCTCAAAATGACAAGTAGAGAGTGGTTTTCACGTGTCTCAGGACAGTCATAATCTCACTTTCATTAGCCAGCAACAAACATTTCTAAAAAATTACAGCTCCAACTTGGTCCTTTCAGTTTGTGATGATGGGAGTTGTCGTGGAGCTGAGACGGAAACCAACAGAAACCAAGCCATGCCCCACGTCCGCCAGTACCAACGAGTGAAGAGAGAAGACTGAAGAACAGTGGAGGTGGTAGTGAATTGCTTTAACGAATGCAGAGGGGGTAAACACTGCAAAAACTTCATTCAATAAAAGTAAAAATTGAAATTATATGGAAGAAAAAGCCTAGTTAGAATACACTAGTTTTATACACTAATGCTGAACAACCAATAAAGATGTATTTAACAACCATCCAGACAAACTTTGCACAGCTCAGTCTCAGCGTTTGATATATATGTATTTTCTATTAGTATTCATGTCCTATCATTTTCTCTGAACAGCGGTTTCACTTTCAGTCAATTTTGGCCTAATCTCATTGTCTACTTACGTTCATTTGAACAACGCGGGCGGTTTGAAATTGCTCGGTTTATCATTCAGAAATTTGGCTCGTAAAAAAAAAAGTCCCCTCTCTTAATACACAACCATTCAACTTCAAATTTCACATTAGACTCTCTTTTAAAACACATCCATCAATCGTTTGATAGCGAAAGTCCTTCTAATACCTGAAGGGTTGTCATTTTTGAGTAAATTATTTAATTGTCAGATTATTCACATTTCACTTTTGAAAGTCAAGTAGTGTGGTTTCTGTTTTCAACAATGCTAAATTTTTGTTAGCCAACATGTTTGGTTTCACTAGCTAGAGCTTAAGATTTGCAGTGTAAATCACACGTAATGCAATATGTTAAAAAAAAAAAAACAACAACAACAAAAACAATATAAGTTATGGAAATGAAATATCCCTTTAAACATCAGTGTTATGGACAAAGGGCAAGCGAGAGGTGGCTAGGGGGAAGAAGACCAGAAAGAGGAGCTACTTTGTTGTGAACAATGTCTGCTGATAAAAAGGAGGTGATTTGCACAGTAGTGGCTAATGGCAGCAAATGCGATCCAATAATTCGGGTCGAAAAACATAAACGTTCACTCGATCACCGGCCCGGCTGAATCCCTCCCAAACTGCGGCTGCGTACAAAGTTCTCCACCTGACAATATGAGCGATGAGAACGACGCCTCAGAGTATTCGAAGAGGACGCTGTGTGCTTTCCTACACACATCTGTCCTAGAGATACAATCCTTCCGCTTCCGTATCCACCGCCCCCTGCTATTATTATGTCAGGTCTGATACAAAAAAGAGTTTGAATAGTAAAAGTAAAAGATAAAAAAAAAAAAAAAAGCCATAAGAAGAGCAGTGCAGGCACATCCCTGGTGGAGAGACGGGGGTGGGGTGGGGTGGGGGGGTTGTCTCAGAGCGCTTCCCACTACTGTCTTACCGCATGCAGCTCATCACGTCACGTCTCGTCTCATCTCATCTCCGCTGCTGGCACGTGTGCGCTCGTTAAAGCGTACACTGTTGATGTAAAATTCATGCGTACACATGCTGTGCATACAGCGCCTGTGCGTCACATATGAGCTTCATATTTGAAATGATCGAAATCCAGTCTCGGGAGTTCCAGACTGCATTTTCAAGAAGCGCTGACGGCACGCGGCCGACCATCCTTGGGTGTCTGCTTTGACAGGTCCTGCTGCAGTGAGATGTGTTTCGTCCGCAGTGAACAAGGCCAAAGACAAGCCCCGTCTCTCTGAATCGAGTCAGAGATTGAAGACGGAACGGAAGTGCCTGTCTCCGCTGTCAATCTGCCCTGTCAGTCGCGGCCATGCCGCAGTAATGCCACTGAAGTGACAATCACCACAACAGACAGGACCGACGGAGCCACGGCGCAGGTTGAGGGCTACATCTCATATCTCCAAGTCTCCTTGGCTTTTTTTTTTCCCCTTCTTCTTCTTCTTCTTCTTCTTCTTCTTCTTCTTCTTCTTCTTCTTCTTCATCTTCCCCTCTTCTCGCCTGCAATGCTACTCCTCCGCCTTGGTCATACCCATCAAGGATCAGCACGCGCATTGATTTATGTTATTGATCTCCTCCCCAGAAATGACTGAAATACCATCTTGTATGAAGGTTAGCTTTCACAGTCGGGTATGATGTTGGTCTTAAGGGATATGATCATGCACGAGGCGATGAATTCAGGATTAAGAATAGTGTCTTCCAAGGACTGGTTTTCTCAAGTGGGATTAGCCCCGGCGAGAACGTATTCTCAGCAGCACTCCGGAAGCCAATGAAAAGGTTCTCCGGGACCGCTTGCGGAAGGTGGCAAAAACACTCACCGTTATAAAGGCACGCGGACCAGGGGGGCTCCTTGGAAACTGGAGTGTGCAGAGTTTGGAGAGACAGTCAGAGTGGTGCTCAGGGGGGAAGCTTTAAGTGTCATTTTAAGCTTATAGACGCGGCTTCCGCAGCAGGTGAATGTGAGGCGAATACTGATTTGTGCTGGGACAGGATTCAAGAGCTCTAAAAGCCACTGTTGATTCTTTAAAAAAATAAAAAAATAAAAAAATAAATAAAAAATAGACATCTAACACCATCTGTTACCGTAGATGGTAATAGGCGCACATTTGGAAGCAAAGGCAGATTAAGAAATTGTAATCAACAAACACACAAACAAACAAAAATATGATCGTCATGTATCATGCCTGGACGTATCTGCGCATTGCTTAGTCCACTCATTTGGCAAATATCTCTTCTGTTCATGATGGACAGTCAAAACCACCTGCAGGAATCCCATCCAAACATGGAATGGTTGCGCTCACACTATTCAAAAGAGATGGACTTTGGTGCCGAGCGTCAACGTTCTCAATAACAAAAGGTTACACAACTGCGATCATTTAAATACAAAGGATGCAGCAGCAGCCGGGGGCTGGAGATGCACAGCGCAGCCACCTCTGTCTTTCTAGCCTCATTCAAACACTCAAGGGTCTCTTCAGTGCCAGGGTTTTGGTTTCAACTGAAAACACATACATTCTACATACTGAATATCCTATAATATTTCTGCCACTATTGTGGACCAACCACAATGTCAGAGCCATACCACTTAAATTTATTTGCTCATCAGTTGACGGAAACGGCAACAGATTAACAAAATATACTCTCAGCCTGCCTTGAAACGTTATACTACAGCTATGAAATGATTTAAAATTAACTACTCTGAGGGAATGAATCTCATCTTGACCTAATGTCCTAGATCTCATCCATGAAAAAGAATTTTGATAAGGGTCAGACCCTGAATGGCTTATGCAGAGTTTAATATTGATAGAGCCGCAAGTTTAGGACACTTCAGCACTTTTAAAGAGTGCAATTTCACACTGATTTTTTATAAATTCATTTTGTTGCTGACCCGCTCTCTGAACTACCCTTTTCTGCTGTGAATAATGAACCCATAAACGCCTGGGCCCAAACAACAACCACCAGTCACTGTTTTTCTCTCTCAATTTGCAATGACGATTTTTTTTTTACAATTTCAGCATTTCTTCCCTCCTTTTCTGTTGGTCTGTCAGGATTCTGCGTTTCTAAACCTGCCCGTCATCAACACCTTGATGGCTCCATCGCAGTGAATAAATACAGACATAATAAAACCGTGCAGATATTTACGTGGCCCCAAACTGAACATCCTCACTTTACACAGCTCGGCCAAGTCACACTGAACCTTTAGGACTTTTTTAGTTTGGACACTGCGGGGGGACGGCCATAAGGCACGGGTCGGACTTGAGTCCAGCATTTTCCAGCCACCTGGGATTCAGAGCAGCATCTCTATTTATGCCCTGGCCATCAGCCAACAGGACATCCTGACTGCAGAGGCTACAAGGTGGCAGCTCAAGTGTCTGAGAGGCCCCCATGCAATTAAGCCCTGGTAACGGCCTGCTGCCTCACACTCCTCCACACAGGGATCTAACCAGGTGAGGGGGAGCTTAGTCAATAAAAACAAGGAGGGTAAACATAAAGAAAGTAAATTCAATTTTAGAACAAGATTTTTTTTTTCTCATGCCATTAAATCACAACTATCTTTCATTGGATGCGCAACAAATTCTGAACTCTCCTTTAAATGTAAAAATATACTGTATTTGGCTGAAATCTGGCCTCCCCTGAAGCGCTTGTACAGATTTACATCTCTCAAAAGCACTGCCCTTTTGCTCGAAGACTCTCTGTTTATCCGAAGAGTGCACTTCAAACCACCACTCTGACTGGAAGGAGTGGGGGCAGTGGGGGAGACTCACTCACCCAGTTCAAACAGAAAAATACCATCTTTACAAAAGAAAAAAGCCATCTTCTTGAAAGGAAGTATGTCTCGGTTGCAAACTTTATTTGGCATGATATGTACAGCCTCATATCATATGGATCTGATGTGTTTCGTTGAATTGTGACCAATGGAAATATAGTCAGAACTAACAAGCGAGGGTACATGACTTGCTAATGTTGTCTGGTGCCAGTCTGAGTTACATGTCAAACACTAGCACACTTTTTTGTTCTAGTATAAACAAGATTTTTATACAACATCCTGCCATCCATCCGTTTTTCCATCACCGCCTCCAGTGCAGAGTTGCAGTGCAGGGGCTTATTCCAGTCGTCTCGGGGTGAAAGTGAGGTCACACTCGGGACAAGGCACCAGTTTATTGCAGGGCCGGCACTGACAGATAAACAACCAGGAGCTTGTTGCTTAGCCTCAAGTGTCACGCATGTCTTTGGACTGAAGGAGGAAGCTGAAGCAGGAGAACATGCGAACTGCACGTACTCCTCTTTGACTGCAACGACTGCATCATTGTGCTCTTACACAAGGAATTGGAAATTATACTTACTCGTGCTGAAAAGATGAAATTAATCTGTTCAAGTAGAAAAAGGTTTAGAAGTTCTAATAAAGTAAATAACTATTACAATTATCCAATTGAAATCCATCCCAAACACAGCTTGTTTGCCCAGTGCAATGCCAAAAATGCCCTCTGACGGCTGCCAGGCAGGGCTGGTGTGGAGTCACAGAGATGTGGCAGGTTGCCTTGAGAAAGCGGATGCTCTCAAAATGACACTGTTGTGCAAGTGTGTCTAGTGCGGGCACCCTTCATCTGAACACAAAGCAGCTCAAAGACTCACTGATGGATCCGGCTCTCTGTGTCCCACAGTGTTTCCTGAGAAACTGCATAATAACTTGCTGCAAGCTTTTTACATTGAAAGAACAAAATATATGAAATAAGGGGTGGATGTCCCTGTGAGTGGCTGTGGTGATTTTAGCTCCTGGTTTCAAGAGTTATTAGTAAACCTGGCCAGCCCACGGAGGCCTTGCATGAGTTGTCAGTGTAGAACATCTACATTCTGCGTCTGGATGAATGCAGCCAGTTGATGGCTTTAGAGCATGCCCTTATTTCACTTCTCTGAGAGACGAGGCTCATCCGCTTGCTTGTTATCCTCGACGAGGTCCTGACCTGGTTTGCTGCTTGTCATCCTGTCTGACGCCAGCATGTAAATCCTCACCTTTGGCGAAGGCTGGCAGTTTGCAGGGAGTGTTTTTTCCCCTTTCCCTGGCAGATGACAGACAGTATGTATGATGGCATGCTGGCATGCGGTTTACCAACGGTCAACAGATTGCCCTGTGGTGTGTGTGGGCGGCCCTGGACGATGTACACAAGCATATTTTTAGGAGATACAGAAGATTACAGATGTAGCCAAAAATCGGATTATCTCCAGGGTCATGTAACGCATCATATGTGCTTTAAAAAATTATGTGGACAAGTGTGTTAAGTCCACTTAAACGACAAAAGTTCACATCTGACACAACCTGTCACTGCGATCGGCCCCAAGCACATTTGTGCAATTACAAGGCAGCTCAGCCAGCGTCTTCTCTTGCCAGACCCGCCAGGTGGATGGATTGTTTTGGCAAAGGACAAGCGTTTCTCCACTGCATGCGTCACAGGATAATTGTGTTTGTAATCAGGACACGTGTACGGCAGCTACATTTGGGCAGAAATCGGGCTTCACTGCTGGGCTGGGCAGGAAAACACACCTCGGGGCTCGTTCCAACAACTGGGCAGTGAAATAGATGCTAACAGGACAACTTGTGCCACAATTCTATGATGATGTTGGTGACAGTGATGATGACGATGATGACTGTAATTATGATAATGGTGATTGTTGCTGTTATTATTATTAGTAGTAGTAGCAGTAATAGTAGTAGTAGCAGTAGTTAGGGTTGTGACTTGATCTTGATCTCAACATTTTAATTGTGACCTGTGGGGGCGCTAATTGTCTGTCTTGGCCAGAAAAGACTCTTTTGCACAGGTACAGGAGCCTGTATGGACAAAGTTGTTGACAGAATAGTACTTTGCATACAGTTTATTTTTGTTGAACAAGTGGTAGTAGTCGTCGTCGTCGTCGCGATAATAGTAGTAGTAGCGGTATCATTTTGATGATAATTAACAATGAACATAGTAATCTTAAAAAAGTTTCCATTTTTTAAAGTCAAAAGAACAAAAAAGAATAATTCAGAATGTATGAAAAATGAAAAGGGGCATCATGACACAAGATAGTGAAAGCCAAAACATGAAGATGTGCTCTGCTCTTTCTCTTCGAGTGACACAAATGTGCAGCGGTTAGATCAAAGAGCAAAACATTTCGCTCAGCTAAATTGACAGGATCTTCGTCTTAGTTGTATTTACAACCTCTCTTTTTGAACTCCAGACGCGGCGGCGACTCAGTGAAGCGGCCCGGCCAATCGTGGGCCATGCTCTCACACTGCAAGACTCCAGCCCGTTACTTTGGCGCCTGTCCCTCCAGGATTCCTTCGCACACGGCTCGTAAACGCAACCGCCAGGCCACAGTTTGCAGCAATGGGCAGGCTACAAGCTTGTGAATCCAGTGTTTACAAGGTGTCCTTCACACAGCTCCACATCACACTAATGGAGCAGCAGGAAGAGCCTTGAGGCTGCCAGTGTTCACAATAGTTCTGAGGACACACTTCAGGTTGGCGGGGGCACATTTTTAGATCCATGATTCAATAAAGACCTTGGGAAACTCCGGCAGGAGTGACTCACAAGAAAATATGTAGAGATGTGGAGTACCGTTCAGCAAATATCACGGGGTAAAGGCCATGTTTTCAGTAACACCAATATGATATCAACGGTTTCTAAAGTTATGTTCGCTAATTTATGTACGAAAGTAAAACTGGCGTGTCGACGCGTATCACTTGAGTAAAACTTTCAGTGCGTTGTCACCCCAAGGCTGTCGAGATGAAGCCGATTTTTTCTTGCAAGAACACACCACAGGCTCCATGACTAAACTGTTGCCCCTGTTTGTTTTTTTTTTTAATAGGTTAAGCTTTCTGTAGGAACAAAGTATCTGTTTAGCCTGTTTACCATGGAAAAGTTTTTCTTTGACAAACTTTCTCCCCCCCGACACCCTTATAGCTCTACTTAAATCAATCTTAATCCATTTAGCTAAATCTGCCCCAAAACGTAATTTACTTAAACTAGGAAAGCAAATTGCCCCTGAACAATATTTAGCTGCACTTCTTATTCCATGACAGGAAGGGTTTTTTTTTCTTCGTTCTAACTGAAATTAAGACGTTTCCATATGATTTCTGTTGATACTGCAAAGCTGGTGGATTGATCAGAACTGGAACTCATTGCAAACAAGAGGAAAGTGCTCGTATATACTTAAGACGTCTTGGTCTTCGATTCCGGGCCTGGGACCTTTCTGTGTGGAGTTTGCATGTTCTCCCTGTGTCTGCGTGGGTTCTCTCCGGGTTCTCCGGCTTCCTCCCACACTCCAAAAACATGCATGTGAGGTCAATTAAACACTCTAAATTGTCCGTAGGTGTGCATGTGAGTGTGAATGGTTGTTTGTCTCGATGTGGCCCTGCGATGAACTGGCAACTTGTCCAGGGTGTCACCCTGCCTTCGCCCTAAGACAGCTGGGATAGGCTCCAGCAGACCCTCGTGACCCTGAGCTCGGGACTAAGCGGGTATGGAAAATGAATGAATGTATGAACAATCACTCTCCTAGTTAATTATTTATTTTCATTAATGGGCTGTTTCCTTTATATGTTTTAGGGATATCTATAGGGATCATCTTCATTTTCCAATCCAAATTGGAATAAAGTAGAACCTTTAAAATTCAAAAAAACAACAGCAATTTCCTCGCCTAGTGACATTATCTGTGCAGCCTCACGACTGCACTGAAATAAACTACTGCTGAAACCCTGGCGTGACGGAAGATAAAACCCACGAGCCCACCGATCCGTCTCCACTTCCACCCACTGCCCTCTCTATGGCGTTCTCCATGGGAGGACTCGGAGGTTGGCTGTCAGCCTCGCTCCCCCTCCTCCCTCCCTGCTCTCTTTGGGGAGGCAGTGACAGGTTTGAGGAGGGGAGAAGTTATATTTTTGCCACGGTCGGTGCAGGTAATCACGCCGAGGGATACCAGTCAGGGAATTGGTGGGTGTTAATAGTGGAATAGAAAAGGTTGCTGAGGCAAACTGCTTGCCTCTGCTGTGCGCCACGCTAATACACCTGTTCCAGTCAAGTGTGCGGGGCTGAGATTCATGTTGCCTTGGGTTTTTGTCTTTGCTATATTTCATTCTTAAGCAGTAAATTGAGCAAACAGGGGCTACTGTCTTCACAAATAAGTCAGGTCTACAGTTCCCTTCCTTGAGAATAAAAAAAATATATCCATGTGTGTATATGTGTGTCTGCGTGCGTACGTGCGTGCATGCATGCATGCGTGCCTCTCAGATCACTTATTCAGTTCCCAAAGCAGTGGGAATGAGTACAGAGCAAGACCGGGAGAAGCCTTTTCTCACCGAGATGATAAAAAGCAGTCTTTGACACATGAATTGACTAACGGGAACTGTTTCCCTTTGCTTTACATCATGCCTTGGCTATAAACACAGAGTGGTTATACCATGGCAACAAGCAAGGAAGGCAGCAGGGCTAATACAGCATGATGGCAACTGTCAATACGTGAACTGATACAGGGCAGCATTCGAAAACACACACGCACAAACGCGTGCGCACACACCTTCACATATCCTGCATTTAGCTTCAATCAATCGGCCCTGCTGGTCTGTACAGAAAGACGGCGAAGGGCAGGTATTGATCAAAAAGCATGATGGAAGATGGTCCAAAGACTCAGAGGAGGGAGGAAAGTGTGAACCTCAGGCACCTTTGCCGTCAAGCAGCAGCTTCATATCTTTCCAAATTCTGTATATTGAGTACAACCAGCATAAACACGCACAGTTTAACCTGTCTGCCAAAACAGAGGGAAATAAGTCAGCGCTGGAGGCCTCGTAGAGTGAAAAGTTACAAACAGATTTTTTTCCAAAAATCTAGCCTGCCAACAGTCTAAAATATGACCAAGTGCAACTAAGCCAGCAATAAAAGCTCCTCGTAACAAGCTGCTCATCGAAACATCAACGATCCAATAAAAATCCCGACTAAACTTCATTTGTCCTTGATAGACCGAGACAGCGCATGGCGAGATGATCTGCAACCATGATGAGTGAGGCAATCCGTCCAAATCTGCACAGTGTGACAGTTCATTACAATGTTTGGCTACTTGCCCAAGAACAAGGCTCCTGTTCTCTCAGGGATGAGACACTGCGCTATCAGGGAGATGAATGACTCGGTGATTATAATGGATCTAATAATAAAAGCAGTGACACTAAGCTAAAGTTAATTTGGGTTTTGTCAATGGGCGCCGAGGACATGAGCAAAACCTTCAAAACTGGATTCCAGGCAAGTTTATATTGCTTCAGGAGCGCTGAAGCAATATAATAATATTTGAGACTAAAATATTTTTCACGTGTCAGAAAAAGAGAGAGGCCGACACCTTCTGTAGGGATTATCGCAGTTGACCTCTCTATATGACAGAATCTCATGTGACAGAGTGACAGAATTCATTTGAATGGCAGTTGCTACCTCACACCTAGCGCAACTAAGACTGTCTGACATTATTCTGCATGGTGAAAACATAACGTCACAACCGACCTACTGTTATATGCTATATATGCACTAAAAGGGACACTTCACTCACAACTGAAATCTCACCAATTTACTACTCATCGACATCAACAGAGGCTCTGGAGACATTTATTCAACCGCATTACCATTCTTGAGTTCCGCAGAGGTAAAGTATCCCACACCACGCAACTGTATCGTTCTCAAGGAGACCAATGTGACAATGTGCCTCAAGGAAAAACAATGATAACACACGTTTAGCTCAATTAAAATGACCAGTAATAAAACAACGAGTGGCGTGTTTCTGTGCAGTGATCAGTTAGTGGTTTGATGTACATGGTTACCTTCAAGAAGCCTCGGCAAAGAAAACCAGCAAAACAATAGAAAGAGCATTTCTGGAACTACACTACCGCCAGGTTGTCAGTTAGTTTAGCCAAGAAGAACCCGCAAGCCACCGGTTTATTAAAACGGATAAAAATAAAAATGTGAGATCGAGGTGACTTCAACCTTTGACTGTGATCAGTGTGTTCTAACAAACCTTCTCAAATAAAAGACATCCCTGAAGCGCTTACAGGAAGTAAACATACAGAGGCCAGAAAAAAAACGATGATAAAATCATCAACATGAAATCCCAACACAAACAAAACTTTCTACCACAGAAGCCTGAAGAAGTTTTCAAACAAGCGGCTAAGGTACGAACCCAAGCACCCGTGACTCCAAAATCAGTTCCTTTGTTGAGTGTGAACAAAAGGGGTCTCCCAGATGATTCATGTGTCTGTGGACGGTGGTTGTTGCCATCTCAAGATAAAGAATAAACCGGCATTGTAATGAAGTGGACTCCGGGGTTGAGTTCTGCAGAGGTCCTGCAAACTGCAAACCTGAGCAAGTGTTCTTCTGCCTTCTTCCACCTTCTTTTTCTTGTTCATTGGAAGTTTGTAAGTCAACTGAGTGCACAAACATACCGGCTGCACTGCACTGTGTACGCAAACAGGCATGCTCATGCACGCAGATACTAATGTGAAACCTGACCAGCTGGGGAGAGGAGAGTGGGGCGGAACTGGGCCCGTGGACGATACAAAACAATCTCGCCTAATGTGGAAACACCCCTTAAATAGCTTGTACTTATCCAAGCTGTCCATGTGGGACATCATTTCTGGCCATGCTTCATAAAACCGGTGTGACAGGCAGGATATTTAGTGCATGTATTTAGGATAACGTTCAAAGGTGTGAAATTGGATTTGGCTCAGGCGGAGGGAGGAGATTGGAAGAGCAACAGTAAAAAGACAGGGCTCGCCTATACATACGGTGCATCCATATAATAAACGGTGCATACAAAGCCATACACTAATCCAGGCAAATACTGCTTTTAAACTCTGGATTATTGCAGATATCGCTTGAGCCAAGGGGTAATCCTCACAAACCTGAATTCAACTTAAATAAAGGAATCATCTGCAAACATTGCAGCCTGAGAGAGGCTTTAACTGATGCAATGCTTGGCAGTGACTGGTGTGACTACTTTTCATGCTCGCTTCGACTTGCATCAGTGCTAAAGAGGGGTAAATATTTATTTATCTACAAGACAATGAGTTATTTATACAGACAATGTCATCGTTTAGTTTGTCTTTGTGTGCCTACTTCTACTACTACTGGATCAGGTGAACAGCGCAGACAGCTTGCTTATTATTTGATATTAGTGACTTAAAAATAAAGTTCCACCTCAACCCTATACACGCTCTTTCAACTTCAAACTTTACAAACCTCAATTATAAAACACAAATGTGCGTCACTTGATAAACAAAGTCCTTCTATCACCTCCATCATTATAAAGTTTGAAGTTATTTAATTGTCCTTATATTTGAAATCCTTCTTTTTATAGCGTGAATGGATGTATTAGTATTGTGTCTGGTTTCAGCAAGTCAAACGTGTTAAAAACATTATCCAAAAATGAAATGCCCCTCAGGCATCAGGGTAACGGTTCGAGTTAGTCATTAGAAACTCACACCAAACCACAAAGCAAGTTAAGCTGTTATTTCCAAGCAGATAGTTATTTACCTGCCTTTAGCAATTCAATGAATTGCAATGAATCATCCAGATATCAGATAGTGATTATTAACGTCTTCACGCGCAAGAGAGTCTCTCCGTTTTTTTTTTTTGTTTTTTTTTCCTCTCCAGCGCTCATTCCCATTCAGCTGAAATTAACATGAGCCAAATTGGCAGTAATTAATGTTCATTGAGTGTGTATAGAATCAGTTTCTCACCAGCCTCAGGGCTTAATAGTAAACAATAACTGAGTTATGACATGAATGCCAGTCCATTGTTCACAATTCTGCTGCAAAGAAAAACAAAGGCAAAACGCGGCTGCGGTGGCTCGCTGTTTACTTTTGGGCTTCTTTGTACGCTTTCATTAAACAGGGAAGAAAAAAAACTGCAATGAAAAGCAATGAAAACAACACACATGCTCTTTGTGATTGTCCCCAGAGTTACCTCTGCAGTTCTGCCTTCATGTGACCTTGGGGTGAGCGAGGCATGGTTGTAAGAGGGATGTATGCGATTTACACCTCATTCCTTGTCTTTCACAGTGTCAGTCTCTCAGAGTCTTTCAAATCTATAATGACGCATCGCATGAGGCAGAGACACCACAATGAACTCCACCTATTCTTTGCAGCAGCTGTATACACAGTTGATGCAACATTGTGCTCTTGCGAACACAGACCAACCATGTTGCATGCTGTGCACAAGTGCTTGGATTGAAGAAAAATTCATTACGATTTTCTAAAAACCCCATAGACATTCTATACCGAACAGTTATTGGGCTAATAATGCCGACTATGGAAGCAAGATTTGCGCATCCAGCATGCTTTGCATTTTGCCGCATTGGCAAAGTTTGGATTTTTCCAGAAAGGTGCCAATGTTACGAGGTCCCTCCTCGGTTCACCCCGTCCTCCGCCTTAAGGCATCAAAGGACTGAGAGTTCAGAGAGTCTGCTCAAGGACTGCGCTCAGGTGGAGAACAATGCTGCTGCTCTGTCGTATGCTGCTATCTCACCAGCAGCAAAAAAGCCCCGGCCCTCGCTCTAACCTTTATTAAGAGCTTACTCCACAAAAGAGAGCAGGTTCAGCATTTCTTTTCTCTTCTCCAACTCACCCAACTACAATTTTTGCTGAACGTGTTCTTCGGCCAGAAAATTACTCCCTGTCAGCCTCTCAACACTAATTTGCCAATCAAGGTCACTGTTTGTATTAAAGAACATTTCAGATAAGGGCTATGACTCACACACTTTACAAATTATCGACTCTGTTTTCCAAAACCCTGCACACCCTTAGATTCGTCCACGTGTTTGTGGAAAATGACCGTCTTTAACAAAATGTTTCATGACACAAGGGTGACATGAATGAAACAAGACTTACTGTGTTGGCAGTGGATCCCGCTGAAGCCTGGTGGACACTTGCAGATGTAACCTATGAAGGTGTCCCCTCTGAAAGATTCACTGATCTCACATGCCCCTCTGTTGTGGCAGGGGTTTGGATGGCAGGGACCTGCAGGGAAAAGGAGGGGACCAAAAAGTGAGGAGTTTGAACTTTAATAGGCTGCGTCCCTTTAGTTTTCAATCAACTACACAGATGAGTGGGCAATGCCGTTGAGGTACCAAAGCCATTATCGGTGAGTATTAGGCACAAGTCAAAAACAAGATTTTGACTGTAGCATTAACAATGTCATAATAATAATAATAATAATAATAATAATAATAATAATAATAATAATAATAATGGTGGTAGATTTTATTTACATTAATTAAATGATCTCAAAGTGCTTTCCAGTGGATAACAGCATTAAAAAGCATTGAAAATTAAAAACAACTAGGTCTAAGACACAATTATCGGAAAGCGTGAACGACAACATAGTGACAGTCAGTGGCAAAAGAAAACACAACGCAGACCTTTGCATAGTTTATTGCGGAGGCCAAACAGGAAGCACGCACAGCGCGTTTGTTTGCTTTAGCAAAGGCTAATCCATAAATTGCACAGAGTCAGATCTCACGAGACGGCATTAAACTGTTTGGCATCAAAAGGGGGAGGCTGTCATGAGAGCAGAGAGAGGCGGCCTTTCAGGGACCGCTGCAGGTCTCGGTGGTGCGGATGGCAGCCCAAGACAGCGTCAAGGCACCATCGAGAGACAGACAGCGAGAGAGGAAAAAAATCATCTAGTACGTCCCCTCCAGGACGGCAACACATCATCCTCACAGCACCGAGAGGGAGGCGCGGGCTGGCTGCAAGGCACAGCGCTATCACCTGCGCGCTCAGAGGAGCATGTGCAACAGTGAGTGCACACGTCGCACAGACCGCCGCGCACACGCGCACACTCGTGTGCGATGAGTGCACAAAGCAGAGAGAATCGCTTAAGCTGATGTGGGAGGAGCGGAATGGCTGGAGTTAGAGACAGAAGTGTTATGACACCACCCAACAAGGGGCCAAAACACAAGAAGGCCAAGGTTAGAAGTTCTATTTGATTTTATTTTGATCATGATGTTACGCAGGACCGAAAATGAACCTCATTAAATGACAGATGAATATTTTAGCTTAAAGCAGCAACAATTTTTAACCACTACAATTATTACTATTTAATTGCATTTTTCAGTGTTTGACCTTTTTCTTGTTAATTTGCTTCCATGAATGAACTCGATTAATAAAGCTATATAGATGTATATGTGTTCCAATATAACACTCAGTGTACAGTATTGTTGAAGTTTGTTGTTTCTGAATCAAAAACAATTTAATTAGTCTGAAACCTCTAATTTCAAGTCAAGGGGGTCAAAAAGTTCTGTTTTAGTGCAACAAAGCTGCAGTGGTGCAGGAATCAGAATGACTAAGCTTTTTTGTTGTTTTTTTTTTGTCCACTGATGTCATTATCATAGTGTTGCTTTGTTTGTAAATGCAGACAGAGATCAAACATAGCTAACAGGGATTTGTTGGCTTATGCACCAAGCAACATCTCCTAAGATGTTAAACTCCTAAACTGAAAATCGAAGACATTTGCTCTGGGGTCTGTGCAGAAGAGTCTCTGATAAAGCTATCTCTAATTTGCCGGGGTGAGATTTTGCCCAAGAACATTTGTATTTGTCCTTGTCTGCTTTGTGTGTGTCTGTGTGTTTGTGTGTGTATGGCCGACCAATCTATAACTGTTTTGTTGTTTGCCTTATATTTGTGCATCGCTGAGGGAGTGAAATCAGGCTTTAAAAAACAAAAGAAGATAAGAAGTTACACTGGAAATAAATTTGCAGGTTTGTCCTTTGTTCCGTTTCTAAATGTGCGTCCCGCCCAACAGCTTTTGAATCAAAGTCTGATTGATTTCACATGACAAGACATGTGGTTTGGGTGGGAGCCACGTTCCACCCATTGACAATCCTTCTCGGACCAACCTGCAGCATTGAGGCCAAATGTAAATAACGAAACCTTGATGCGGGGCTTTCGGGTTTAATAATTCAGCGGCTTGCCAATAGCCGTCTCATCTTTAAAACATTGAGTTGCACAACTGCTCCAAGGCTGTCAAAACTTTGGATTGGATGCGAGGGCTTGCAAAGTCTCCTGCTGTATATCCAACTAAAACCGGGCTTAGGCTCGGCGAGAGCAGTCAAAGATCAATGTGAGAAGAATGAACGGCGCGGTTACGCGATAACAAATTGTCAGTCCAAAGCTTTCAAAAGAGGGCGGGGGGGTTGATGGGGAGTGGAGGGGGGTGGTCCTGATGAGCTTTTGTCCTGGACTTTTTCCACTTGTGTGCTATCTGCGAGAGATAAACACAGCGCTGCCAGATCCATTATTAAACTTTAAGTGACTTGAAGGAGTGCTGGAGGTTCGCCCCAGGCCTTGTAAGTCAATTTGACAAATGAACAGCCCTGAGCACAAAATTCGACAATGTCAAGCAAGCAGGCGCAGCCTGGCATTGTCTGCGGCTTTACCTGCTGAGACCTTTAAGGCAAACTCCATCCCGGGGAAAAGAGAAAAAAATAAAATAAAAATCACACACGCTGCAGATAAACCTGAACGAGAGAAAATAAATAACGACCGCTGGCTATCATGTCGTCGTTTGTTATTGTTGTTGAAATTAGCAGCCCTCTGGATATAAATCACAAAGGACTTAATCCTATCCGAGCCCTGCCATTTTCAAAGCCAGGCCCCCTCTATCAGCAATAATGAGAGTGGAGGCTAATCAGCTTGAACAGCAACACGTATAATGGCTTTCACAGAGGGCCTGCGCCCCAACGGGAGAGGCTGTGACAGGTCTCTGGGCTGTTTTGATGCGACAATCTATAGCGGCGGCGAGCAGGGCCGGCAGTCTTAATGGAGGAGGCATATAGCACAGGGGGGGTCGATGGAAGCAAGGCCGATACCGACAGGGTGTGTTTTTTTGTTTGTTTGTTTGTCACTATTTCCTGATTGAAAACGCCTCCAAATCACAACAAAACTGATTTTTTCTTTTTAAGACCAAAGGATTTTCTTACTTGGAAAAAGCTGGCTCGCAAAAGACGAAAGACACGAGAGAACGTGCGAGAGAACGTGCGAGAAGTTTCACTGCAACTTTTTGCACCCTGTGTTACAGGATTAGCACGCAGAGCTGGAGATGCTCGGTGTATTATATCGACGGTGAGTCAGCTGAGAGAACCCGAAGTGGGATTTCCGACTGATCACCGTGTCTGGCCAACGCTGCTGCTGCTGCTGCTGCTGCTGCTGCTGCTGCTGCTAAGATCATGTTTGGGAGTTTAAAGCACTCTTTCATGCACTTAAAGAAATAAATCCTCAAAGGCGCCGAGGCCCCATGCCAAAGCGGAAACACGGACGAACAACAAAGCAGGCGGCAACGCCAAGGAAAACAGAGCTCAAGGCACCTGTGAGGAAGACTGATGTCGGTGACCAAGAAAGAAATCTGAGGTAGATATTGTGCACCATCTGAGGAGATGTCACGGCACTGACGGCGCTGTCTTGGTGAGCCGCGCGATGCGTGTCTGTGTCATGTGCCGCTGCTGAGAAAGTGTCGCCGGCTGGCTCCGTGATTGATCCGAGCACGAGCGCCGTCATGAAGAGGGAGCCTGAATCAATCAGCCGCGAACAGAAACCCCACCGCCGGTTAAACACATGAAAGCGTCCTTTGTTTCCTGGAGGATCCATCGGTTCAGCGGAGGGTGGGGGCTGGTGGGGTGGTGGTGGAGGAGGTGGTGTTGGGGGTGGGTGTAAAGTCTCGCCACGCGCCCTTTCGTCCAAGCTGTCACAGGCGTGAAGCTTCCCTCCCAGTGTCCAAGCACGGGCTCATTTCATTTTACATCAAGTTCCTCATCGTGTCCGAGACACTTGACTTCACAGTGCGCTGGGAAAGACTTTCCACGACTGCATGCCTCATTTTTTTTTTCTAATTAAAAAAAAAAGGCACGGAATCAATCTACTGTATATTCATCTCCTTTTAAACCTCCCAACTTTATTATAGAAGTATAAACACCTTCCTCTCAACGTCCTGATCAATTTCCTGTTCTGTTGAAACCTCGCTCAGAGCCATTCGCTTCGTTTTGTTTGTTTTTTGTTTTTATGAAAAAGTCTTGATAGTTCGAACTCTCCCCTTGCTGTACCTCTCAGAAGCAAAATCCATTGGGCAAGCTTTATTTATTTTCCAGGTCAAGGTAAGAAGATGGCTTTTGATCTGACATGCTGAGTCCTCTGTGTATTTTATTGCCATGAAAGGGACTCTTTTGAATCCTTCTCGATGAAAATGTCTGCACACTCTGCATCGAAATGGGGCTGGCTGACCATTTAAAGTGTAAAAAAATAATAATAATACAAAAATAGTGGCCATGCGCTGACTGATTGCAGGCTAGCACATAAATCAATCTTTTGCTTTTGCACCCATCCTAAAATAAAGATTTAAGGGATGTCGAAACGCGATCGAGCGTGTCACTGAGAAATTAATCAACCTGGAATTAATTACCATGGACCGAACATCGTACTCATACATTTCTTTTAAAGTCAATTTCTTAACAGACTTGTCCAACCTGACAGAGGAGGAGGAGGAAACACAAACAGAAGCGCAGCAGCTCTGAAATCGCAGCCAGTCTGCACGGAAGAAATACGACGTGGCCTAATTGTGTCAAATCTATTTTAACCCCTTAGCCTCTTCACCCCCCCCACTTCCTCCACCCAACTGGCTCATGGTCACTGCACCCATCCTTCACCCCCGCTGGTCAGAGTTGGATCTGCGCCTTGGATGTGACGTGGGGATGCCTCAGCAGGAGCCTCGGCGCCGCCGCCGTGCTCTTAGCGAGACTTCCGCCTCTTCTGTCCTCCTGCCCTTTTCTGCACTACCAATTCATGTAATCAGCGTTTGACAACGTCGGACGAATGCACTTAGAATCGAAATTAGGGGCACTCGGCGGGGAGGAACAAAATGGTTTGGAATATGTCAAGCAGGCATCCAAAATGGAGAGGTCGCGGCGAGGATCACCATTCCTGGAAGATCCGGGGAAAAGCAGAAACGGGGGCCGTCTTGTCAGAGACTAAATGCCATGAAAATGTCAGAGCACGGTCCCTGCCTCCCCAAAGGTCTCCTCCAAACAAAACATCTCCCTGATCGCGATGTTTGCGAGCAGCGGCAAACTTTTCATGGGGAAAGGATTTGGCTGCAATCGGTTAAAGATAATCAAGAGTTGCAGCCACCAACGCGTTCACTAGGAGGCCGCTGTCTCTGGTATTTTGATTTTCAATAACCTTCTCACCTTAGGTCTCACTTAGCAGCGGCACCCCGGCAGTTTGGAGCTGCATCCACTGGGATTTACCCGTTTGAGTCTGTTTTGATTTATAATTACATTTATAAACTGTGCAAAAACATACAAACTCAAGTGCGGCTCAGAGTCAAAGCCTTTCATGCGGTGACATCATCATTTATCATTATCGACCATTAAAAAGCAACAAATAATCATGCAAATCAAGTTTAAACTGCATACTAACAGAAAAAGAAGATTTATAATCTCTGCACACTTACCCAATAATTATTAAAAGCGGAGAGTTCAACAGTATCACATTGACATTAATGATTGTACTTTAAAAAAAAATCTATCATAGTGATGGATCTGCTGCTAATTAATTATTATATTATAGATTCCTATCATGAAATACATAAATAATATAACTAAAATTGAAAAAAAAAATAGATGCTGCTACTTTCCTGTGGGCACAAAGTAGATAAAATGAAGCCACTTCTGTCATTGTATCATTCTATCAGGGCAGAGGACAAAATCAAATCCACAATAGATTTTTTTTTTTTTTATAACTTTATCACACTAAGCAGACTCTCCCTCTAAATCTCTCCCGCTAAAGTATTCCATCAAATGAAATTCAGATGGTTTGTAGGCAGAACAGTAAAATCAAATCAGCACAAATGTACAGACAGCGCAGTCATCTGGGTGGAGACAAAGGATTCGACTCTCACAGATCTGGAGGCTGTGAACGAGCAGCTGATACGGTAATTCTCTTCAAAAGTGTCAGAGCAAATTTGCCAATCCACGTCGCTCCGTCCTACTTCATCTCCACATCCAGTTCCAGGTCAGCGGCCACAAGTCGCAGCTTATTCGGGTCACTTTGATTTGTAATACATATTCCTTTCGCTGTTTGTTCCATCTTCTGGAACATGCAGGCTCCCGTTTATGAACTGGAATTATTTTGCAACAGGATTTTATCAAAACCATTCCAAAAAAAAGCTATATTGGGGAAATTAGTTGATTGTTGTGCAGCATGTTATTATCTGTCAAATATATTTTACTTTATGCAAATCAAAAAAAGTTTGTTGCCTGTGTGTGATATTTGAACAGATGGTGGGTAAAAGACAAACAATGTAATATTGATATCAAAATGCTTTTGCATTTGTTAATGGAAGCTACTTATGGTCAAATAGTCACTGGCTTATTTTATCATTTATTCAACAAATGTATTCACTGTATGTGTGTGTGTGTGTGTGTGTGTGTGCGTGTGCGTAATAAACCACTCCCTTTTTAATATGAGAACAAATGACTCTTGTTTTAACCCAGGCTATCTCAAATCGAGCGACATTTATTCAAATTAATGACAATAACTGGGGATTAGAATCTGAGGGCTCACACTTTGGGATGAGGTGGGATGTTTGCATGCAGCTGCAGTCCCCAGGATGCGAGGCGACATTTTAATTGCATCACTGATGATGATAAATCAGGATCTCATTTACCGGTGTCATGTGCAGTCCCGTTTTGTCATGAAGCTCTCCTAACATCAGGACTTCCTATAATGTGTGGCTGCGTCTCTGCAAATATGGCCTGTGGGATGTTTTAAAAGGTGCTTCTGGATGAGAATCCACAGGTATGTATGACCTTTTATGTTAACAGTAAGAGCAACACTATATGTAGCTATATACATATATATATATATATATATACATATTTACATATATATAGCTAAACTATATGTATTAAAAAGGGGGGGAAACATGCATAATGTTCCTTTGAACATTGTTCAGGCGAGCACTAATGGCCTGTATTTAAGGAGGCAGCGCACTATGCTTTGCCTGTGTGAAAGGAAGTGAAGCTTTGACACGTTTAAAAGGCTCTTTTCTTACGCTCCTATAAGGCAAATGTATTGGAAAGTCAAGTCCCACAGAGGCTGGAACGGCTTTATGAAACAACCCTGAGATGAAGACGATGATAATCACGACTCGCACATTCGGAAAATCTCAGCAATGAAAAGCAATCAGGGCTGAAGCAATCACAGGACAGAATTGGACGGCGGCGAGGCTGCTGCGAACCACCTCAAAAATTCTGCACACGGGGGAGAGATATTGCAGGTGGTTAATGCTTTCTTTGGAGGAGGGTTAAATAGGAGCGCTTTATAAAGTGGACCATCAAACGATGTAATCACGGACGCCGCTGACCAGGCACGATCCGCAAGCAATGAGGGAATCACTGTGCATCATAATGAAGGCATAGGGGCTGGGCCCAGATTAAGAAAGTGAGCTTAAAGAAAGCGGGGCAGGCCTCGTCCTTCCATCTCTCAATCTCATGCACACAAATGAACGGAAATCACATTATCACACACAAAAAAAGTCCCCACCTGCTGAAGTTGGTTCCTCACCATCTGCTGCTTTTGAGGCACGGGGGAGGCAGAGAGAGGGGAGGAGGGGGAGGGTGGAGAGAGCAGAGAGAAATCATATTAGCCCTTTCACAAATATGACGGCGCATTCAATTCTGCAGCTGCGCAATTCACACTCAGTGCCATTGACGCACCGCTGCAGATCCGCGTGCATGTGCTCGTACGAATAACTCAGATTCCCACGGAAAAAAAACGCAGACATCCGCACGTAAAAGCCATGCGCACCTGCTACCTGATACTGGTCCCGTGCGACGTAACCCTGGCGCTGTGTTGCAACTCAACCCTTCCCCCCTCCACGCCCTTGCTGTGCCACGTCCTGGTCGGTGGCCTTTGACTAATATGTGTTCATCATTCTGGACCAGTGTAGGATTAGGCCCTGTGGCACTTGCCGCATCCTCTTGCTCTTAGGCTGGAGTCCAGCTCCAGGCTCGGGATTTGGCTTGTCCGCTATCATTACCACATCCCTCTATCTCCATCATCACTTGTAAAATGGCTCTGAATCCGTGCCCAAAGGGAGAAAATGGACCAAGCCAGACAGGCAAAAGACCAAGGGCATCAGATGCATGGGATGGAAAAATTTGTATGGTTATTGCTGTGTGGGGGGGGCAGGGGATCATAACGGGGGATTACACGACGCCACTACTCCCTCGGTTGGAGCTGCATCTGGGTGGACGGATTGATGGAAAAACAAAGAAAAACGGACTGGGTTTCGGAGCTGCGGCCATATTAAATATGCAAGTGAGTTATTTCTCAATAGCTAATGACCCAGCCTACCAATGAGCTGGCTTAATTAAAGTATGATTCAATATCATGGACATGTTTTCATCCATGCTGACGCATACTAATGAGATGTTGGCATATGGCGTTTTAAGGCAACATGGCTCATGAGTGCGACAGCTAGACAGTTATGGATGGCGGCTTTCATGCAGCCGCCACGGCAAGCGAAATCCGTTCCGAAAACTAATCAAGTCTCATTTCAACCAGAACATGAAGGAAAATGCATGGAGAGCCCCAGCCCCACCCAACCCTGACACTTTTTTTTTTTTTTTCCAAGGGTGCAGTGTTAGATCTCACGTTTTGCTGGCAACAAGCAACAATCCACAAACCAAATATGGTTTTGAAATTAGTAATATGCACTACACAGCTTTTCAAACTAACTAAGGGGACAATGAGGCCATATCATGCAGACTCTTCTTGAAAAATATCAGTAGCCTTTCATTGAATTGGCCAGAATTCAGGTGTTTCCTTTACTTTGAATGCTTTGTCCAGTTTTCTAAAAATGTTCTGAAAAACAGCCACCTCACAAAAGGCTCAAGCTCCCACATTAGTAAACTGAAGGTCCAGCAAAACATCTGTTTTAAATTACTTTTTTTTGGCTAGGTAGTCATTGAAGTCAACAATACACAAAAAATAAATCAATGAAATGCCCATTTTTAGCAAATAGTTATCTGGTTGAAGGCCAGGCTTTTTAAACGGCAGCTGCATGGTGTTCATTCAACAAGGCCTCGGCTCAGCCTCTCAACCATCAAACCTGACACTGTGCTGACTATTGCATCTTTAAAAACTTTAACCATCATTACTATTTTTGTTTGTTTTGCTTACTTCATAAGAACAACCCTGCACTGTGAGCTTGAAAAGAATAACTACAATCTGTGAAAAGTGTCTCTCTCTCTCTCTCTCTCTCTCTCTCTCTCTCTCTCTCTCTCTCAGATCACCCAATGATTCCTGGGTGTGGCACCACTGCTGCCCACAGCTCTGTTGGGGCTCATCACCATATGTGCATCCAGGGAAGCTGCAGCAGCCTTGGCCGAGCTGACTATAACTGTGCTGCTGTCAGCTGTGCTTAGATGTGGGTGGCCTTTTTCAGCTCTGCAATCTTTGCACATTATTATCTACATAATCCTGAAATTGTCAACAATCATCTTCAACCAAAATCTCCGGCCTTTGTCTATAACTAAGAGCTCCCTTGATTCCTGGGCCAAGCGATGAGCTTTGCCTTGAGGGGGGTGGGGTGAAGCTCAATCTGAAAAAGATTCACCTAAGATTCTCCCTTGCTGCATTTGCATAGCTCAAACACACACCTATGTAATCTTCTAATTAAAATGCAGCTGTCCCAGCTCCTGGTGCCCTTGTTGTTTTTCTAGATGGCCTCTCCCCTCAGTTGCATTCTCTCACACCAACCGGCTTCTTGTCCACTTTCACTCCATCCACAAATCTCCACTTTGTCCGTCCTCCAGGCCTCCAGCCTGCCAGTTCCAACATCTGCATCCTTCTACCAATATATTCGCTGCCCTCCTTTGGCGCATTGCAATTTGCAAAACATGTCAGCCTAACTACAAAAAAAAAATAATAATAATAATAATTCTAAATTGCCTTGTCCCTCTGATCTGCTCATTCTTCATGTTATCCATCCTGTTCACTACCAAAGAGAAGCTCAACATTTCAGTCCCTGCCATCTCCAGCACCGCTCCAAAATTTTCCATCACCACTCTTTGCTTTCTATTGGTCATCCCTAATTATTGAATTCCTTCGTTGAAAGCATAATAGGTGGAGAGATTTACATTATTTACAATATTTTCAAATTGCTTTTTTGATCATTTGATATATTTAATAAATATGAGGATACATATAAGGGACATTTAATTTGTAGTCTTTAAATATAGCTGCAACTTGAAACAGCTTGAAACACCTTCCCTCAGCAGCTACATGATGGTAACTGTCTTATAATTGCCCCTGGAATTGTTTTAAAGACTAAACTTGAGCCTTTAAGTCTATCACCTGTTCAGCCATCTCATCTCTGCCTGTTAAATCTCCCCACTTTTTTTTTTTTTTTTCTCAAATACTGATTTGCCCCTCCCCACTCCTGAGACAATATCACCACTCCCTCTTGTCTACTCCTTTTGAAGAATCTTTGTGGATCCCAGTCCAAAGGTCAAACCTATCGGGATTGTTGAGACCAATCACCCATCACAGTCATTACCGAAGTCAAATCATTGTCAGCTGGCTAATTTCACCACATCATCACCATTTTTCTTTCGTGGTATATATTGGGGATTTCTCAACTGCAATACAATATGTCCCAAAAAAATAAACCAATATGCAACTTTTTGTGGACAAACACTTGGACAACCATGCCATGATATGCTTCCTGTTACTAAAATGACATGCTCCTCACTCCAAGCATTGCCAACTCTCATGGGTGCACTGGATAATACCTGCCGAGCTTTGTGTTGTCTGATTTGGTGCTTCAGTTGGGGCTACCAGCCAATCATCTGGCAACTTGATATTAGCCAATGGTGAGAGGCTGCCAGTGGATCAAAGCATTCCCAATGAGAACTCTCCCGAAACTGAACTGGGTCCAGCAGCTCCTGCTCCCTGTTGCATCCTCACAACCCAGCAGATGTTGACTGTCCTCTGAAATCCATTCAGCTGCCTTCAATTTCCAATATGACAAAATATTTACTACTATTTTTGTGCTTGTGAACACATTTCACAATAGTGGAGAGGGATCTAACTTTCATTCAGTGCCAAACGAGCACTTTCACAACTGGTCATCCATTTTTAAGAAGGATGGCCTTTTCCACGTATTTCTTTTTTTTTTTTTTAATGATCACAGGACGGTGAAATTCACAATCCTCCTCCATTACCACCAAAGTCTATCCAGACCATAAACACATACTTAGACAATTAAGCAGCCATAATAAAATTTAAAAAAAGTAAGCAACATAAAATATTTTCCTCCAAGCTGGCAGCTTTTCACACCCACATAAAAAGACATGCTCAGAGGATAAAGACGCATAAAACAAAGAGGGCTTAATCTGTCTGGGATTTGAAGTTCGAAATTATGGGTGTAAGACGATCCAAGGTGTTGAGCTGGCGAAACTAGTAATGCAAAACGTTTTTGCTTAACAGATTTATTGTTGCTGGCAATGAGCATCACTTTTTTTGTTGAAGACGGCAGCAAAACACAGCCAGGACGTCAATCAGCATGAATTAAAGACTTTGGTTCGATGCATGTGAGACAAATGCAGAAAAGTGACCGTTTTTATATATGCTCCTTACTAAATTACGGCCCATCCCATTCCGTTTCACTGGTCGCGACAAATCGACAGTCAGGCACATCAACAGGATTCAGGTAAATTTGATGAACAATAAGGAAATCTCGTGCTACTACTAAATTTGGATAAGTGACAACAAATAGCAGCTTGTTCTCCGCGTGTAAAACAACAGCATTCTTGCAGTAACAGCATTCAGACGACAGGCAGACGAGAACATTGAGATCTTGCTCCAACTGACACAAATACGTGTTGCGGCGGCACTAATAGATTCATAAAACACGGGAAAGCTCTGGAGATGACTTATTTAAATTGTACCACCTCATCCTCAGGAGTAGGTTCTATCTCTTGCACCAAGAGCCGCCATCCTGGGAAATATTGGTTTAATCTGACTGACGGCCGGGAGGCAGTAATAACCATCCATAATCTAAATGGGAACCAGCCAGGCTGCCCAGCATAGGGTTGACACAACCTCAAGGTGTTCTGTCCAGATAGAGGGACTGACTAACTGTCCAACAAACACACACATGCACACGCAGAAGACATCCAAACATACATATATGCATCGAGGATGTGTGCGGTTTGATTAGTATTGGTGGGAAAAATGTTTGCGTTTACATGTCATACAAAATGTATTTCATAAATGTAAAATACATTGTTGTATTTTATATGGTATGTGTTATATGTGTGTGTTTGCATGTATGTATGTATGTATATATGTAAGTATGTTTGTTTGTATGTATGTACATACACACACACACATATATGTATACATATATATATATGTATATATATATATACATATATATATATATGTATATATATATACATATATATATATATATATATATATATATATATACATATATATATATGCATCGAGGATATATGCATATATATATATATATATATATATATACATATATATACATATATATATATATATATATATATATATATATATATATATATATATATATATATACATATATATATATATGTACATACATATATGTATAAATATATATAAGACTATATAAGACTGACAACATTATTGTGTAACACAGTTTGAGAGATGCTGAGAACGCACAGAAGAACAATTCCTCTATGGTCAAGGTCAGATAAAGAGATTTATCAAGGTGAAATTAACTCTGTGCCTGTGGTGCCACTCTCCATTAAGCAGAACATGCATGAAAGTTATACATCATCATTAGCGGCAGGCGCAACCTGGCAAAGCAAATGCACGTCGGTTGTTTTGTGTGGGACACTGGGCCACGGCGCCCTTTATGTGCTTTCACGGCGTCGTTTCCACGGCATTAACGTTGACCCTGTGGCACTGTAATGCTTTTATAATAAAGATGAAAGTTGCGTTCCGATGCGCTCACATCCCTGTGGGTAAGAGGTCAACACAAACACTGCAGGAGCTGGAGTAATGACAGCGCCGTCGTAGGAGTTGCTGCCATTGATTTTTAATGTTTGATGGCGGCGACCTCGCAGTTGGGTTTGTACCCTGAAACAATTTAGTGCTTAGTTTTTCCACGAAATCCGGGTGGTTGAAACACACTGCGCGAGTGGATATCCCATTCTATAACATGTGAGGAAGTTGAGGAAAAACACTTCAATGAGACGACAAAGAGACAGGGAGTCTGAGGTGCTCTTTGAAGGAATACAACACTTCAATATACTGTAAACGAATTATTGATGTATTTAGAAAATACATCCAACATACTTTGGACACTAGCAGTTTCAATCGCTACGAACCCTGTTTGCCGTATTCATCATTATCTGTTCCGGAAATAATTAACTAACCAACCGCTTTGCATTCTTTTTAAGTGTGTTGGACTGCTTGTCTTTATCATGAATGGTTTATTGAGTGCCTGTTTGGTGGAATTCTAACTTTTCATATGGCGTCACAGCTTTTATTGTTGAAACTGCAGCTCAAATTACCAATAATTTCTACTCTAAGCGATTTTAGTTTCATGGATCATTTCAAAAACAATTCAGACACATCTATAAACATATTATGCTGAAGAGAGTAATGGTCTGTTTCTGGCACTAACAAGTCAAGTTGTATTTTGGAAAGTGATTTGTATCGACTAAATATAGAACATTGACATCACAAATATGGATATAAGCTGCAGGAAACTCCTTAAAAACGTATGTATATATAAAAATAAAATAAAAGACATTAGTGTACATTAGGCAAGTAAACATTGTGTATTTAACTGGATTTCTTATTCTGTTTTTGTCTCATGCATCTTTGGGGAAGACTGTAAGACAGGGAATGTAAATAAACATAATCCATTAATTGGGTCATTTGTTAAGCCCTTTATTGTTTCTGTTGTGCAGATGGGCAAAGCAGCGTTCTCTCAGTTTAATGAGGACTGCCCTGTCAGTGCAATCAATGCGATTCTTGATGCATTTTGCCATCAATCAGTTTTCCGCGTATGCGTCCGTCTCAGCGGCTGCTGTGGGACGCAACTGTGAGCATTCGCACAGATTCGCACTGAGCCGCAGGACACATATGCAGGCATCATTATTCCTGGATGGTTCTGAATCTGGGGCTAATTTCCATAAAGTGTGCACGGCGATCCATCCCACAACCGCGTAATTAAAACTATTTAATTAGAATCAAAAATTAATATAGCCTCATTAGGTAGCCAGTCGAACTTAAAAGTGGTTTGTTCCGCTGGCAGCCAGCACTTCTGGAACGCTCCGTATGGACAACATTCTTTCATTCCCGGCCTGCCAGTCGGTTGAAGTCGACATCAGAAACAGTCCGTCTTATGGATTGTATTCCCATTTAGCTGCACGGCGTCGCGAGTGACAGACAGCTGTCACTGCTAATGCTGGCGGTCCAGACACCGCTCTCTGGGGTTGACAAATCCTGTTTGTGTCTGTCAAACGTCTCGCATTCTAAAAGCCAAGCAGTGAAACTTTTGTTGGGATTTTTCATTTCCAGATATAAATGTTGTGTCTTTTTTGGCAGCGACTACGTGCTTGAGATAAAGTGGTTTGACCAAAAAAAACAAAAAAAAAAACACACACACATACCTGTTTTACTTGCCAGAGGGCTGCATTTAATTACCAACCAAATATTGCAGCACTCCAATCCCAAGTAAATATGTGACAATGCTGTTGACAAGAACTTACACTCACTAGCATTCAAACTTCAGGGCATTTTCAAAAAAAAAAAAAAAACAACAACCTACGTACACTGGTCCTTTGTCTCAGTTTTCCAGAATTATAATCATCTTCCTCGTTGGCTTGTTGCAAATGAGATTTTAGTTCAACGCATGTATGGCCCATATGGCGACGCCTCTATACTTGTGCTACATTAGCAGCACAGATATCACCTTTGCGAGCACCCTCTACCCACACATGTGCACAAACAGTCAGTATCCGGCGCCCAGCAGATGCTCGCTGCACATCTCTCTCCCACATACTATGGCTCTTCAGAGAGAGCTTCTTCCAGAACGCCGTCGCTCGATAGCGCGGCATCGTCTCACTCTGGAGTGGGTGGCTGCCTCTGAAGTTATAGACACAACGCCAACAACAATTAGGCAGGTAGTGCAAATGTTCTTCGAAGTAATTGCTAGTGGAGGAGCAACCGTTGATACGACGCATGCCCGTCAACGGTTGGGCTGCGTTAGGGTGAAAGTCGGCCAACAACAACCGACTCTTTTGGCTTTGGAAGGGAAAAATACCAAACACAGCTGGATTTTTTCCTTCTAACTCATTTTGCTTGAAGCACCAACAGAGCCTCGTTAAAAAAGAAAAGGAAAAAAATGTGCACAAAGTAGGGTTGCAGAATATTGTTTGAAACATGCATCTAATTATAATCCTGACCTAGTTAATGATTGGTGCGCTTAAAACTGAATGGTACGCTTGCCTTACAGAAGTCTTTAGCTTTACATATCCAAATGGGGTCAAACTAGTTTTAATAAGACAAAATGCACCTTACACCAGAGGAGATGCTGACTGTATTTTCTGTCAGACCAGCTGTAAACAAGCTAGTGTTACTATCTATTTTCATTTAGAAAAATATTTAGAAGAATTATTTACCACAGCAATTTGTCTTCCGCTATAATCACCATTTCTGCCACCATCTGTTGCTGCTGCTGTTTAATTATTTGTTTGTTTGTTTGTTTTCCCTGGTTTTGTTTTGTTTTTTAAGCACTCTGGCTTGAAAAATGTAAAAATATAAATTCAGATATCACAGAATAAGAACAAGATAAATGTGGGTAACTTGCTTCAAGCTGTTTCAGATTTGATATAATGCAGAAATTCATTGGCTGAATTGATTAAAGTAACCTAAGATAACATCAAAAAGTGACCTTTCAGATAACCAACAAATTCTTGAAATTGTTTGCGTTGCATGTTGCCTTCACTCCCAACTTCAGGAGTGTGGAGTGAGCCTGGCTAGAGAGCAGTCTCTAACGGAGAACATAAAACTGCACACATACTGAGATTGAAGCACACATGGTGAAACGCCAACTAATGATAAGAGACGGAGTGTGTTGGCCCCTCAATTGTCAAGTATTGTCCCCCATTCAGTGGCATCCTGAGGGCTTTGAACTAAGATGTTGAATGGACAAAATTGGTCATACATCACTAGGGGCAATGAGGTGGCCTGCATATTTAGGCAACTTAACATAAACCAATTTATGGCCAGTTTGACATTTAGAATTGCATTTAGTTGATTCAGGTATAATGGTAGGAAACAACCAAATAATGAAAAGCACCTGAGGCCATGCTGAAACATTCACTGAATACATGAAGAGATTGAAACCCCCACAACTCAATGTGACACGTTACAATCACTCCAAATGTAAAGCAAAAATACCCTAAAGGGGGTCGAACTGCTTATCAGGGATCAGGAAATGAGGGGCACTGTGTAATATTGCGCTCGACGTGTGGATGCAAAGACACACTTTGTTTTAACAGTATGTTGCAATACACACTATCTTTTCTTCCTTTTTTTAACAACAGGGACTGCACAGCGGTGTCAGTCATAAAATGGCAGTAAATAATGTTTTGCCGTGGTCAACACCGATTGCCCATAACTTATAGAACCCTTCTGCTAGAGTATAAATGAGAACAGAAGAAGAAGAAGAAAAAACACAATTGATTTTGTTTTTTGTTTTTTTTTGTTTTTTTTTTCCTTGTCAAAGTTTTGATAAAATACACTCCTTGATGCTGGTAATTGAAGTTGCGGACAAATTGTAGGATCTGATAAACCAAAAAAAAAAAAGAAACCTTCAGGCAAGCGAAAAATGCAAGCGAGCTGCATGCCATCGAGCCTGATAAGAGAACCAGTCATTTACAGATTAATCACGGCTATTCTTGCAGAAACTATTCCAAACTGAGGGGAGAAAAAAAACTGGTTGATGCGCTGCTTAATGAGCAACAGCCAGATGCCTTTGCACGGAGGCTGAACATGCGTGGAGCAAAGCTCTCCTTCTCGACCGGGATGTTGTTTACAGGAGTGCCGTCCATTCAACCGTAGTCACTGACATATTAATGTCGCAAAACTAACAAACGCATCTTAGACAGATGGGGTTTTGGAGGGTGCGAGTCTGTCAAGTTAATGAGTGTCCCATGACGATTCGACGGGACTGTGAAGCTGCCGTCACTACGACAAACACTTTGTGTATTTCCTTTTTTTTTTTTTTTTTTTTTTACAAAAGGAAAAATGTCCATATAGAGTCCATTGACATGCTATGTACATGTCTATAGACGAGCTTCTCTTCAATTTGTTTGGGGTTTTCTACTGGCCAAAACAAAGTAGTTCAGGTGTTTCGGGTTTTGGTGGGTTGAACATGTGATTAGTGCCAATGATGACAATGATGACGGATAAAGTAAAACAAACCTTGTAAGAATGCAGACGAGGGAGTGCGGTATTGTTTGATTGAAGAGCTCTGAATGCAGGAAGAGGTGTCACTCTGAAAAGTGCCAGATGGACTGCAGTTGTTTAAAGGCACTCAAGCACAAAATGCATGGAGGTCTTGGGAGCTTCACATCCCAACTTATATATTTCATGGAATGTTTATGAAGCTGTAATTTTCATTTCTTTTCATTCACCAATTCTTTTTTATATTTATTCATTTATTTTTGTTAAAATGCCTCTTTTTAAAGTCCGATATTGAAAGACGGGCTCAAAGCTTCCTCACGGCAAAGCCTCAGCTGAATGAGTTTGTGTTAAAAAAAAATTATTTTGTTCGTTTTTCTCTTTTGTGAATAAAAACGGATGAAATACATTTATTTCAACTATAATAAACTGTGAATCGCGCACTGACCAGTCAGCAATCTTTTACACAAAATGCTTTATATGTTTTATAGTTTAGAGTGAAAAGAAATCTCTACTCCACTTTGTTCCATTTCACTTCTGATCTGTAATAAATGATCCACATGCGAAAGGTACCAAAAATGTAGAGAAAAATAAAACAAAACAACAATTTAGCCATTTAGCTCTGTGTATCTGATTTAGCCATTTAGCTCTCTGAGTGCAACTACACTTAGTACAGTGGCACTTAATGGGGTGATGACGTGGAACCCCAGAATGTAATTTTTTTAATAATAATAAAAAAAAAACTTCAGTGGGGAGTGAACACTATTGCACCACTGGAAATAATGGAAAAAAAAGCTCGAAAGAAGGAGGAGGAACAAACAACAGGCAACAGTTCTGCAAAACAAAAGGCAAACGATTCGCTGAGCACGTCGCCACCTTGAGGGGTAGTTTGCAGAAAAAAATCATTACTTTCTGGCTCTGCAATTTCTGACTGGACGCACGCATTAGAAAGGAAGAAACAAATGGTAAAAGGGCCCCCACGCTTCTTTAAGCGGGCAACCTCCTTATGTTTCCCAAGCTGTTTCCAGGTATTTTATGGTAATTTTCCACGTCTACAGGCTCCTAAACTGCCGTCTACTTCAATTATCTGAGACGGAACACAAAAGGTTAACTTGTTGTTTTAAAGACAGTCGGCTATTTTTTTTTTTTCAACAATAATGAGGGTGTTTTTTATTGTGTTGTTGAGGTACTCACATAAGTAACCCCCCAAAAAAACAAAAAAAAAACAAGGTCAACTTGCTGATTCTCTCTTTCACTGCTGATCATATGTGACTATAATCAAAGCATCTGACTACATGAAGAGAAACATTAGGAAAGACGTCAAAGGCTCATTATTCTCGAATCGGAACTTTCATAATACTCCAGTCATAACTAGATAAATACTTCCCTGGTGGTAGCATTAAAATACCATTTAAACAACTCTTTGTTTTTTCAATGAAAGAAGGAGCTGCAAAGGCTGAAATAACAGAAGCCACTCGTCCACGCCGGGCATGTCGCCCTTCCATTTTGTGTCTCGTTCAACAAATGACAAAGAGTCCAAACTTGAAAGCGCAAACCGGATCTTTGTTTCCCTGCCAAGTGTGTGTCTGAAGTATCATTTGTTCACATCAAAAGGGAGAAAACCCTGACTCATTCCACTGGATCCCACATTGTTAGTGTAGAAAGGGAGGAGGGCTGAAACTCTCGCTCCTCCTAATTGGATGTAATAGCCAGAGGGAATAAGCTCGCCTTGGCCTCGGGGATGTGAGGAAGGAGAGAGGAGAGAGGGGAAGATGTGCCCACAGGGCCGAAAATGCTAATAATCAGCGGAGGGCTGGGAGGACAGACAGTGTGGTCGTGGTAAACTCAACAAAGCCAGGCCCTGTTGTGCAGATATGTGTCGGCAGAGGTACCAAATACCGAGAGGGTGCAGGAACGTGGAATAGAAGACACCAGTGAGGGAGTGGTTACTCTCTCTCAATATCTCTATCTCTCTCTATCTTAACTATGAGCATTCGGGATGCCTCGATCAGGACTCCATGGTCAGTGGTGGAATCTGCCTGATAGTTATCGTGGTGTTCAAAATATAGACACAGACATATTGTCAGCTACGTCTTTACGATTCCAACACTGGTATCAACAATCACTTGTCATTTTTAATCAAGCAATTCAAACGTTCATGTCACTCATGTCTGATCTGTGCTGGGACTCTAAGGTAGGAGAGATGAAATTCTTGTCTAAATTTTGATATTCATCAGCCACTGTTAAACAAAGATGAAAAACGCTGGACACAAGTATATCCTATAGTCTGAGAAACCACTATAATTGAGATCACTTGTGTGGAGTGGCGGATCATTTTGTGGCATTGGAGTCACTGACACGAACTCAAGCTAAACCTGTTACACTAAATAACATTATGGTCTCAGTGGAGTATGGGGTCTTTCTCCAAAGAGGTACCCCCAGGTCCCAGCTAGCTTAAAACAATGTTCTTTTCAGACCACCTGAGCTGCTCACCTCAACTCATGTGGGGAGTAAACTGAGTTTGTGCTGAGCAAATAATCCCAGTAGACTCCTTAATTCCTGGGACATCAGGAAGGTGAAGTGCACGGCGAGGTCAGGACCTAATGTGCGTCCACAGACAGGCTGACTGGAGTGACGCGAGGGGAGATGTTTAATCGTAAAATAAAAGTCTGGCTAGCTTCTTTATTTTCGCTATTGTAAAAAAAAAAAAAAAAAAGGTCTCCATGAGAGGAACCAGCCAGCCAACTCTTCCTTTCTTTATTGCGCCCATGACGAGGCCCCAGCCAACTCTGAGCCCTGCAGAGGTGCACAGAGGCTTTCATCTGAGGATAAGATCAATATCTGTCCTCATTCTGGGCCCAGGGCAGGAATAATGCACTCAGCAGAGGCTACGGGGGGTTAACAGGATTCTTTTTTTTTTTTTTTTCTTTTTTTGAATCCCAGTGCAAAGAACTGTAACTTTTGCAGAGGTGAAGCAATCATCCATGTTGGGCCAATAAAGTTACAACGGAATAACAGTGTGCAGCAGCTGGAAAGCCGTAAAGAGTGAAGTTTCATTACCGCTATTATCAGTCATATTTAAACATGAGGCAGAAAAGTAATTCAGTGTCAGAGGGTTGATTATTCACCACATCGCCATCCCCTCTTTTTGATGAAGATTTGCAGTTCGCTCTTCCAAATTAGATGCAGTGGACCTTCTTTTCCCCTAAAAGACACCATGGCTGACCTTGTTTTTAATCAATACATGGCATCATTCTGCTCTTTCAAGCTGGCTCAAGGTTACAGAAATCATTTAACATAACTAATGCAAGCGGCTGAAAAGCACATTCATTCCTAAAACTGTATGTTTTTTTTTTTCATTTATTGAATGCATTACCATAAAAAGTATACTCTAAAATCCATTAATACATGTCTATCACTTTTGTGTGTGCGTGTGATAGCAAATGTAACTGGAGGACTATTTCCATTTTTTCTTAATTATTCTTCAAGAACAAACTTTTCAACTGCAGGAAATAGTTTTCACTGGACTATTCAAACTAGGGGATCGAGGAAAAGTGCAGTTTTTCTTGGTAAAATAGTGTTGAATGAAGCTTGAGAGCAAAAGAACACACAATTACCGAGGAAGCTACTCAGGAAGTCGCAGCACTTTTGAGCGCTTACACCCAATAAATTACATTTCACCATGTTATTACTTAATTCTATCGAGCAGACTTGTACAAAGTAAAACTGTTACGTGCTTTTCAGGTTGTACATATAAAATGTGGACTAATTAAATCATTTCAAAAGCTAATTGAACATAAATAGACATAACATATGCACAATGAGCTCCAGACACTAATGTCAATCCATCCAGGAGAACCACATAATCAACACAACACAACAAACAACATCAACAAAGCAAAACGTCGCCACGTCTGACTCGTCCTCCATTGTAAGTTTTAAGACCGGCGGAGAAACATAACCAGCTCTGTGACAGATTGTGTTAATTAACAATATATAGAATAATTTACAACTCTCTTTGTTTACGCACGGCTAATTAAGAGTCAGCGATGCCGGCGTGGCTTAATAACCATTTGGGTGGATTGCATTCTTGGCAGTGGGGTTATTACGCTGGGAAAGAGCAGTGCTGCTTTTGAAATGTGGTGACATTTAACTGAAAGCGCTGCAGATTATTGCAGAGATGCATGCAACAAACATGCATTACTGCACTTCACAAAAAAACAATTTCTCAGCGCAAAGCAGCTCTACAGTTCGGACGTAGAGGCGATTTTATTTTTTTTTTTTTTGCGTTCCCCCCCGCAAAAAAGAAATACCAATCATCATCCGGCATCTCCTGTTGAGCCGCAGCCGCAGCACGACTGAGAGGACAGCTGACGTTAAAGCTTTTGGCCCGATTAAGGTTTGCGACATGCCCCCCTTCCCCCTCCCTCCGGCCCCCGCCACGCTCATTACAGATGTCCTAGTTTGCTTGTGAGCCAGAAGAAGCCTGGCTAGCCTCATTACAAACTTGGAAACCTCCCATCTTTTGTACCTTTTTTTTTTTTTCCCCTCCTTTCATTTTCATCCGGAGAAGAGATCTCCCACATTTGCACTTGTAACCCCGAAAGGCGGCATAAAAGAGATTAATCTAACATGTGTAAAGAAGTGGAGCGCACATCTCGTTGGAATCTTCGGGGTAAGTGCAGGGGAGGAAGGTGTCGGCGGTGGGAGAGCGCCAGCGAGGGCTAACCAGCGAGGGCTAACCGGCGAGGACGGCGGAAGTGGGCAGCGGGGTTGTGTGGGGGGAGGGGAATGAAATAAATAAAACAAATGTGTTTTTTGTTCGAAAAGTGTGTGATTAATTCAGGCGCGTAATGCATATTCAGCACGCACATCAAGGCATCTCGCTGACCCTGTTTGTTAAATGTTTACCTCATTAGCTCTCTTGTTGTCCCGATCCTTTCTGTGTGGCATTTTGGATGAAAGGGAAAATTATGCACCAGTGGCGGCGCGACCCGGCCATCCCCAATTCACACAGGGTGCAATAGTATGGTAAACTGAAATATTTAATCGTATTCTAATCTTTTCTTTTCTTTTTTTTTTTTTCTTATGAAGGAGCAGCAGATTTATTTTCCAAACAGTGACCGCAATGTTTAGAATCTAGGAAAAAAAAAAAGTCTATTTGAATAGTATGAATATCTTCATCACTTCCTCTGTTTTTTTTCTCACACTCTGTAATGAAGAAGCATCTGGGGAAAATACTTGCTTCCCTGCTGCTATAGGAGCATGCAGCAGGGTCCGGGTCAAGTTATTTTACATTTAACCACGATCGGTATTTTTACACCAACTGTTTGTTTTCTTTTGTTTTTCTTTTCGCGCAAAAACCCTACAGAGAAAGATTACGGCACCCACGACAATCAACAACATTCTCCAGCAACAAAAATGCAACATAATAACTCTCATAAATCACCCATAAATCACCATAATTCAACACGTCTTACAACTTACAGCGGCTATGCAGAGGCGCTACAGGCATATTTGCACGAAAACTTTCAAAGTTAGTACATTTTCTTCGGGTATATCAGCCTGGTGTCTGACTTCAGAGAGATGACAAAATATTCATCAACGCAATCACAACCTTAGTGTGTAAGTCTGCAACGGCCCACTCACCAGTGTGATGACATCATCACTCTGAGCGCAGGTGGCCCGGGGAGAACATCCATGACGACAGTCCCACCCGGAGTCCTTGATTAAAAACCGGGCCCGGTCGCCTAGGAACCAGACCACTGGAGATTTTCCCAGAGTGCCACTCGGTAAATTCAGACCTGGGTATAAATCCGATTTGTGTCCATTCTATATACTTTCATCCAAGGACTTCAAACACTCAATGTCCCCCCTAAAAGCAAATGCAGCCACAACCCATTGTATTTCCCGTGAAAAGAAAAAAAAAAAAAAAATCACAGACAAGGTTCCACAGTTTATCTCCAGTGCACCTCGGCAAAACCCTTGCGAAGGCTTTTCCCGCCAAACGGATGAATGTCACGAGAATGTCATCTGTCAAATAGCGCAGCATTTATGATCGCAACGTTCCCAGCTAATGGCTCACCTGTGAGGCTGGCAGGAGCTGGAGGCACTTAGCACCGTCTCCGTGCACAAATCACCCTGCTATTGTACACAATATAAGGTTCTACACAAAAAAAGAAGAAAAAATTACACACAATAAAAAAAAAAGCCTTCTTCCTCTTCACACTGAGTGGCCTAAGCTGTGCATTGTGGTGTTGTGGGAAAAGGGAGGCCCTGACAAATTCAATTTCCATCCCGCCTAGCCACACGGTCAGAGAATCCCATGTAGCCGGCACGACTTAGCCAAAGAGCTGCAGCACAGGCAAAACGCAGGACGGAGGAGATTTTTGTCTGCTCGCACTGTTTCAGTTCCCTTTACACACCTGAGACTTAAAAACAAAGACTAGAGAGAATCAGCTGCTGCTCTGCAATCCAGCGCCACCAGTCCAACACGCTCTGCAGGCAACTCCTTCCACAAGTTCTGTTGCCGACATCAAAACCAATCTTTGCCCAGCTGCGACAGCTCACCTGAGAGCAGCGTTCTGATGTGTTATAATTAGAACTTCTGGAGTTTGCAAGCGTGTGAGAGAGAGGGAAATTCGGTAGCTGGGGGAAGAAAAGTGAGACGGTTCACATCTATTTATTTTTCTTTTTCATGTCAAGGCTTTGGAAACCTGGCTAAAAATACACTCTGTGGTTTCACTTGCTGAACTTTTTCTGCTTTTAATTGAACTTGTCAGGCACCTCGGAGGATTGGCACCGTGCAAGCGCGGCGTTCGCAGTATGACTCCGCTCGTGTGAAGCACATTCAGCCGCAACGGCCGAGGAAGGACAGGGGGGGCTCTTGTAATCAAGACAGACAAAATCTGATACCCTGTGGTTTAGGGGCAATGTAGAAGACATGGGATACTGATGTGCTGGCCAATTAAACTGGTGGGTCTGGCTTGTGCAAAAAAAATGGAATAAATAAAAAAAGAAACCAAATCTTTGCAATAAGCATCATGGAAACGTTCAAGCTAGGGAGCTTGAAGGAATATTCCCAAAATCTATTTAAACCTGTGTCAGGTAAAAAGCTCAAAGGAAACATTTGAGAGTTGAGACCCATTAAAAAACACAAACCTTCTCTATAAAATCAGATCTGTGACTGTGAGTGTAGCCTGTGGCAACCAGCACCAGCATGTATATCGACATTAGCCGCCCGCTGATGGGGAAATTGTTCCTTTTTTTAAAGCTCCACCCACTGCCAGGGCAAGTGAGTGATTAGTTTATTAGTGTGCGAGGTACCAGGCTACTGTGAGCAGCTTAGCGATTTGTTTGCTCACAGCTGAGCCTCATAGCAGGGAGGGAAAGGGCGAGCTGAGCTGTTGCTATTCCCGCAGGGCTAACACAGCCATTAACTTGGCACATTCATACAAATGCAGTTAGAGCAGGACTCTCGCAATAATGACATGTTGTCTGATCTCTTGTTTGCAACTAGCTAGTTGGTGGTTGCAGGAATGGGAAAGTGAAGGAGTTAATAGAGGCAAGGAATTGCCTTGTAGTAACTCGTTTCTTGCCAAAGGCGGTTGGGACAAAAGTGAAAATACCTTTTCACAGAGAAAAATGCCATTCTTTCTTCTTCTCTATTATGCAGAGGACAATCCACTTTTTTGAAAGCAGTCCCTTCTGCAGCATCCATGCTAATCTGCTCTACAGCCACTTGGCAACCCAGTTGCTGCTTCTTCTTCTGTGGTCTTTATTAAGGAGGGCGTGTAGCCGAGAGACAAGTGGCTGCCTGCTTCAATGCACTTTGTGACTGACTCGACTGCACACGCATTCAATCGATATACGTTACACTTTGCCTGTGATTGCCTCATATGTGCCCCCCCGCCCCTCCAAAAAAAAAAAACTTCTGAAGAAGAGCAACCTAATCAGAAGTTCCCACACGCGCTTTACAATTACAAAAATTATGCAACTTGTTGTAACCTCCCCCCCACCCATCTTATAGGTGAAAATATGCCACAATTATGCCTTGGAGAGGATGATTTTTTAATGGTTTTCTAATGGCTTCACTTTGAAGTCTGAAGGTTGGAAATTACCGCTCTGTGAACCTGGCATTAAAGGGGATTTTCATCCCGGTGCTGAGCTGTCCCTCTCTCCCCCTCCTGTGTCTGGAGGGTAATCTAAAACATCTGGCCTGGTGATAGCCCACAAAAAATGCTCTTTCTCTTTAATGGGTATTATTCTCTATGTCATTTGCTTCAAATAAGCCTCCTGGGATTAAATGGACATAGTGCAAGCTACTTAACTAATGGCTGGCACTGAGAGGGCTTTATGTTGACTTTGGTATAGAGAACATATTCAGATTTCCTTTTTTCAAAGCAATTATTTGTACTGGTAGGAAATAACCACACACACCGTTGTTGGCACACTAAACAATGGCAGGCAGGCAGTGTAGTCCACACGGAAAACAAAAGGGTGTTGTCTTTTGTTTTTTTCTTTGGCAGATGAGTGCGAACGCACATTCGCATTGAGTAGAAAAGAGCCGCAATCGCTGCCTGCTGACATTTCTGGGTTAGCTTTCTTAAATTTGCACACTAAAGGAAGAAAGGCCTTCTTGAGTCGTTTCTTAAAAGAAATATAGCGTGTTAGAGCCAAAAATGTTCCAGAGCCATTAATCAATAAGCAGCACTCAAACATTTTTGAATGAGATTGATCCCAGGAGCCATATCTAAATATCAGCTATGACAGTTTCCTTGGGGAATTCAGAATATGGATGTAGAGCCAAGCAGCTGCATACCTGCATACCTGGAGTTATTACACAGTAAAGAACTCTCGCATGTAGACATCTGCCTCAAAGCATTCAATATTCACGTGCTGCAATTCTGAATATTCTGAATCACACCTCAACACAGATGTCACCTGATACTATCCCATCAGGATTCTTTTCACCAATCACAAACAGGGGAATCTATCTGTCAATTCAACAACCAATCGGCTCACACCCCAATCAGCTGACATCAATCGGACCATTCAATACAATCCAAGGGACTGTTTACTACTTGCTTGTTTTAGATAGTGACCTTACGGGCAAAGTGTTAACGCCAAGGTCTCAGTTTTACCATAATAATATCTGTTGTACATTTACAATTCTGCATAACTCCCGTCTCTCTCATATGATTTACCGAAGTCTGGTTATGATCTCCGCACTCAAAGTGTGGCTGCAATCACGGCAACTGCACAATGTCGTCACAGCGTCAGATTGGACGTGAATGCAGCATATGCCGCAGTTAAAACCCGAGACAGCTTTTAACAGCCCCAGAGTCAGGCGTCCCAAAAACGCCAGAGAGCAACAACTAAGACGAGACGACAGCGAGATAAATAATAAACTAAAAGGAATCTTAGCATTGTTGATTTTCACTTATTTATTTATTTATTTATTTATTTTTTGAGGCCCCCAGCGCGGCGAGATCACTGGATCTCAGCCTGGCTGATACTAATCAGCGGCCAATCGATGGGATGCGGACGTGCTACACCGTGGGTCCCGCTGTGTTAATTACGCGAGACCTCTGGTGCACAACCGTGCTGAGATTGCGACACGGCGCCGGTGGGATTCGGCGTAAATAAGTGATTGGAACACCTGCGAGTTGGAGTGACATGCAAAGTCAGATCACAGAATAGCTCTCGTCCAACCAAAACGCCTGTTCCGAACGAACAGTTGCAGACAACATTATCTATGTACATCTACATGTGAACATTTATATATGTCATACACAACTGCATGTCCTTCTGTACTTTTATATTTGAATGATGTATTAGTACGTATCTCCATCTATATTATGAGAGCTTTGTTGTTCACCCTGCAACTCACTCTCTGGCTTCTCTCTCTCTCTCCCTCTGATTGCACAAAGCGCTTTGAGACCGCTTTGGTTGTGATTTAGCACTGTACAAATAAAAGTTGATCGATTGATTGATTGACACCTTCGGAGTCTAACGACAATCCTCCAAGACAAGAAGCTGATGAGGCCTGAACGACCGGGCTTGAAGAGAAAAGGTGCTCACAGAACTCCTCCTCAGCGCCAAAGAAGAAATGGGTGAAACACCATCACAAACCCAAGGGTGTCGACTGCGGCGGAGGCTGAGCGTTGTGACTCGTGCGGAACACAGAGCCA
The DNA here is from genome assembly GCF_046127955.1 of Nelusetta ayraudi. Classification (NCBI taxonomy): domain Eukaryota; kingdom Metazoa; phylum Chordata; class Actinopteri; order Tetraodontiformes; family Monacanthidae; genus Nelusetta; species Nelusetta ayraudi. Next base: position 792,753 of record NW_027466230.1, read on the forward strand.
AGTTTCCTCTGGGCTCATTTGAAGCAGGAGCTCAACCTGCTTCCATCTGATCTTCAGCACCAGGAATGAGCTGCGAGCGCGGCGCAGCCGCAGCGATGCAGGAGCTAATGGAGAGACTTTATCGGAGCAGAGCAAAGCTCACGGCTTTAGCAGAATTTCATCTGGATTATGGCTGCAGCCAGGATGCTGCAGCTGCAGCAGCGTGTTTGTCCGCAAAAAAAAAAAATTCAGGTTACGCGTCGCGAGGCTCGTTCGGCGTTTTGAAAATATTCTCACCTCCGTCACCTTCGCAGGAGGTTGAATGGTCGGAATACGCCGGCCGGTGTATCAGTGACTAAAAGGAACTCATTGAAAGTGAGCAGCAGTGGGTGGATTCTCAAGATGGCAAGCACACACTTCACAAAAAAAAAATAAACAGAATATCAGTTGCATGCAGCAGATATTTCTTGAAAACAGATGTCAGAAGCTGTTTTTGTGCGTTTCACGGCACATTCGAACATGGAGGGGCCGCATGAGTCATTCCGTGTATGTCATTTCTTTAAGCTATGGACAGAAATAGCATTTTTGCCTTTAATCTCACTGTCTTACAGCTTCAGTCTCACAGCCAGCGAGAAGGGAAAAAAAAACAAAACAGGCTGGAGCTGCTCAGACCTCCACAGAGGCAGTTCTGCACTTAATCCAAAATAATTCATTCTGTTTATTGATCTTCCCCAGGGAAGCAGGACTCTTTCCACCCGTGTCTGACACCCATAATAAATAGCCGAGTCTGTACACACACTTTTCTGACAAAGAGAGGCGTGGCTCAAGCACTCCTCGCCACTCCAGACCTAAAACTGAGTCTCGTTCTGGTGTGGATACGCAGCAAGAGTCCACCCCGCTGTCAGTGAGCTCCCCGTTCCTGCAGCTCTCTCTCTCTCATGCACGCACGTACGCACAAACCGTCACTCAAACACAAAACGAGCGCTCCAGAAATATGTTAACGCTCCGATTCACATTTTGTGTGGAGGAGCAGGTGTTGATGTAACAAAACAAAAGCGGTTCATTTATACAGTAATTACATGGCTCCATTGTTCCAGCGAGCCACAGGCTCTGGGTGACGCTGCCTTCTGTTTGCAGAGCGACACCCGGCTCGCGCAATTCATCCGCACAATCTTTCGACGGATAGAGCCACCGACGAGATGCAGCTGATAAACGCATATGAAACATTGCTGCGGATGAGGCTGGACCATCTGTCTTTGGGCGGCGTTTCATTTATTTATATCCAGCGCGGCGCTTGAGTGACGCTGAACAATCGCCCGGACGCCACCGAAGTCGGCGTGACTGGCAGCAATTAATACGGCAAATCTCCAGCGGCACTCGGTGGAAACCCAGTGGGTAACGGACGAACTGCGCTCAACGCGATTTTGGCGTGCCAGCGGAAAGTGGCCTGCGGTAAAAGAACTCGGGTTTGCCTGCTGTGCTGGGCGCACCAGTCTCGCTCTATATTTAACATCATCCCACACTGCTATAAATACGGCGCATGCCATGTATGCTATATATTACCGTACAACACAATCAGCTCATGCAGACAGAGGATAAGCAGATTAAAGTCTGCTCTTCATCTTCTCCCTGCAGCTTGCAGCCCTGTCCAGCTATTAGCGCCGACGTTCCGCTATCTGGGTGGAATCGACCGGATGCTCCCCAAATGCAAAGTGTTTCCCTACCTGCCCCTCAGTGCCAACTTTAAGTCAGGTTTTTTTTTTTTTTTTTTTTTTTTTTTCAGAGGAACGCCGAAACACTGCCAAGTCAGCAAGCCGCCCCTCTTGTCTTGTTGGCGCTATGACAGTTTCGGACTTCTAAGAGCACAGCACGCAGTCACACTGACCATGCAGAGTACAAGTATGAGACATCACATTTATTTCCTTGTGAGAGTTTGGTTGTTTTCTACGTTGCGCATCAACAGCAGTTTGAAAAGCGTGATTGATGCAGCTTGATGGGAAAGATCGTGTACGACGACCGTGAATTCCAACGTGTTTATCACCAGACGTCATTACCAAGAACATCTCTTCTGCATTTGCACAAACAAAAACAAAAACAAAAAAAAAAAAATAGAAAAAGTGCTGCCACTCCTCGGTTATGTCGAGCATTGTGTTACCGCATTTGGATGCACATTGTGTCGATTTATCCAAGCAGCCGTTTATTCCCCCAGAAAAATAAATTGATCTACTTGGGGCTTAATGTGTTGTGTCTGGGTGTTTTTGAATACTTCTTTATACTGAGTTTTGCTTCCAGCCGCTCTCCGTAAGCTAATGAACAGTGGCCCCGCCGGCATCCCGCCTCACATTTACCATAAACAACGCAATCATATAAGCCCATCTTCAATTCCGCTGCCCGCACCGGCGCACACAAGCCACACGAAACGAAAGCCTCGCCGAAAACTTTCAAAAGTAAGTCACTGATTGCGGCCGAGTGCGATTACTTAAAACCAGCATGCGGCTGTGTGAACACTTGAACTGTGAGGAGAGCTGCGGCGCGTGTTCTCAGCTGGAGGAAGTGCGCTTCCCCCGGAATTTGAACTGACACTACAAACGAGAAATCCCTATAATCTTTTTCGCAGACTCGCTCCCCCTTTTTTCCCCTTTTTTTTTTTTTTTTTTTTTTGTCGTCCTGACACGGTCGCGGCCCGGATTCCGGCGCCAGCATTAATGGGACGTTCAGCAGATTGCCGCCTAAGCCGAATGTCGAGAAGTTACGCGCTGCTTCTTAGTCAACGTTAAACCGCCGCGTTTTAGGAAATTAAGAATTGCTGCGCGGAGAAAATGGTGAAAAGGAATATCTGATTAGAGTGCGAGGGAATGCACTGCGTGAGTGTGCGTCAAAAGAAGCTATTTTTACTGATCATCAGCCCTCAAACTGTTTTTTTGTTTCCGACTGCTTGATAGAAAAGAAACAAAAAAAACAAGACCATGCACTTGGAGACACTTTGACCGCTCCTGACATTTATGTTCTGTTTTGTCTTTTTCTGGAAACATCATTTTGACCACTCACGTGAATACTTCATTACAGGGGCGAGAATCCACAATGGAGGCATAAACGAAAAAAAAAACACCGCGTCACCGCCTCGACGGCTCTGACAGCTGGCAGAAATTGCTGGTTTTACCAGCGCTCTGCCGCGTCTCAGGGCCGCGCTTTCGCTTCCGCCGAGTGTCCTTGCCACCTCGACGAGCGCGACTCTCGCACCCCGCGCGATAAGTCAAGCTTGAAATGTGGGCAGGACGACAGGGGCCAGGGCGCAGCAAAGACAAACGGCATCGTATCCATTAACCCGTCACCGCAGGAGACAAATGAACTGCTACAAAAAAAAAAATATATATATATATATATACATTTATTTTTTTGAAGGGATTAGGCAAACGTGAGAAAAGCAGGTGTGCCTCTGCGGTGGCAGGTGGGGGTTTTGCATCTGGCACCTTTTATTTTTTTTCTAATTCTCCCGCAGTTTCGCGATGGCTTTTGTTCCGTCGGTTATCACGTCGGCTGATCTGACAGACGTGTGACCTTTCCCCGCTGATTGAAGACTGTGCCATTTGGAGCCGCGGCGAGGGCAACGTGTGGAGGTAGGTGGCGCACCATTGTTATTAAAAGTCACCTGAACACTCAATATAACCTTCAGTGACGACGGAGCGCAATGAGGTTGTTGGGTTTTTTTATGGGTCGCTTTCATCTGCAGGCATTTAACGTTCCTCAGTCGCACGGCAAATCAAAGTGCGCTCGCAGGGGCAGAGCTCTGCATTTTTTTTTTTTTGCAAAGGCAATTAAAGCAAAGGACATTAGAATATAGGATGGCTTCGTTCTTTTTTTTTAACAGTTGTTTTCATTGATTTTCCAGGAGTTATAGTCATTAAGTACGTCTTTGTGTAGGGAGCAAACGAAAGCAAAGAGCGTTATTATTGCTGCCGCACTGAGACGAAACCCCACATTTGAGACTTAAAGGTGACATTGGCAGCATTTTACTCTGCCAGAGCTACGCTAATTCATTTTTTTTTTTTTTTCACTCCTGGGCAGCTTAAAAGAACCACGCACGTATTTTCAGAGCTGGAATACTAGTAAGACAGACAGCATGTCAAGCAGGCAGCAACTCTTAGTATAACAATCATTTGTCATCGTGTGATATCCCTGAAATCTGTCTTTGAAGCGGCAGCGTTTTATCACATTTCAGGTCATTTCCATTGTGAATCTTAGGCTTACGGGGAAACGCAGAACCAATACTGACCTTCGTTTTCCATTCATTTCAGTATCTGATGGTGTTTTAGCTGAATAGCGACAAGAACTCGTAGCACCATTTGTCACGCTAACCCAAAAAGACGACTCCTGAGCTGCTGAACTCGGTGACAGAACACAGGTGACGCAATATCGACCAAGGTTTTGCAACTGACTCAGAGAGCCTTTGTCAAAATGCTATCTGCAGCAGCTTCATGTATAAGTATACGGCACAGCAGGCAGTTTTTTTTGTTGTATTTTAAGGTATCAATGGGCAATTGAATGGGTTTTGACGCAGAGACGTTGGTGAAAGCTGCAACACACTAGCTGATCACTTAACTTGTTGTAATTACCGCTCGCGCACTCTGAAAGTACAAAAAAGATCAAATCCTGGCCAGTCTTCTTAACACTATCAAGTGCAGAAAGCTGAAAATCCTTGGACTGCAAATATCCCTACATGTGTTCACATTTTAATCAGACAGGAATGTCAAAGTCAGTACGCTTGGGAATTAAAGAGTATTCATGACTTTCAGGAATACTTAAAAAAAACATTGAGGAGAACCACTGCAAATTGCACTTTTTTTTTATCAACACATTATGACATTTATCCACAGCCATCAATGCATTCAAGAACATGATATACAGTTTGCTGACCTGATGTTTCAAACGTCTTTGTGGGACGAGTGTAATTTTTTGCTTTGAGTCACCATAGCGCCGTAGCATAAAGTTGCAATCAGCCAGAGTCAGATTGCTATCTCTCTCACTTCCACTCAGCTAAATTATTTACCCAGAAGTACAAACAAGGTCATAACATCACAAGCCATCCCTCACCATCTCCCCCAACAGCATAAGAGTGCCATAAGTAACTTAGTCTTACCTAAACCGCCAGAAAACCTCTAACCCCGCCACTCAGGAAGCCAGTTTATCAGCGCTGAGCGAGTGAAATAACCAGTGACCAACAAATAGCAGAGGCCATTCATGATTCACCAAAAGCAGATGAGCACATTGCCACCCCAGATGGCTGTCCATTTGCCTAAAAGGCTTTAATTGCGCTGCCATTATAACAAGCCTGAGACGAAAATTAAGATGCATAAAATTCATTAGAGGCAACTCCCGGAACAGGCACAAAAGCATCTTGCATTTCCATTGCGCGCAGCCCACTGGTGCAGTCATGTGCTTTGTCTGGGCTGACAGGCGGAATCCCAAACAATGTGTGAGAGTCAGCGCCAGTAACCGAGCAGAGGAAGTGATGTATTGCACGCAGAATGGGGACAATGCCGCCTGTTTTTTTCACCTGAAGGCTAATGTTTCTCCCCTGTCAATTTGCTTGACACTGTGGTTGTTATTTCAGCTGCCTCTGGGCGACAATAAATTGCGTTAATATGTTGTTGATTTAGAAAGACATTGCCATTTAGGGGGGGGGGGGAACCCTTGTGGTTCACTTTTTATAGAGTGGAAGCTGAATGGAACCTCCCTTTGGGGTTTGTTGCGCCCGTCTCATGCGCTGATCAGATGCTGTTATTTTCATATTTTCTCAACTCCTCCACCTGCTTTTATTTTTTAAAAGCACATTTCAAAGTAAAGTGAGGTACAGGCTAACAACAGCAGAAGAAAACCCAACTTTAACGGGGATGTGATTAACCGAGGGGCAGGTTGGGTGTATTTTTAACTCACTGAGCCTTGAAACAAGTCAAGCCAATGGCACCAAAGCTTCCCGCTTCTCCTCTGCATTCATTACGGCGGCCTAGCAGGGAGTGTTAAGTCTTGTAAAGGGCTGACTCTGATTTGACACTGCGAGGCTTTCTCTTCTTTATATGCAGCTGCTGCCTGAGAGAGAGAGAGCGCGCGCGCGCGAGAGAGAGAGAGAGAGAGAGAGAGAGAGCGCGCGCGTGCTGCAGGGTGCTCGCCTGGCGCTGAGACAAGAGCACTAGTCTGACGCGTGCGCGATCCCTGAGGCGAGCACATCGCTAAACGAACAGCGACAGAGAGGGTGGCATGACCTAGTTCCACGAGGGGTTGCACGGCTCTACACCAGTCCCCCAGGTGATGTCGGCAACAGTCGGTGGAAAACACACAGCATTCACCTCGAACCGGATGATCAAACGGGGGGGGGGGGGGAGCATCATCTGAACCAGTGGGTCAGTGAACCTCCTGGCGGCTCCCGCCATCACGCTGCAACAGTCTGAATGATTTAGGGAAGACCATATTGACCTTCCCCCCCGGTGTCATCCCGATCGATACCCAGCAAGCAGCAGATCTTCAGAGCCAGAGCGTCCCTGCTGGTATTTTTAACCCCCCCCCCCCCTAATTAATTAAGTTTATGAAAGCCGTCCAGAGTGAAAAGGCTCGGCTCCGACTCGCGCCCCTGGAGCGGGATCACAGACAGCGCGACGCAACCAGCTGGAGATCATCGCCGAACGCGCGTAAATTTCGGAAGCAGCGTGTATTCCCACCTTGTACGCGCGCGCCTGATGTGCAAGCCGCCACGAGCCAATTCTGGCCACGTACCAGTCATTTGAAAGAGAGAAGTAATTAAAATAAATAAGAGTAAATAAAAATAAAAGACCGAACATAAATCAGCGTTTGTTATTTTGTCGAGCGAGCAGGCAGCGATAATCTGTCGAATCTGTCGAATGGCGCGCGGTCGCGAGGAGCCGCTGCGCCCCTGGGTCTTTACACTTCAAATGGAAAAAAAATAAAAAATAAAAAATACTCCAAGATATCAATACACCAAGGTACTCTGGAATAAAAATAAACTGCCTCGGCCACTTCTTAGGACGTGAGGACGCCCCGCAATAGATGCAATAGATGGCTCGAGCGATGAAGACGTCCAGGCTACTTTCACTCACCGTTCACGTGCTGCGGCTGCGGGACAGCGGCGCTCAAACACAGGGCGAAGGAGACGAGGAGCAGTCCCATCTTGGTTCCCTCTCGGCGAACGCCTCTCACTTCCAAGGTTACGAGGAGATGGGGGAGTCGGAGAGAGGAAAACGATTCAAAGAACAGTGATAGTGAGAATACAGATCGCGGTTTGGAGAAAAGTTCTTCGCTCCTGCGCGCTCGCCGGGCTGCAGAAATGTGCCCGTGGCTTCGCTTGTTTGGTGCGTACGTCCTCTGTGGTAAAGTCCTCCTGCGTGATCAAGTCGGCAGCGAGACACCTGGATCCTCGCGCCTCCGTGTCTGTGTGTGTGTGTCTGTGTGTGTGTCTGTGTGTGTGCGTGGAGCAGGTGAACTGTGGCTGGCGGCTGCCCCTGCCTGCGCTGCTGTCTCCCCCGCTCGCCTCCTACCGCAGTGGTGCGATGTAGTGGGGAGAGAGACGTGTGTGCGCGTCCTGCCGGACCAGCACCATCGTCAATGCCAGTTTGACAGGAGAGCTCCCACTTCCGGGTTCAGCTTCCAAAATAAAACAGAGTAGTTAATTAATTGGAATTTACGGAAAACGAGAAGCGTAATATTTGTATTTATTAAATAAATAAAATAAAAAAATGATTCTGAAATATTTTTATACTGCTTATAATAATTGTTAGAATTCTCACACAACTTAATATATGCAGTGAATTCGAGATGATGGACAATGGTATCTCAAGATCACTGATTAGCTTATTCTGTTATCTAACTATAATGTTGACTGGTTTCTCATAATAGCAAATTGTTATCATGGTGTGACTGCAAGATAAGTCATCATTATTTGTGCTCAGTAGTATATGACTGTGACACTTGCTTAGTTTGACGTTCTTGTTACCTGCTGGTGAACCCAGGGTGGAGGCCATGACCGGAATCCTACAGGAACCTTGATATTGAAAAGCCAAGTCAACACTGGACTCATCTTGTAAAACACTTTTTGTTGAATTCAAATGTTCTTTGCCACTTGACATTTACATTATTCATTAAGCAAAATGTTTCATTTTAAGTGACACCATGCAGCATGTTTAATTTATCAAAATCACACTTAAGGCTGTTACACTGGATGTCATCACTTGTGGGGTGCAGCGGCAGACATGGGATTCAGCCATGGATTTTGGAGTGAATCAGCGACTGGAACAGCTGTGAGGCGGAGTAGCGTGTAACGTCAAAAGTCCCAGTGCGGCTGGACGTGGAATTTATTGTGGAGTAACTGTGCTATAATACTTGTGAGCTCATAGTGTGTTCCCACACATTGTCTTGTCCATGGTCCATAAACCTGAGACGGAACATTTCAGGGCTCAAGGCTTTTCATCATCCCACATTCCATAGCTACCAGGCCAGAGCTGAGCTCCACGTCATGAATCATGAAAAAGATCAAGTCTCCTAATGAAGATAAAGACTGACTTGTAAAAGAGTGTGCACGTGGTCAAGACCAATAAAGCAGTGCCAGAGCAAACATTAAAACTTGCCATTATGTAGATGAGAGACTACCTTCCCAGCGCAAGGTGACAGCAACTATTTTATTTTCAGGCTTTTTTTTTTTAGAAAAACATTCTGCCATTCTTAATGAAAACCTTAAAATATCATGTCTCATAAGATTCATGTCTTCAGTTGAATTAAAAAAAAAAAAAAAAAACGGAGTGTGTGTTCTTTTCATAACATCCAAACAGTGCTTTTACGTCAGCTTTATTGTTGTCAGTCAAAGAACTCAAACTGAAAAACCCATTCCCCACTTCCAAAAACAAATCATACAAAACAAACAAATTCACTCTGCACAATCTCAGACATACAGTGTGTGATTTCTCAAAGTGATTGTTGCCAGAACTTGAATGACATTTTCAAATATTGACCATTGTTTCACAAACAAACACTAACAAGACTCTGTACCAGTCCATTTTTTTTAAAGACATTTCAATGACAACTCCCAGCAGACTCAACTCTCTGAAACCGCGCAGCATCAATATACTGCCTTCACAAAAGATGTATTTCACAAAACCACAATCGAGCATTTTGTCTTAATAGGAATATTGTAAATACGCAACCATACTATGTTTATTTTCTGCTCATTTTGTTGTGATCCAGCTTGCCTCCTCGTATCACAAAACAGACAAAAAGCTTGTTTTTCCACACTCCCAGCAGTGCAGTTCAACAGTCATCATCCAAAGTTTTGTCTGTGCCGGAGAAACAAGACGGGGACGGTGGGAGAACAAACAACAGAGAGAGTGGGAAAAAAAATAGCGGATTGGTCACCAGCGCGGATGCTTGCTGGTAAATCTGTTGCAACTAAACTCCACTTTGACCTCCCTCCAGTCTCTGCCGACAGCCTACACAGTGAATGCAGCATCGGGCTGTACTCCATAAATCCTCCACTCTAGGATATTTGAACCGCGCCGCAGTCTCTCCAGTCCTCAAACTCAGCTCTTCACGACTCATCTGCCCTTGTCTTTACCCTGGCATGTTGAGAACTCGGACCAGCGAGTCCTCTTGGGCTCACATCTATCCTCATTTAGCGCGGTGGGAGTCACTTAGGATGAGCGACAGGCTGGAAAGCACAGTGACCTTCTCATATTTTCATTGCTTACTGTTGTTTTGATTTCAGTCACTAAAATAAATTTGCCACCTTGTTTTTTATTTTACTATTAAATGAAAGAAATGGAACGGGACGTCTGTCTCCACAATTTCCCATGGTTCTGCACAATGCAAAAATGAACTTTCTTTACAATGGCATGTGTTTCCTAACCAACTCCCGAGCGGTGAGCAAAAATCCATCCTTTGCTGCTTTTATCTGGCCTCCTTTTCAGAAAGTATGCGCTAAATCACAAAGTTCTGGACAATCCTGTGATTAACCCAGATTAGCCACATCACCTCTGGCCAGGAGGCGCTTCCATCTACTGAGACCACCTTGTGGTCGCCTTGTTTTCATTCAGTTCCAAGAGCGTCAAAGGTGTAACAGAGGATCATTGTTTGCCGGTTTGGGTTATGGTTAAAATTAAGCATTTTTGCAGAAAGCAGAAAAAGGGCTAAATACACTGTTTTATGGAACTTTACAGTATTATTTCTCTGGGTACATGTTGAACTCATAAGGACTGCGGGAGAAGGCTGTACCTAAAATATGCTGACATCATTTCAACTGCAAAACCTGACTTGCAAAATACTTGCTGTCATTATTTAGTTTACCAGTTTCTTTCTGTGTGCGTCTACCCTGCTCCCTGTTTCTTCATCACAGAGAGAAAAGAAGCCCTCTCATATTCCCGAGCTTCCTCTCTCTCGCCTCCCATGTCTCCAGGTGCCCGTGCTCTCCTTCCCAATCAGAAGGCTTGAGTCTTGTTCAAGGCCTCCCTCTATCTCTGTGCACTCCCCACAAAGACAGTTTTACAAAGGCCCTCGGCACAAAAAAAAGGCAAGAATGGGAGCCAATAAAAGGTATAATAGGTGCGGTGCGTAGGGTGGCGATGGCACTGGTGGTGGTGGAGGGGGCGAGGGGATGGAGAGAAAGGCAAGATGGCAAAGGGAGACGGATGAAAAAACTGGGCTATACAGAAAAAAAAAGAAAGCGAGGGGGGCAGATTGAGAGTGTAGGAAAGGCAAGCTGCGCTAAATTAGATGGTCCTGGAGAAGAGACAGTGAATTAATTCCAAAGAGAATATTGCATTGTGTCTTCTCTTCCTCGTCCTCTCGCAGCGTTGGGATGCGCAGCGCTGCAATGTGTTCCCCTCAGCAGACTCCTCGGTTTCTCTCTTTTCTCAGTCCCATGGCCGTTGGCAACAGCGGCAGCAGCTCACCCTCCTCCCCGACTCCCCTCCCTTTGTTGTGCTGAATTATTTTTTTTTATCATCATCATTCTTTTGTCTTTCAGCGGTTGACACACAGGGACACAGGACAACATTACAGATGCACCCAAAAATTAGACTTTGATTGAGATTGTAACTGTGCTGTAGAAACAGACAAGCCTGAAAGCACTCATGAGTTTCATCGTATCCAACCTGACCGTGCCCAACTCACAGCTCCGCAACTCTTGGCCAGGAGGCCAGAGTGGATGTTTTGGCTGAAAACACAATGTTGCTGTTTTGATGCTACAAGGTTGCCCTTGTCCTTGGCTACAACACACTTCTAATGGCTGTAATTCTTCCATTTTGAGCGAAACTCAAAAATTGTGGACTTATTTTTGAGATTGTGGACTGGGTGTGGAGTGAATGTGAAATATTTTTGGTGAATCTGTTACACTTGGGTAAAAAAAATAAAAAATGAGGCAAAATTGCATAACTGGCATCAGGGCATGGGACATGTTTCATTGTTTTAAAAATGGAGGTTTAACCAGATACTGCATTCTCATACAAAGTATTTCTTCTCCACTTTTTCAGCATCGCCTTTTCATTTTGGTTTCCTAGGGTGAATGAACCACAAAGCATCGCCTCGCAGGAACTTTTTCCATAAGTCACCCCCACTGTGTGACCATAATAACAATGATTTGCCACTGTGCACCCCGGCCCATCTGCCTCCTCTGTGGAAGCGTCCAAGACAGCAATCTGGTGGTTGCCTAAAACACTGGCCTGTGCCCCCACATTGAGAAACCTCTATTCAAATACAGCTGGTGAATTACAATATTTGGCTGCTCTGCTACTTGTTCTGATGCTCCACTTTGGCATTTGTGCCACTTTTTTTTGCGCTGAATGCAAAATTAGCCTGTAAGTGCGTCAGCCCTTTCTGAACGACACACCGTTTTGTGCTGCTCTGAAGTTTCCATGACTTTATGTTTTGTCACTATTTGATTATATTCTTCTTCTCGCACCCAGTTGAGATTTGACTTTTGACATAATTTGAATTAATGGCGCATTCCGTGCAAGTAGTCTCGTGGGTTGCCTAGAAGGTAACAGACGATGAGTTGTCATCGCAAGAACAAACAATTTGACAATGTGAAGAAATATCCTGGAAGTTAATAATAACTTGTGAGGAGTTTGAGGGGGTAATTAAAAACTGCAAGTTTGCACTGTCTGGAAAACTGAAAACATTGTGCAGTCATTTCCAAGCCTGTTTATTCAGATACATCACCAAGGGAGTTTATTTACAACACGGTGAAGACATTATTATGCCCGTCTTCATCGTGCACTTCAACGGAGCTGATTCACATGATTAATTATCTGAGAAACAGTAGAGATAACCAGAAAACAACATACGTTGCCCTCTGTTAATGTCCGGTGTGGCTTCCTGCTAAAACTGATGCATCTTGAAATTATGGGACGGGGTGACTTCGTGAGCTTATCTCTCCTAACTTGGGAGAGGTGCCTGTGCCCTTTGTGACACCAGCAAGGGTGTGTGGGTTTCTAGTGCTTTTTTTTTTTGCCTTTTGGAACATTTTGCTAAAAGTGGGACAAGCAAAAGATGTACTCTTTGGCCTCCTCTTGTCCTGGTGGGGTTGACCGACCAAAGGTCGAGATTGTTGTTGGAAAACTGGCGCAGTGAACTTTTTGCATAATACGGGATCTTTAAATGAGACAAGCAAAGAGAGCCAGGAAGAAGCTGGGCGTTTTAGTCGCCGTCACTGCTGTTCTACAACAATAGCCAGGCTGATTTGAATTGTAGTTGTGCAATTCACAAGAGACACTTCAGCTTGTTTGGTCTTTGTACTCCAGTTTGTCCTGATGAGAAAGAGTTTGGGCAGAAACTTTTAAAGGACAATCTCTCCCAAAAGGTTTCTTCAGTGTTACAACACTTCTTGCAAGTATGCGGCTCCCCAGAAAGCCAAATCTGTGATGTCCCCAGGCAACGTGGTGGCCAAGCTAGGTTTTTTTTTTTTTTTTTTTTGGAGGGGTGGAATGGGGAATTGCAAAAGGAGTGCAAGGAAGGGATGAGTTAGAATGTAGCTAAGACTCGCTTTGTTGATTTTGCAAAAACAGCCACGGGGAAGACAGAAAAAAAAAATACTAAAAGGTTTGAGGTGGAAGGGGCCCAATTTGCCAAGAAAACAGTCTTGCTCACGAGAACAGAGTGGCGATGGCTCGTATCCAAGACCAAATGCTGACTTGGATTCCTTAGGCTGCTACCTCACTCCCCACATGAGGGTTGAGCTCAGCAGTTGCCATTTTAATGATGACGGTTATGATGAGTTCACTGCTGATGACTGCTTACAGGAAACAAAAAAATTCAGACAAAAACAGGTTTTCTTCCCCTCCAAACTGCCGGGGGGAGAAAGTGCAACAAGGAAGGAAAATGTTTTTTTTTTTTTTTCTTAAAAATAGTTGTGAGGTGATTCATAAACTCCTCAAAGTTACAAATAACTGCATTATGATACTCCGTTTCACCACCTCCCGAGCCTATGGAATGGAAATCCATTCTGAGAAAACAAAAATGATGACCAACAACAACAATGGCATCCGCTCAGACATCAAAGTCAATGGACAGGCTCTGGACACAGTGTCCAGCTTCAAATATCTCGGAGCAATTGTGTCCGACGAAGGATCCAAACGGGAAGTCCTCGCCAGGATTGCTCAAACGACTGCTGCACTGGCAAAACTCAAGCCCATATGGAAGGACAAAAACATCAGTCTTGCATCAAAGGTGAGACTACTGCGCTCACTGGTCATATCAATCTTCCTATATGCTTGTGAAACCTGGACCCTTACAGCAGAGCTACAGAAGAGAATACAGAGCATGGAGATGAGATGCTACAGAAGACTCATGGGTATCTCCTACACTCAACATGTCACAAACGAGGAAGTTTGGCAAAAGATCAGCCAAGCCATCGGCCCACATGATGACCTGCTCTCCACTGTCATGAAGCGCAAACTGAGGTGGTACAGACACATCACCAGATCCTGAGGCCTTGCGAAGACCACCCTTCAAGGCACCGTACAAGGTGGCAGGAGACGAGGGAGGCAAAAGAAAAGATGGGAAGATAACATCGGAGAATGGACCCACTTGAAACTCAGCGAGGCAATGAGAGCTGCAGAGGACAGAGAGGGATGGAGAGAGCTGGTCAGAACATCGTCTGTGGTGCCCCAACGACCCTCCGGGGTTATGGGATAAGTACAGTACAGTATGATACTCCGTTTAGTTTGTGATGTAGTCCAATATTAGTTAGTCTGAGAAAATAATTTAATTTCAGGCTTCAGTGAAATAGCTGACGGCAGCAAATGATTGTATTTGGGGTGGAGAACAAAAAGTGTGAATATAAATAAATTTGCTATCAAGTGCAGCAAGGCTCTGTTTCAACTGTTTTATCAGCTAGCAGAGTGTTTGGCTCAAATGGTTGCAGAGTAGTGTATAGCGTTGCAGCGCAGCCACCTCTGTTTATTCAGCTTTTCTGGATTCTGATCTGATTGCCAGTTCTTTTTTTTAAAGTACACCCCCGCCCCCCTGCCCATTCACACATTTCTGCAGCGATGTAAGAAATAATTTTATCCAAAAGTTCAGAACTTTTTTCCACCCAGGTCGAGCAAGTGTTTTCTTTGCTGGCTGAGGTTGCAGACCAAAAAAAAAAAAAATTCAAATCCAAAACAAAACAGAGTTTGTACTGTCTACACTTAACCCTTGATTGCGAGCTTGAAAGACAAAGTCTGTGAAGACACACATGTATGACCCTAGAACACATGGACAAATGCACAAAAGTGCTCTGGCGATTGGCATTTTGATCGTTGCACCTGTCGAGCATTTCACTGTTGCAATGCACTTATTTATGAAGGGTTTTTTTTGTAAGATGTATACCTCAAAGAGCCTTTGCTGTTTGTTCAGTCTGCATTTGTGAACAAGAATCTGTTCTTAATTGCTTGCCTGGGTGAATAAAGGTTAAATAAAATATAAGCAAAGGCTGTTTTTAAAAGAAAGATTAAAATAACAACAGTTTGCTTGTAATCGGCGGCAGGATCTGTGTCCTGGGTGGTCACAGTGTAAACCTGCACAGGCTAGTTGGCCGCATTCTTTCAGACCTTCCTTTTGTGCGCTGAAGCTACAACCTATTAATCTCTCACAAGGATAAGAATTCATGTGTTTTTCCACATGGCTGCATATCTTATTTTCCCAATTTGCTGGCCCTGAAGACCTGAACACACACACTCATCCTTATCTGTTTAGCAGCATGAAAGCATCTACATTTTTCTCGTGGACTCGGAACTCCTCATCGTAAATCTCGCACCTGTGTGTCGCTTTGCAATTAAAAGAACGGATTGAAGACCTCGCCTCATGTTAGAGTCATTATTTATCTAACAGTAAGATACAGCTAAAGAGAATAATGACAGTTGCATTAACATGAAGCAGGAAACAGACAATGAATATCATAGTATTAGAACAGCCAAGATTTCTGCGCCTACTATTTCAGATCTGACACTGGTCTGTACTCTTACAAAAATGAGAGACAAAAGCTCAAAACAATAAAAAAAAAAAAAACCTTGGCATCAAGTCATTGTTTTAACTAGATTCTTGATTCCCTCTGATTTCACCTCCTTGTGTTGCTAACTATTAGAAACAGGCTTGGCGAAATGCCCAGTGAGAGGTCTTTTTGAAGTGCAAACGATCCTGAAGGAATTCACTTCATTAGAGCTTGTTTGGTAGCATCAGATCAGCACGTAAATCAATCAGCTGTTGCACCGCCGGCACACTGATCAAAACGATAGCTTTGGTGAACCCAGTTTGGTGTTTCTTTGCTGCGCAATGAGCGAGACCCATTTGGGAGTTTAACAGGATTGCACAGTTTTTACCATGAAGTCAAAAAGGGATATTGCTATGTGTGCAGTTAATGAAATGTGAATATACCCAACGGCATTTCCAGCAGCCAAAAGAAATGACACAACCAGATTTCATTTTCTTCCATAAACAAAAAATAAATCTCTTTTTGAATTGGCCTTTTCAGCGACAAACAGTCATACCACAACTGGCGTTTGCCCTCCTCCACTGACCTTAGTCAGTGGAGGAGGGCAAACAGACAGACCCCTTCAGACTCATTCAACCCAAAACAAAGAATAGCTGGAGAAAACTTGAGTCAGAAAGAGCAGGAGCACTTTTCTAATCCAAGATTCAATCAAGAGATGCATCGGTCTGTGCAATGAAGTGCCTGAAAATGAATTATATCAATGGTAATATGAAGTGTAATGGTGAGAGGTTTCAGGTAAAGACATCATGCCTTAGCAAACTGCTTAGAAAGAACATTCAGTGTGGTTACTGAAAGAGTCTGCTCAGTGGACCCATAGAAAGCATTTACCGGCACACAAAGGGTATTAGTATTCCACTGCACCTAAAAGGCATTTGGGAATTGCACATTTGTGTGTTTATGGCTTTTTGAAGTGCGCGTCGAGGCCGGTTTGTCTGTGAGTGGAGAATTTCAAAGTGTCCTAAAACGGCCCTGTGGACAACGTGACAATTATTGCAGCAAAAATAAATAAATAAACAGTTAAATTCCTAAATTGTCAAATCAAATACTAGGTCTTTCCTGATTCATTGATTGTTAATTAATGTTAATTAGATAGATTGAGTTAAAAATGATATTATGGGCAATTTATGTTGACATCAATCAATATCAACTGACAAAAAGCTTTGACTTAGACAGACCTGCAATACAAGTTCACTTAGCAGGGCGACACCCAAGACTGAAGACAACCCCCCACAATGGAGTGTTTTTCTTACTGTATGTGTTAGTAGTTCATTAACACTGTGGTGCTGAATCAGTGTAAAATAAATAAATAAAACTGGAGGGAGTTGTAGAAACACATCACAGGAGACTGTCTTTCCTACTCATTGGTAAATAATATACTATAGTTTGTGAGAGGGTGTTGCGGATCCCATGAGTCATTCTTGCAAACATGACACAAGGGACACAGTGACCGGCATTTATTTTATAGAGAGACAACGCAAGGGCTGTTTTTAAAAGGTTGTTAACTGGCAATGAAACTGCGATGACAAATGTCTTGAAAAATGAAGCTGAGAGAAAAAGGACAGCCGATAAGAGCAATCCAAGGTTATTTTCTCTTTTGATAGCCACCCAAAAAGGGTGCAGCTCATTTATAATGGAAACAAGCACGCCGCTTTGTTCCACAATCCTATGCCCCGGTATTAGTATGCAACGGCGAATTCCTTTAAACTGGTATTGATAGAGATCAGTGGCCTGGAGACCAGCATCCTTGAAGAGTTGTCCTTTCATGGTGCGAGCAGTCATCCACCAAGGAGCGTTTCCTCTTTTCATCTAAAAGTCAAAAGTCTGAAGACTAGATCAGACTTTAGGTTGGAACTCAATGAAGGGGTCGTGTCTAGACCTTGATGTGCTCTATGTATTGTGCGCAGGATTATTTTAGCGGAGCATTCCCAAAAGCAGACACGGGAAATGAATCCCCAGCGTCTATATTGAGTGCTTTGGCAAAATAAGAATCAACAGATCAATGAGCTGAGCAGAGGAGGGATGACCAAAGACGGGACGACACCATTGGTCCCTCAGATCAATAAATTGAGTTGAGCCAGTTCGCAGATAGATACTGTCTCCCTCCGATCGGCCAATTTTCCAGTGCTACATAAAGCTGGAAGCTGGCGGGAAAGCTTTGTCTCCATTCGCACCAACCCAGTCTTACAATAATAATGTTTATGGGCCTCAGAGCAACGTATAAGTTCTGCGGATGTTACGGGAGTTGTCGTCCTGCTTTGTGTCCGTCTCAACGTTTTGCAAGAACGTGTTCAGTTTTGTATTCACTTCCCTTTCTGCCCCCAAAACTGGAACGCGCTTCTGGGAACCGCGATCCCTGTTTCTCCTCCGGCACAGACAAATCAATACGATCTCAGCTCCTCGCGGGAGTGCAAATACCACCAGTTAAGCGTTCAAGTTAAAATGTGAAATCAAAAACTGGATGCACGCTGCTCGTGCCCCATTTTTTTGTTAGTCAATTTCAATGATGAATGTTTATGGTCCGTCTCCGTGGCAAACGGGAGTGATTTACAATGTAATGAGGACCCTTTTTTTTTTTTTTTTTTTTTTTTCGTAATTTTAGTTGCAGTGGGAGATAGGAAGGGGGCAACAACAAAAAAAGAGAGATGGGCCCCATCAATCATACGTTCCGTTGAACTGGAACAATAACACAATGGATGGGAAACGTGTGTATGTGTTTCGAAGTGTGTGTTGGAGCGCCGCGGAGGGATTATTACAATAGGAGTTACTGACCTCAAACAAAACCCTATTTTTGCATGCAAATATTCAGGCTTAATATGTTTGGCTGCGTCTCTTGTTTTTGCCACTTGACAGTAGATTTTTGAAGAGCTCCACTTCTGGGACGGTCTAGGTGCTTCTTCTCTATTTTCTGTAGGAGCTATTCACTTTTTTGCGGGAGTGCATGAAAGAAAGAACAGGGCTGTTTGTGTCAGACGTGCTGCGACATCTGATTGAAATTACAGATTTTTAAACTACCGGGAGGGGGAGATGCGGCCTTGAGATGGAATAGGAAAACGTAATCTTACTTCGGAAAGAGAAAAACGAAAAAAAAAATGTGGACGTGTATTTTGTGAGACTCTTCACGCAAGTACAAGGGGAAATCTTGTGTGACACAGATGGACATCTGAAATTTTAACCCTACAATCTTGTTCATCCACCTTGAAAAACCTCCAACTAATGTGTGTGTCCTTGTCCTTATTTTTGTAGAACCGGTCACTCACTTTTTC
Organism: Nelusetta ayraudi; assembly: GCF_046127955.1. NCBI lineage: Eukaryota > Metazoa > Chordata > Actinopteri > Tetraodontiformes > Monacanthidae > Nelusetta > Nelusetta ayraudi. The sequence continues at coordinate 811,521 of NW_027466230.1, forward strand.
CAGTGTGACAGAAGCAGGATGCACATTTTGCAATCTGCATTTAAGAAGACCAAGAAGAAGAAGTGACAGAATAAGTATTGGCTTGAATGCCGCTTTACTGGCAGTTTATTTTTTCTTTTTTTAACCGAACAGGATGTTTTCACGCTGAAAAAAAAAAAGAAATAACAAGAACGTCACCCAAGGCTTACAAAAGGTGTTTACATTTTCTTTCTTGACTGAATAGAAGGAGAGTTGTGTTGAATAGCCGCCCGCACTGCAGGGCACAGGTTAGCGACGTTAACCTCGCTCCAATAACAAGCACCAAGATATGGCTGTATGGCTCAGACAGCAGTAAAAGGTCTGATTTGAATGTCATTGTCTGGTCATCTTCCCAGTTTTAGTTTGAATAGGAGTCCTTTTTACAAGTTGTTGAGTTTTATTGAGTTGTTTTTTTTTTTTTACACAAGTTATATATACAATGAATGCAACAAAATGGAGGAAGACTCCAATTCAGATACCAAGAAATGCACAATGTCAAACTGAAGAATGTTTTTTTATTTGCAAATGTTAAACAGTCTCAAAAGTGTCTCGATGTTGCCCTGGATATAAGGTGGTGTTAATAAGATGTTTTTCTGGAACTACAGTAAACATAGAGGTTCCCCCATGTTTTTGTTATTGGTCATTTCATGTGAGCAAACATTTTGGTTTTCTCATCTTGAAAAATGACAAAAGGGGAAGAGAAGATGGACAGACAGGACACAATATGCAGCAGCTGCTGGTGTGCTGCTGTAATATGGGTCACCTGCTGTCGCTGCAGCACGCTTCTGAAGACGATCAAACAACATCCCAAAATATACAGATGATTCAGAACCTTTTAGTCAATGTCAAACAAACGTTTTGTGCTCATTATTCTTTTACAACACAGCCATTGTGTATTTCATATATTTTATATTTGTTATTGCATTTGTAATTGTTGTACCTCTTAATACTTAGTCATACATAATACTGTTTTACTCCCTCTGTGCGATGGAGGGATACTAACCCAAGTTTCTTTCTACAGTGACAGTAAAGCTTATTCTGGTTCTAAGACACACGTGCTGCAACTTAAACTCATCACTGGAATCAGAAATCGAAGAAGCCACATGTATTTCTGCTTTAAACATAAATCTGCGGCAGTCCAAAGCCTTGAGATATTTTTAAGTACAAAATGAATTTCCCCCTGACAGACAACATCTCACTGTCAGCACAACAGATGAATAACGGCTCTGTTTACCTGTCGCCTGCAAACCTTCCCTCTGAAGTGCTTTGTCTCAAATAAAACACATTTTTCAAGCTTAGCCAAGATGCCTGACGCCCGTCTAGCCTTCTCATTTTCCCCACACACGTTTCTGTCTGACTGATCTCCCTCCTGATGCCTTGTGCACAAACACAGCCAGCCACATAAGAACATGTCTCATACTGAAGACAATCAAGCCTCCCTTTTTCTCATTTCCTGTCCATATGCCTGTCACGGTACGTCTTTTAAGTTATTCTTTTTTTGTTTCTTTCCAACCCAGGGGAGACATTCCTGCATCTGTCAGAGGTTGGGCTGAACATGTATCTAAAGCTGATAAAATAACAGAACTGTGTCATACATCATTCACACAGAAGAAAGTGCAGGCAGGTCAGTAAATTCACGGGGGGAAAACATACGTCATAAGTTCACCTCGGGTGAAAATGAATAGATGCCTTTAAAGGGAGTTCACCTGCTTGCTTTTGTTTGACTGATGTATTCCCAGTGGCTCAGGAAGGGAAGCATGAATAATGAATGGCTCTTACTGCGGCCAATCCCACCAAATGCATCATGGGATTTTCAAACTGTGACCTAATGAGAAATATAAAGAAAAAATATTTTAAATGTTAACTCATTATTCACCAACCCTTTATAAAAGGCCTGTTGGAGGAACTTTAAGCACACGCTAGTGCCTACACAAAGTCCAATCTTGCTTCCTTTCTTTCTCCTCAGCTCAGTTTGGACAGGACGTTCAAGTTTTATCCTTTTGTCCAAACAATTTATGTTTTCTGTTGCAAAAAATAAAGAAAATAAATAGTGATAGTTGCATTATTAACATGAAAACGCAGTGGGTAATATTTGAAAATAAACATAATTATCGCAAAACAAACAAAAAATTCAGAACAAGCATGTGAAAACTTAAATCATTTGCTTATTTTTATTATACATCTAAAATTCAATAGGCTTTTTAGCAGAAACCCACTGCATGGCTACCAATAACTTGAAACCAACATGACATCTCTGATCTCTCCGTTTTGTATCTGATGTTTTCAGGGTGAAACAGTCACGTAAAGACATTTAACATTTTGTGAGGACAGACTTTCTCGGGGTGGTTGTTTCTGTTTTGGCATAATGAAAGCAGCTTTCATTCAGCCAAATGAGCGGTCACGGTTGTGCGGCTCACATGATGAGTAATGCATTCATTTATCGCATCGCTTCAAGCCCACCCCTGGATCTGGCAACACACTGCGCACAGCGCTTGAAGGAAGCCACCGTGGGAATGAAGTGGCACTCATGACTGAGCACCACTTCACTCCAAACCCAGGAAACTGGTCTTCTCCAGGCCCACTTCATCTTCAGTGTGGGTGGCTCATTTCCAAGGAGTCGGCATGCATAATGGCACATCATCACACGGGAAGTTGGAATATCCAGCCCCCCATTCTTTCTGACAGATTGATAGGTCACCTGCTCCAATCTCACTCTCATAGGTGTCTCCTGTCTCGGCGATTACCTCACCTAAGAGCAAGCTGCCAGACAGGGTGAGATGTCTGGGGGGAAAATGCAGTGGTCGGTATATTCATATGCCAGTTTTGTAGCGCCTATCCTTATTAATATTTAGTTCTGTCAGAGGTGATGAACTCCTCCAAAAGACTAACTTTTGATCTCCCCGGGTTGCGAGTTGTGCCTTCTGGGGTTTTGTTGCTCCAGCACTGTCTGGATTAGAGGCACTCTCTTGGCCTATATTAATACCCCCAGACTGTGCTTAGCTTCATGCTGTGAATCTGTTGGAGGAGCCCAGACAACCTCAGAGCAAAAATGTTTTCCATTGGGGGTTTGGCTGAGAGCACAAAACACCCTCCAGGATCGGTTTAAGAATTCTGGTGTGAAGCTGAGCCATTAATAAGGCAAAAGCATTGTAGCTGTTGGCTCCGCGAAGCAACACAATGACGTTGAAAATCGAAGAAATCTCTCCCAAATTAGATGACTTCATCTCCTCCAGCCTTGAACTTGGGTCGTGCCAACACTGTTGAAAGCAAAATTTTCCGTCTAATGAAATCCACCAAAAATATATCCCCACATTTGATTGCCCACCTATTTTCTTAATGGTTTGGCAAACTACAGAGTGGAAATCAGCTCCGTCATTTATGCAAGTAGCTTTTCCGCAGAGCATGAGAGCTCGGCTGAGAATTAGCCCATCCCTGCTTTGCAGAAATATTCCTTGGTTAGAATTAAAACTATTAATTCAGAGTGGGTACTTGCTCTGTACTCACAAAGGAAACATTCCTTTACTTGACTGATAGCTTGACTGATGCAAAGAAATTATGAAAATGGGAAATATTCGTTTTCTGGACAGGAATGGAAGAACCAACTCCGCTGTTCCTCACACCACTTGGGTTTATTTATCATATTTTCCGTTATGGAACCTGCACCAAAGTGGCCGCAGTAGTGCAAGGCAGTCTCGTGGGTGAGGAGCACAGCGCAACACAGCTCATGAGTCCGTGGCTGCAAGTCAAGGTCGGATGAGAGGGTCACAAACCTCAGTAGTCTTCCAGTCAAGACATTGTGTCTCAGATGCGAGCGGTACCACAGCAACAGAGTCTACAAGCGTCTTCCCGAGTAAATCTTCCAAATGGCTTGTGTAGCATTACCAACCTTGGCGCGATTGCGAGATGACAGATTGATGGCACTTTCCTGCGTCACATTAAAAGCAACAAAAAGACATGTATGGTAAAAGATGTATTGTTAATGCACACGCGGCCTTGAGGAGAAAACTCGGTGTTGTTCCTGGACACCCCGTCACTGCGTAGGCTAACGCCAATCTCCTCTCTGAGAACGCCGCTGCCTCTTGTCTTTGTTCTCCGTTGCTGCTCAGAGTCTCTCACTCCAGGGACGGCATGCGAACACAACAACAAATTGGCGGTGGGTGCCGCGAGGTGCTGCTAGGTTGTGTGTGCGTGTGTGTGCGTTGCTGCTGGTGCCTGTTGCCCCGTCTGTACCGTTGCTTTGCACATCAGTGATATGTAAAAGGAGACCAAGTGTGAAGAAGTATGTGTGTTTCTGTGCGTTTCGCTGTGTTGGTTTGTTTGCTGTGTGCAAACATGTTTTTTTTTTTCTATTTCATATTCAGTGTGCATGTGTGTTGGTGTGTGTGTGTGTGTGTGTGTGTAGCTAAGGGTTACTGCGGATGTGTTTTCTTTTGTCTGTGCTTTCTGTATGCGGCTGTGTAGCGACAAGTTGATGTGCAAAAATATGTAAATGCCAACTTTGGTTTTCTTTCTTTTATTATTATAATTTTTCTTTTTTTGTTATATTGGCTCGGATGATCCGCAGACATTTCGTTTCCTATTTGGTTTGCTGGCGTTGATGCCCAGCTGACGACCACGCAGTGAACGTAAGTAGGTGTCACGTGGGAGTCTAGGCATTGGATGCAGGACCCACAAGCAGAAGCAGGATGCAGAAGAATTACATTTTACTTTAACAGTGTCCTCAAGGGTATAAATTAAACAAACCTGAAACGAGGGACTGACTAGTTAGACAAAACTGTCCAAGATTTACTGACGTAGCGTAACAGACAGAACAAAGGCATGGATAGGACAACATGAATCATACACAAGACAACAGACACAACCATGACGAAACAACGAGCGAACATAGACGGAGACAAACAAGGACTATTTATACAAGAGGGCAGGCAAACACAGGTGCGAACAATCAACGCCAGGACTGACAAGGAGAAACAGGTGGAAACCATGAGGCAACAAAAAAGGTGGGAAAACAGGAAGCAAAGTAAAGAAAATACAAGGGGAGAGCAGACCTTAAAAATAAAACAGGAATCACTAAAACAGACCATGACAATAGGTACCGGCGTAGTGCCTTACTGATCTCATATTTTCCTGATAAAGTTACAAAAAGAAAAGAAGAATTAACATGTTATCAACCCACCCAGAAGTTTGAATTACAAACGTGTTGACGTCCAGTAGTAATAGAACTTGACTATCTATGCTAGCATCAGGATTGCAAACAGTGATTGAGTTGTCATTTAGGGACAAATCTGTTCGTTTGCATTTCCATCTTCACCTTTTCACGAGCACGTCATGTGCGCTCGCGAAAACATCGCTGTACTCCATCAGGCCGACCCAAAACGCTGAGTCCATGAAACCTGCTTTCTGCCAACTTGCCTGCCTTCCTTTGGCTTTTCTGCTTACTCCTGCAATTTTTTTTTTTTTTCCTTCAGCGCATGCAATATTTACCCAAGACATAGGTCTTCACTCCACACACAAGGAGATGCTAGCTTCTGCTATCCGATCCCTGTGTTTTCCGTTAGATGTGCTTGATTAATATTTCTCGCCCGCTCCAAGAGCCATCCATGGAGTTGTCTTTGATGATAAATGGGAACCGTGTAAACAGGAGATGTGGGATATGTAAATGACGTTATGTTTGGTGCGCCGCTCGGTCCCCAGCCAGATATCACATGGGAGGACTCCTCACGTCTTGGATACGGCAGAGAGGGAGGTGAATTTGAAAGGGGCTCCTGAGGGGTTGTGCGAGCGCGAGCGCGCGTTACACTGGGAATTAGCTCTCCAACTGATGCATGCAGATGTTCCATCAAAGGGGGACTGCGAAATTAGCCATCGCGCGATGCTCAGATATCGGCGAAAAGAATGTGAGGCTTGCGCTTGGAACAGTGAGATCCTCGGCCTGACTTTTTGATAATTTGTGGTGGCTTTCAGGAAGATAAGTCGATTAGCTCTTGAAGCAGAGCTCAGTAAATATCTTTCAAAAGGTAACGTAGATTAGCTAAAGGGCTCTTAAGATATCAAAGACTGAGCTTAAAGCTCCCGTATTTTACTCCTATCAAGACCTTGATTTCGTTTCAGTCCCCAGTGAAGCATCCTATCGCAAAAATACCCATGCAAAAAAAGAAAAAACCTCCACATGAAAGCATGCTGAGCACTCTTGCTCACAGCATCCAATAAGAATTGCTTGATTGTAGCTCAATGCTTTGCGTTGTTGTTCCGTCTGGATGTTGAAAGGGAGCAGAGAGGAGCCTGCAAATGTGACACCAAAGAGGGGGATGAACACCTCGGACAGCTGGGCGTTCTCACTAACCTGGGAGAGGTGTCAGTACTCTGTGTGACCTGGCAAGGAGGCCAGTTTCTGGAAAATACACAAAAAAGAGGAACAAGCAGAAGTAAAGGATGGGATTTTCTCTTTTTGACATTTTCACCTCTCACGGACATCATTGCTGAAATATAATACAACTATTTAAATAAAATCTGTTATTTCTAACTATTATATTTTCAATCGGTTTTTATACATTTATCATGACATTGTCTCTTGTGCTCATTAATCTTGATTTTTTTTTTTTGTTTGTTTCAGAAGCAAATAAAGCTACAAAAAGAAAAGCTTTCGAGAAGAACAATTTGGCTTGGAAAAAGTATTTTGTCAAATTGCTGCTGAAATTTCAGCCTGATGTCTCTTAAACTGATGTCAGTGCTGCAACACCACCAGAGTTTTGCAATAAAGAGCACAGAGAGAGTTTGGCTTTTACGTCCACCCTGAAGGCCAGCAGTTAGCTGCACTAACACTGCGATACACTCTATTAATAGCAGAATTCACACCGACCCTGATCGGAGCCGAGGAGAGACGGTGTTCACGGGCACAGGGCGACTCCAGGGAGCCGCCGTCGATCCGCTCAGGCCCGGCCTGCTCGGTGCTGAGATGTGGGCCGTGTTGTGACTGCACGCTATAAAAGATGTGGACCTATCGATTTCTGAAGGGACATTTACTGGGGCCCACAGCCGACTGGGCAAATTACTCAGGATATGAGGGGAAATGCGTCTCTCCTGAGCCACTGTTGACACCATAAAGATTTTGATTAACTGTGTCACGCAGTCGGCATAAAAAGATTTAAGACGCGGCTCCGTCCCCTTTGAAATTGGGTTCGTATAATACTAATTTGCAAATAGAAATATGGATTGGAAGGCTCATAATTCAATTTTTTATCAATGTAACTTAATGAGAAAGTGGTTTAAGTACCTGGATTTTTGCAAACACACTGCAGCGATGGATTCACTGCTGCTTAATACCTTTAATACAGAACAGACCCTTTAACTGACTCTTGATTACTCGCCTTCATTTCACTGTGTTATTGCTGTGGCTTGCATGAAGAAAAAGAAGCGCGCAAATTGTTTGTTTATTACGTTAGCAGTTTCGTATTGGTCGGGGTGTCAAAAGGCACAATCAAGTCAACAGACACGAGTTTTAAAAAGGTAAAATTCACCTTGAAGCGAGTGCAATGAATCGGTGAGAAATTAAAAAAAAACAAAAAAAAACACAACCAGCAGAGAGCATGAACAAGCTGATACATTCATTGCAATAAGTGTCTGACAAAATCTCTTTTTTTAAAAAAATAAAAAAAATAAAAATAACAACACACTCCAAAGCTAATAAGGCTGCTCAGCTGTGAGAATGTGGAGGAAAGTTACAGCAGAAAACACTCATCATACAAACAACTAAATACAAGGTAAGGTACTTTAGTTGGGTAAACATAATATATCCTGCCCGACGCATGCAGTTTTGTGGTGCGAAGCCTTTCCTCGGGAAGTAATCGAGTTGGTTTGCTGCTTCGGAATGAGCTCGGCGAGCGATGTTTGGTACAGATCATTTCCAGGAGGCCATCTTGTCAAAGGGGCTGTATTTATTCGCGCGGCTGCGAGGGCCGCGAGTTCTGGCGGAACATAAAGCACGGAACCTTTGAAACTTCCTCTCCCTCCACCCTGATGAAGTGATATCCTTGCGTGCCCGTATCTTATTCGGATCCGTGAAGATTTATCCCGAGCGGCGCGCACACCGGGGTCAGCGAGGCCGACTTCCACCGCTAAATCAAGTGATAGTTATCTCTCTGTTAAACACCCCTTGTGCCCGAGTGGGCCGAATGTCTGTGATGTGCGGACGTCCGCTTATTTATGATTTATTCATGTTCGCACTCGGGGCTCAGCACGCCAAGGGCGTTTCACCGTGTCTGTCCCCGGGCCCGGCAGGAAGTCTGTCAGTCAGAGGAAAAAGTCAGCGAAAAAGAAAAAGTGGAAAGACAGTGGTGCTAATCACTTGTTTCTGACTTCGCTAAGAGGCTGGCGGCAAGTCAGTCTGTATCACACACACACATGCACGCATACACAGATCAGTATGCTGTTGACTGCAGAAGTTGCCATGCTATATATAGGTGGTGGCACAGCAGTGTGCATAATGCAGGGCCATTTTTCAGGTAGGGCTGTGTGAAGTTCTTGACACCAGCAACACTTCCCTTTTAAGCCGAGGCATCATGAACGACACTTACCGTCTCTGGCCCGCCTACCTGGCTGCACTGCCATAAAATGTGCTTGTATAATGGATGGAAATTTCTCCCCCGTTTACCCTAATTATTCCTTTAAAAAAGGAGGGAAAACCCCCTCAGTGTCATGTTTTCATTGGCATTTACATTATCACTGAATAACATCACATTTTGAGTTTTTCTTTTTTAAACGAGCTAATTCAAGACTCCTGACCTTATGTCTAGACTGCTGAATCCAGTCACTGCCGTGCCAGTTTCGACTTTCCCTCCGGGGAAGGGTCGGCCAAAAAGTTATGCAACAAACTTGCAGCAAAGTGCATTTCCTCATCATGCAGGAGTGTCCGGCTCTGTCTCCAGTGGCGCATGATATCCTTCAGAATGTCTTCAGTGAGGCAGATGGTGAAGTTATTTACATATCCTGCCCATACAGTCAACTCTTTCTATCAGTAGTGATTTTCACAAAGATGATCTTCTGGCATAGATAGGGATTATGTTACCTCATTAGCCCCTGCTCTTATTTATGTAGAGAGGAAGCAAGCAATGTCTCCATTGATATCTTGCGTATTGTCGGAAAAAAAAACAGACCTGAATCACCTCCAGCCCTGTTTCTAAAAGGCTGTTGAAGCACCAGCATGGTTTGAGTTGTACAAACAGAGATTGAAATGAGAGCACAGGACAAGAAGAGAGAGAAGTAATTACTGACTAACAAACTGAATAAATAAATGGTTCAGATTACACCATTTAAAATTAACCATATTTTTAAATATGGACAAATGCATAGCACAAACTTGTTGAAATCTCACAATCAGCAATCTGCCACCAAGTTTCAGGGGGGCATCTGAGGTAAATTATGCAGCAATCTGTGAATGCCTGCAGCCATAAATGGGAATAAAGTCAACAGATTTTGGTACATACAGCAATAAATAATAAGCGAAAGCGTGATCTTGCTTGCCAAAAATATGTGATTCTCTTAGCAGGTCTGGTAACCATCAAGAGCCAATGCCATTTAAAAAGAAAACAAAAAACCCACAACAGAATGCCTCCGAAATAGGAATGAAGTGGACTTGGACGCACTTCTCTCGCAGGCGGCGACTGAATGTGAATTTTCAGTCCAAGTCGATGGGGCTTCTCTTCTCCAAGAACTGCCATTAATTTAACACGCTGCACTTTTATGGCAGCCTATTTGTCATGTGCGGTGGAACTGCATAAAATCTTGCGTTTATAATTACGGTAGAGAGGCAGATGTGCACTAAACCAGAGATCGTCAGCCTACGGGGCCGTAAAATCAGAAGCCAGTTATACTGACTGAATGCAGACTGTTCTGAAGTATTATCTGGCCGACCGTTTTGTCCTAATATGCGAACCGATAAGTGCCTTATGTTACAGTATGCCGCGCCATCGTGAAATAGTACATTGAAAAAACTTGTCACAACTTTGACCATTTCACAAAAAAAAAAACAGAAAACAGAAAAACAAAAGCAGACTGAACAAAATGTCCTGATGAAAAGTGAAAAGTTGTTTTTCCTTCTTTCTGGCCCCCTTCCTCACCTTTACTTCAGGGGTTCGAATGGCTGCCATTAGTTTTTATGTCGGGATCGTAAAAACGGAGCAAACAATCAAGGGAGAGGCGACACATGCAGAGAAGGCCCCTACATTAGAGCGGCACCTGGGAGAGTTCATTGCAGAACTCCTCACATTCTTCAAAAGTGAAATTGTTGTCACTCTGCGGGAGATTTTTGATGAAAGCGTCGAGGCTGGAAAGCGACATGCTTATCAAATAAACGAAGTGGATGGCGGCTGCCGCAGAAGTCGTGTTTAGGGATGACCTCATAACCGCCCGCTGCACACATCCTGCGGAAGGAAGAAGTGGTGACGGATGTGCAGGCAAACATGGCATTGGAGCTGCGATGAAAATCGGAAAAATTGATTTCTTTTTTTTTTAGGATGGAAACAATGTTTTTTCTAATGTAACTGGAACAAATAAAGGGTAGACAAAAAAAATTAAAAGGTGTTCATGATTTTCAGAAGCTAATTATTCTTGAATTGAAATACCGTCTTAGCTGGTGTTGTTGTGCTTCTTTAGCCTTAGCTGTGTACACACCAAAATGCACACCAAATACAGCAAATGCTGCAAGAACGCTTAAAAAGTCGAGACACAGATGGTTGTAGTGGAAACTGTCACTTTGGATTCAATGTATTTTCTCTGTCGCTTCATCACGCATTGCTAGGAGTTGTAAAAATGAGATTGCGCTGCGCCTAAAAAAGATCTGATACTTATCGAGTGACAGGACACGCATGTTTTTACTGCGATTACATCAAACTTGTCGCGGCCTTGCGTTGTGTGCTTTGGGATAAACTCTCTAAACCCCCTCCTGAAAGCGGAGTTCAAACAACAACGGCAGTGTTTTCTCGGGGTCTTTTTCATGATGTTGTCAGCAACGCTCGCACCGTTTCGTTTGCGCGTCGCTCGACCTCAACTGGCGGCGACCACGGGCAGATAATGGCCTTGTTTGCCATTTGCTGATGATGCCGCTGTTGAGGGAGACATATGTGGTATTTCCTCGCAAACGCTGCGAGTGGATGCACGCACTGTGGAAAAAAAGAAATGTCCTTGTTTAAAAAAAAAAAAAAAAAAAGTGGGGGGAGTGGGCGTTTTTTGCAACATCAAAATCATATTCTGCGCAAACGTGCGATGAAGAGGTTCAGAAATTTTTTTTTTATGGATCCGCTGATGTCATTTTATGGCTGTTGGCGTAATTCTGCAACAATAACAATCCCACCAAATGATCTTGTCAACTGATTTTCTGAGTCATTGCTCCGACAGCTCCATCAGACAAGGGCAGGGAGACGGTGCATCATGAAAAATATGATGTCATGGTATTGGGTGTGTTTCTGAATGCTCTCAATTTAGTCCTTCAAGGGCAACATGGGGAGGAGAAGGAGGAGGAGGAGGAGGAGGGCCTGGCGGGGGGAGGGGCGGCCGAGGGGTGAGCGGCTACGCACAATAGATTAAAAAGCGATTGCGGTGGCACTCCATCATCTCTATCAGCTATTTTGGAATCGGCAACAATTCATCTGACATCATTTGCGGCTGTTAGTGGGACCCCCGTCACCTCTTTGTCATGCTTTTCAAATCATGGGCTGAAATGGGACATTGTCAGCCGGGAGAAACAGCGTCGCCAGCGCCGCCAAGACCAAAATTCATCACGGAGGTTGAGCGGCGCATTATCCTGTACGAGGAAGGTGCACAGCCACACGCTGGAGGTTGACTGGAGTGGAGTGTTTGCGATGAAAAGATTTTGCTGGCACATTGACTGGAGCCGGAGAAAACTGTCAGAACGGACAAAAGCGTCTTTCGGGTGGAAAAAAGAAAAGTTCGCGACTTCCGCTCATGAGCAGCACGAGTCGGCCGTCCTACAGGGATAAGTACAATAGGCTAACAATGCGCACGCACACGTGAACACAGACGCACATGCGCGCACACAGACACACACAGTAAATTCAAGGGATAATCTGAAACCACAGTTGAAGTGGGCATGATTACATTGAGCGTGTGCATTTTATTATATTTAAGCCCCAGTTCCTATTATTTTTAAAGTGAGAATAACTTCCTTCTAATAACCCACTCTCTCAACCAACAAACAAAAAACGCACACGCACACATACACACACACACACACGTACACACATGCAAACACAATGTGCAGTAATGCCAGGAGAAAATAAAAGGCCGCTGACATTTTTTCCACAAACAACATTATCCCCTCCTTGAGCAGAAACATCATTTCCACAGAAAGCGCACACTTTATATGTAAATGCCAGACGTGGTGATTGTGTTTTTCTAATCAAAATAGTCCTTTAATATTTTATAAGTTGTGGGTGGAAGAGAGGAGGGGGGGGGGGGGGGGGGGGGGGTTGGTGGTGGAGGGAGGGGGCTGCAGCCGTGTGCCACTCAACCTGCTGCAATAAAAGCTCCGCTGCGCTGTCGGCCCGCAGACGTGTGGAGAACGCGACCAGCCATTTCTGATGTGGCTGTTTTTGGCCTCCAGATAAGTGACGGGTTACACTTTCCTAAATTAGCATGTTTATTGCCCGCCGTTGCCATGCCATGCCTGTTTGCATATAAAGCTCTAAGTCTACACGGCCCTCCCCGGCTTTGTTTGAGGTTTAGCGGAACTATCGGCGTTCACGGAGCGACAGCCGCGCTGAGACGCTTTCAATTATCCCCCCCCGTTATCATCTCCCGTACTGCTTCATTACAACACTGTGAGAAACTCAAGAGCAAGAAACGATTTAAATTGTGGATGAGTTACCTGTTGTCACAGGTAATTGAATCTACATTACAGCTCATGTTTCTGAGGTTAATTCACGTGGAACAGCTATCATTTATTTCAGTATCCATCAGTGAAAGAGGCCAAAGAAAACTTTTGCCGAAACAGGGCATGTATTTAGGGAGAGAGAAGAAGAGGTCTGTTGAAAAATGATTTGTTCAAACCAATCCCATTTTTTACTGCAAGTTGTGCTATCCAGCAACAACTCATGACTTTCTATTTAACCATACAAGGAGCATTGCTACACTGGATGTGTTGCTCTGCTGTGTGTCAACACCGGAGCCCAACAGGGTTGTGTCCCAAGCCCATTCTTCAAAACCTCACCAGTCTCTCACCAAGCCACCAGAATCCTCACATGTGCAGATGACACAGCTTTTCTCGGCTTTTCTTATTACTTGCACTCAACTGAATTATTATTAGAAACTTTCTTTATTTCTTTATATCTATTTTTTTAATATTGCATTCCTGCTTTTGTCCCAACGAGAAGGAAGCTGAGTGGCCACTAAGATGTATCTATTTCTTATTGTTTTCAAATGTAATGCAGAGACTGACTGAACAGATGGATGAGTGAGATTTTAGACAGGAAGGTTAACGTTTACTTGCATTGATTATAATTTACATTATAGCTCCAGTCCAGTCTATCAAATACCTATAATTTCAGCTTGTCTGCAGCTACAGTCTACCCTCTACATTCCATTGCACACCAGAAAATGAACAGAAAAGCCACATACACACACACACACACACACAAAAAAAAAAACAGTAAGCAAATAATGGTAATAAATAATTTGTTTTCCCAGATGGTTGTAGTGGAATCTGTCACTTTGGATTCAATGTCCAATGATTTACCTATCACATTATCCACAGCTGTCCAATCAGTCACAGCCTTCTAAAAAAATCAAAGTACGTAACCCGAATTGGTTGACCTGCATTTTACCTCACGCCATCAAAGTCACTGTTGTTCATGTTCCCCTCACACGCAGCAGCACGCCTCTGATGGAATATGAGACAGAAGGGGAATTAAAGATGTTGCTGGGCCCCTTAAGTATCAGAAATTAGGTCACCATCCACAGAGAAACGAGGTGTTTCTGTTCACAACCTACGGTAGTAATTTATGCAGGTTTGCAACCCTTCCCCACCCACCCACTGAGAGTCTGATCATCTTTTTCTTTTTTCCCCCCACATCTCCGCATGACAAAAACAAATCAGCCCCTCAGTTTATTTTTGGCTAAGTGTGATGCCGCTAATTAGAACCAAGAGACAATGCTTTCTCTCAGCCACTGTATGAAACATGGATTCATATCACAGCCCAGGAGTTCATGGTTTTGTGAGTCAATTTATCAACACTATTGATAGGGACACATTGTTTTCTTTCAAAATTGACAGTTCGCCCTTTAATTTACCCTTTCATTTGATAAATCATGTCATGACAGCTACAAATACTTATATTTTACCCCTGACCACTTTATGGTGATGAACACTACTCTGCTTTATGTGAGGTTACAGCATTGGGCTGAATTTCAAAAGACAGACCAGTGACCACTGTATGAGGACAAATTATAGGGGAAGTTGATTACCATTATTTTTTCTGACAAATTTATTGACATGAAATCTAAAATGCAAATTTGCAAATCAGCCAAGCACGTTTTGTCCGCAGGTTCTGATGTTTGTGTGTCTCTGGATGTGTGCTCTCTAATGAGAGCGAAAACTATTTATTGGAACCATCACTGATGTTTTCCTTTTCAAAATTAGAATGAGCTTCACTGACCAAGTATGCCTGCAGGTCCATTGAATCTGACACCAGTTTGGCACTGCTGCTCGACATATTATGCAATAGTCAATGTGTAAAAGAGCAGGACGGGAGCGCAAAAGATTGGAAAAATAAGAAATGCTGATATTGTGGTATTTACATTACACCCATTTTGCTGTTATTGATAACAAAAAAATCCATCCTACGAGTGAGAGTCTCACTGGAGACGGAACTCATTTCATATTTTTGGATGAGTGTTGATTGATGGTGAAGTAATTAATATTCATTAAGAGTACAGCAACTCTAAATGTGGGCAGGTCCCAGTGTTAAACTTTGCAATGACTTTCAGTGTAGCTGCTACACTTTGCAGCAAATTGCAGTGCCTGTGCAGATTACTATGCCAGTAGCATTTGGCAGGCAGTGTCGTGCACCAGCCGAATTTGAGACGTTGTTTTATTGTGCGACCGAAAGGCTGTCGACGGCAGACAGAGGCACTCCAAATTAACTGATGATACAGTTATTAACGGCGAGGGGAAATAATGTGAGAGCCAGCTGTTGGAAGAAAAAGCCTTGGCGGCATCCAACAGGAACGAGTGCGGCGTCTAAACAACCCTCTTAAACTGTTGTTTTCTCCCAGCCTGACCTTGTCATCACTGTCATCTTGTAGCGGCAAACAGACACTAAGCTGATTTAACATCTATATATCTTCATAACCTTCACATGTCGGCGGCGTCAACATAATTATCTGCTCCTGCTGCAACAACAATTTGCACATTACCAATAAAGGCATTCGTGAGTTGACGGCCTGAAATGAAATTCAACATCGACAGTCATTCCTGATGCAATTACGGATGTCTGTGCACAACGGTGGCTCGTCTTCTCACCCTTGATGACTGCGGTTTCAACGTTTTATTTCCCCCCCCCACCCTGTTGGACATTTGCAATCTCTGCCGTATGCTGTTATGATACGAGAAGTTAGCTTTCTAAATGTAAGTGCCGGGTTCAGGCGATTAAAGCAGCCGCTGTCTGAGACGACAAAACACTCAGGTGTTGCTGAGCGTTTCATCACTTGGGTATCATCATTTGATTGAACAATTAGATCTGTGATCTGTGCAGCGCATTGTTACTTGGCTCGCTTGTGTTTGCTGTTTGTGGTTATTTTTGTCTGATTTCAAAATAATAAGTAAGAAAATAAGTTTACATAGGAAGTGGTAAACTGAACTGGTAATGTGGTGGTTGTGGTTGACTTTTAAATCTGCTTTATTACTGTAAATAAAAAAAACACATTTTTAAACATATATTTGTACTCATGTTGTTACCTTAAATCGTTTTATTGTCAATCAACTATCATTTACTTATTTTTTGACGATTTTTTTTATCCATTGAAATTTCCACACTCACCCCTAGTTCCTGACAAACAACAAAGTTATCATCATGATTAATCTTGGTAACAGCCTCTAATGGAAAGCACAGATGACTTGTGTCCAAAAATAAGAGTCACATAAGTAGAAAAATAAGAATAGAATCTATCAAAAATTTGTGTTCATGTTTTGTTTTTTTGTTGTTTTTTATCAAACAAGTTAAATACAGTTACAATGAGACTGTCCACTTTTAAACAGCAACCCTACTCCTCTCACTTCTGTCTGGGATGCTCTCAAAATGGAAATTAGAGTTAAAGTGTCAAGCAGCCAGACAGAACCAATTTCAAGTTTCTTCATGGACTTCCTCAGTAGGTTTATTTTTTTTATTTTTTTTTTTCTTAGGCAGGGGAGGGAAGGGAGGTGGGTGCTGCTGCTTCACTGTCAACAAAAGGGAAAGGCCACATTGATGCTATTGTTTTATGTCTCCTGTGGTCAAAGCGTCTTTGTACTGCCGTACCGTCAGGAGACTTTTTTTGACCCACGATGACAGCTACAGTGTCTCACAACTCACATCAGAAGCCTCTGCTGAAGAGAGAGCTCCGCCCTGGAGTGAACCTCCCCGATCCGCACTGAACTCTGCCGCTCGACCGGGATGGTGCAGATTTCAGAACTGCAGAAACATGCATTAGCAGCTCCCCGCGCTGTGTGTAGTTGAGTGCATTAAGTGGGGGAAATAACTGCTTAGTTTGCAAAAAAGATTCCCACTCGCTGAAAAATTCTCGAGCAGCTCATGAAAAAAACACAGAGCCAACTCAAGCCAGAATCGCGCTAGTTCCTAATCAATGGAATACCATCTGTAAAGGTAACATACCAGTTTTAGCTTTTGAGCATTTATTTACACCATATACATAATTCAGTGCTGTTGGCACGAACTAAAGTCTCATCCATGACACCTCACAGTCAACACTAAGTTTAGTTAAAACGGGGTTCTAAAAGCAAACAGGAAGCCTTTCGTCATTTACACTTTAATTAGTAAGAAGGTCTTAATGACACGGTGTCAGTGTAGGTCAATATACCAATAGATGTGTTGTCGATGGTTGGGCAAGAGATTGCCAGGTTGCACTGGTTCATATAACTCAGTCGAGTCATGTGAATTGGACTTGTCCAAATTGCCAAAAATTGCAGTGTTTGCTGTTGCTGGTGTTCAGTCTGAGAAAGAGTGAACGCTCGGGTATTTGCCGTCCCATTTGCTGTGCACATAGATGCTCGCCCGCATCTATTGTCACGGCGGTCTGCAAACAGCAATCTAACTGCACCACATTTCAAACATGCACCACACAAGTGGCTTTGTCGCTTCTGTTGTATTTGTGTAAATATCAAATTCCACCATGAAAACAAACGTGTGGCACATAAACCATGTTAGCGTTGCATAAACAGACGTGCACGGCACAGCACAGCAATCCAGCAAAGGAAAATACTGGGCCGAGGAAATACCTTGCGCTCTGCAGGATACAAGGAAATAAATCATGTTTTCACGTTTGTTGTTTGTTTGTCTTTTCTAACCCCTGACTGTGAAAGTCTTTGTCAAGGATGAACCTTTACAGGAGCATTGACTTTTGCGCTCCCAATTTCCTTGCTGGTGTCACTTACCTTTAACTCATGCCGTTGGTGGCAATGCATCTCAGAAGTGAAGTGTCTTGTCCTGAATGCTAGTCAGGTCTTGGACCTTTGGTAAACAACACATGACGCTGGCACCACTTCCTGGAAGTGTACCCCGCACTGTGCATTTACTGGTAAATTGAAATTTGCTGCAGCTCTACCGCATTAACTGCGGCTCCCCGTGAAGAGTCAGACTTTGGCATCTATATGCAAATCTCAGTCTTACCGCGCAAGAAAGGAGGCGGCGTCGGCATTAATCTGTGCCACACATCTACCAGGGATAAAGCGCTGACAGCAGCATTTACCGTTTGACTTCCCTTGATTGGTGCAAAGGGGTGGCGCGGGAGTCGGGTGCACTGTCACCTCGCAGCAAGGAGGTCTTGGGTTCCATCCCCACCTGGACCCGCTAATGCTTCTGTGCTTTCACAGACTCACAGACTCACATTTACATTGCTACCGCAACACGCACGAGGCCTGCACTTAAACTGCCTTTGATTTTGCCAGGTTGAAAGATCACCTCGAAGATTTCATGGTGTGTATTTACTGTATGCTGAGTAGCCTATGTTGAAAACCAAAAGACTGGCAGGAGTTGTTGCCTGTCAATCGAAAACCTCCAGAACATCTTGGTTTAGATTCAAGATTTATACATTTGATTTGCAAATTAAGTTAACGAAACTAAAAGATGATCAGACCTCTTTAACATTTCTGACTAAACAATCTAGACCATGTGACAATTCCAAAGTAAAAAACAACAACAAACAAACAGGTGAGGAGCACAAATATAACCGAAATGCAAGCATTTTTTTCCCTTACTGGAATGGTTGCAATTAATAAAAAGAGTGAGGAAAACAGGGTGTTGAGAGCCGGGGGGGAAAAATATTCCTGCGTGTGGACGAATGTCGAGCTGCAGACATGCGTCAGGTTAAAAATGAAGTGCAAATTGAGCTGTCATGTTATCACATTTCGTAAATCCTCTGTTTTCCATGTGCCCACGGACGGAAAACAAGCAAAGCTGTTTACTGATTGATTTTATTTAAATATTTTAAGTTTTCACTTTGACCAACCACAGCAATACAGAACGATTCAACAACACCTTTGGATTCAGAAGCCAAAATTGAGCGGAGCCCAATCTCTTGTCGTTTGGAAATCCTTAACAGCATTTATCATCCCGGAGCGCACTCCTCCTCCGCTCTTCCTCTTCTCCCCCGCTGAGGTGAGCAAAGAGGCTTAGACGCGGTGACGGAGCGATTCCTCGCTGCGGCTGTGCGCATGCAGGGACGGCTAAAAGAGGCTTATGCACTTTTAAGGTTAGCAAAAAACACTTATCCACTAGGACAAAACGCTTATGATCTGAACACCAGCGGAGATTGGCCCCCGGGAGGCTCCTCGGTAATCCTCGGCAGCAAAACATTTCTCTCTCCACCTTCTGAAAGACGTGCGGCCACTTCTCAGATCAGCCCGTCGGAATTCACCGTCAAATCGTATGAGGCCTGGGAGAAACATCCCCATGCAGTTTTCAGTATAAAACAGGACTGATGACACTATTAATTATGTATCAGGGTTTTGGTTCTTGGTCGTTGTTGTTTTATTATATATATATATTTTTAGCATTGCTGGTTCCTGACTCCCCACAACTACTAGCCTGCAGCTCATCTGTCACTGGCACACACCCTCTTTGCTTTTTGTAATACTATCTACCCCATTGCTCAATCCCCTCAGGCGCAACATGTGTTCCCGGCCAACCGGGCTGGTGGATCCCACATGGTTTTCTCACATTTCTCCCCCACAGCACGGCCAGCCACCTGAATACGAGATGCTTTTCTAAAGACGCGTCGGATTTTTACAGCTTCACATATTGGACGGCTGCTTTAACGTTGGGTTTCATTCCCCACCACAGGGCACGAGCTCGTTGTAAATGAGGCGACCGCCAACACACCCGTTTTCTTTTGTTTCCTTCAAAGGCAAGCGTAATTTGGCGCCGGGATAGCCGCGCTACCTTTTCAAATAGATAGTGCAAGAACATAAAGAGGCGCCGCGCGTCGAAGCCTCGGGAGACGTCGAAAGGATTGTTTTTGTTTCTAGTTAAATTGTCACTGAAATAATTTGCGGAGGTCTTGTAACGGCTCTACGCTGGGTGAAAAAAAAAAAAAAAAAAAGATACTTAAATGTTAGTAATTTGGAACCATTGATGTAAGAAACAATCCCCCTTTCAAAAAAAAAAGAAAAAATCCTCTCCATGCTTCTTTTTTGTTTTAAACCCACATTATTCCACAAACTCTTGTGAATTGAAAATAAATTAGGAAAAAAAAGCTCTGAGGGTGGATTTAAAAATGGAGCGCACTCCCATATGGTTGTATACTTCATTTCCATTATCTAGCCTCATTAGCAGTCCTCCTTTTCAAGTTTCTAGGTGAATGATATATTTTAATTATAAGAAAAAATAATAATTGGTTCTCCAAAATGTTTAAAACTTCTTCAAGTGCAATTAAAAGTGAGAGGTTAGCTCTGGTGTCAGGAGTCTTCACGACTTTCACCCTGAGATAGTTTCAAACTTTAATTAGTTCAAATTATATGTTTCATGTAGATTGTGTTTGCCTTGATGTAATTGCAGTGACATATATATATATTAATGATCATGGGGCAATGACATGTTGCACATCAGTAGTAAATATTTAAAGGTGTAATTTTTTACAAGACACAACTCTAGTTTAAAGATTACATTGTCAGTGTGGACGCACTGTAACACAGGGACACACTGTGATTGGTTGAAATTCAATGGATGCTTAAAACGGTTTGCTAATTATAGTCACAATTAAGCTAATCAGAAGTCACAAGCCTTGTGGGAAAAATAATCTTAGACACTGATGCAGCCAGAGGTCTGTTGCTTCTCTTTAAAGGGGCAGTGATTGATTTTTCCTCGTTAGATAGCACATCTGAGCACAGCATGCATACCCAAACAAAGAGGCTTCGGAGCCCCGTCCAAAAAAGACTCCGTCCGCTGCCTACTCTGACATGCAAAGATAAGATATGCTCTATGTCTATGGCATCATATGCATATGATGCCGCAGGTATGTGACATTGAGTGAACAAGCTGGGAATGCTCAAGTTAGCTAAAATTAGAATGAATGTAACCCTAAAGCGGGACGTAGGTCAGTCACTGACTGAGTGGTCCCCTTGGAAATGAGACATGGTAACAGGCTTCGATAAAAGAAGGTGACCCTCCGCGTTTAGGTCTATATCCGATAAAAATAAATAGCTAATGTTAGCATATCCTGCTTGCTCATTCGCCATTCACAGACTGAAAATCACCTATTACCCTTTTAGGAAGCGGAAGTGACGAGGTGCTGACCAACAGTGAGTCCAGCGAGCCAAAAGGAAAGCATGACTTCTCTACCTACTCCACTCAGAATGATTTATTCACACAGACACGCATCCATGTCCACACAATCAGAGTTGCTGAGTGGAATCTAGATGGCCTCCATCCCTCCCTGTTGTTCCTCTTTCTCACTTATGAATTCATTTGACGACCATCTCCTTCCAGCTCATATTTGCAAGATTTGTTTATTTTTTATTTCAGAGATGTCTTTAACAGTGGTGGTTGACGTTTGGTGTCACTTAATATGCATACCGACTGTCTTGGGAGGAAAAGAAAAGTAAAATAAAACAGCCAGACTTCAGCTTGCTTGAATATTAAGTGAATGACAAACAGTTTTTCTCACTTCAGACACAAGTGTCAGCGGAAAAGAAAATGCTTTTTAATGGGTGTTAAAGAAACATCTATGGTAAATTATGTTTAACAAACAGTTTATACATATATATATATATTTTTTTATTATTATTTCAAGGGATAAAAGTAAGAGTGGACACAGCGTTTGCTATTCCTGCTACTCTTGAGCCAGAAATGGCCTGATAGTTCAGTTCATCACATGTTCCATCGAAGTTGGAACTATTCTGTGCATCTTGGCAATCCTTTTTTATATATAGACAGAGGGTGAAAAATGACTCAACAAAGACAGACTGGAAAATGAAATTCCTATTAGCTCTAATTACTTTTCCCATTCATACTCAAAGAATGACAGAAAGATTAATAGAGCGCCCCACTATTTTAAGAAAGGTTATTTAAATGAGTGATTTTACTCCCCTTATATCGTCGCATTAATCTTTACAAAGTCTGATTCACTTCTTTTTTTTATATATAATTTATTTCTCCGTTTTATATGAACAAGTTATTGATTAGAGAACCCGTCTGTTAGTGTTGGCAGAAAACAACTGATTGGCCAAAAGATTAAATTTGTTACCGGAAATAGGATGGAGATTGAATCCTGAATACACACACGCACACGCACACACGCACACACACACACACACACACACACGCACAGGCACACAGTGAGGTGGCATTATCATCAATCTTTTAAATTGCTTAAATTAACACAATTTTTCTGTCACATTTTTTACAGTCAGGTCAAGATAAAAATGTCTCATTAAATCACCTAATACTCACAACTATGCAAAGCGACTACAAATTGAACTTTTTTTGACGGATAATTTGTTTTACTGCTTATCTCAAAACAAACTGGAATCAAATGCGTGCATTAACGCCTGAAGCTACACATAACAATACTCTTTTGCACACACTGGAATGAACTGTTTTGCCGAAAGGCATAGAAACCAATTTTAATTTGGTTGTAATTGTGCTTATCGTTTGATAAATATATATATATATATATGTATTTATATATATATATATATATATATATATATATATATATATATATATATATATATATATTTGGTTCTATGTAAACCCAGCTATTGAGAGCAAACGTCTCATCACTGAGAACCAAGTGAAGGGAACATTAAACAAAAGGATATAATATCCAATAGAAAAGACACATTGCAGACTACATACTACATCAACTAAGTAAGAACTTTGCTTGCAACTGTCAAATTCTGCTTTTAAAATGTTATGTACTGTTTATGTAATATTTTAAAAAAAGTTTTGTTTCCAATAGTCTCACTCCGTGATCCATAATTGTATAAGGACTGAAATTTGTATTTCATTTCATTTTATTTGGAGGACATTATATTAAAAGTTGAAAGTCATGTCACAAAATGGGGCCGCGCAGCTGCGCGCTGTGCTTAACAAACTTTTGAGGGAACAAAGAAATGCATTAGTCAAAGTCCATTAGACCAAGTGCTCTTTCCCCATAATGTCTCGCCTCCCGTTTCTCCGACTGCGCTCGCTGCCCCCTGACTTCTCGCGTCTTCCTCTCCGTCTCTGCCTCCTTGATGGGAACATTCACAAAGAGAACAATCTCGTGTTGCGTGCGGTAATGGAGCAGAATCGAGTGGAGCAGCGATGGCAGGGGGAAATTGCCAGCTGTGCCCTCCTACGCGATAATATTGTCATGTTAGATTACCCATCAGCCTGTTGGCACCGGCCCGCATCCCCTTGAACCCACAACCCCGCTGAAAAGCAGCCAAGCGCTAATGGTGTTTTTTACGGTGGGCTGTTTTCTGCATATACAGTGCAGTCAGATATCACACTTACTTGCACCTTTGATAGAGCTCATTTATCAGGTATATTTTCCAGTGTGCTTTAGTGCGAGCCCTCTGCTGCGTCACTGGGCTGACTGGCCTCTGTTGTCCTTCTTTGTTTTGCACTATAATGTCTTCCAGTTTGCTGAAATAAACACGGTATGGAGGTCGTTTCTGCACAGCACCCTCACAGCAGGTGGGCCTTGATCAGGACCCGTTATTTTTAGCCATGTATTGAGTGAATTATGCCTGTTTTGCAGCTCTCAGGCCGTATAGGCCCGAGTTGTCTATGGGATGACACCATTGGTTGGACAGTGACGTGGCAGCAAGAGGACATGGTTCAAGGAAGAGAGACAGGAATGTGAGAGCTTGTTTTTTGTTTGTTTTGATTGCAGCCAGTTTAGCTTTGGGCTATACCAGTGTTTCTCAACTAGTGGATCGTGACCCAGAAGCGGGTCACAGAGTTGTTTGGATCAGGTTGTGGCTTTGTTTTTCTTTTCTTCTTTTTTTTTTTTTTTTTAAAAAAAAAAGGATTTTAAAATACGTGTATTTATAGAGAACATTTTGCAAGATCCACAATTCAATTCAATATTTTCAAACGTTTATTTACGAGACATGATAGAAAGTGGGCTTGTGGAATAAATGTGGGTCCTGAGACTCCAACAGTTGAGAACTACTGGGCTATACAACTACACAGTGATGACAATCTGTTATTGACAGTGTGGGCGGGCACACCTATATTTAATTGGAAATAATAGGGTTGTTGCTCAGGGTCTGTTGAAGTTCTTTTGATCCAAAACTCACATAACTTCAGGGCTAGTTTCTCATGAGGCAGGTGGACACAAACTCAGATTCAAATCAAGAAGAGTGAAGAAGGTGGTTCGTGGTAGTTATCGGTGTCCTGCAGTGGGGCCCATTCGACTAATATGCTGCTGGTTACACTCAACTTACCAGTGTTTCTGCTGAAATATTTGCTCCCTATAAATACCAAACACTGACCTTCACTGGAAGAATTGGATAGAGTCTGAATGAGTAACAGCCCAATACCAAGGTCTTCTCTAAACCCCTCGCTGACCTTGGTGATGTCACTTCCTCAGAGTACAGGTCAGAGATGCTCCAAAGGTTTCGCATGGTACAAACAGGAACGAGGCACCACTTTGCAGCGTCTCATTTGTGCTCATGCTTGTGTGTGTGTCGGGATCTTTTATTGGAATCAGCTTGTGTTTCATTGCTTCGTGTTATTTTCAGGGCTGTGGATGTTTAGAAACCCACTGTTTTATGTAAATAATCCCCCAAATTGGTGTTCAGCCAAGATTAAAAACCGTACAGCTATGATCACAATGTAAATTTGAAGGATTAACAGGTTCAAGGTGATTTATACTAAAAGCCACAAGTGCAAGTAACATTATCATTACTTTAGGTCTTTTTTCAAACAATAAAGGGTCAACATTTATATATGTACAAATATGCATGTACTGTATAACCTTTATCACCAGCTGTGTGATGGCGTGCATAACGTCAGCACCTTCAGCCAGAGCTACATATGGGAGTATTTTGTCAAGCTGACCTTTGCTGTCTGGGAAAAATATTTGTGTTACGGTTTGCGGGTTGGATGCGGTTGAGAACGCAGGAGGACGCAGGCATACGCATACAGCAATGTGATGCAGAAGGATCTAATGAAACAAAACTCAAGACAAAGAAATGGTCCGAGATTGGGAAACAACTTAAAGGAAATTAAAGGTAACCGCAATGGACAGCATGAGGGAGACGTATTATAACTGGAACTAGGGATTTTTTTCCCCCATTGACTTCATGGAGAAAATGGCGTTGAAGTTTCCCAGCTCGCCGTGGATTACTAAAGACGGCAGAGTTTACACCTGCAAAGTATTTTTAGCTGTTGGAATGAATAAATTAGTCTGTGAGATTTTGCCACCTCCCCAACAGAAGAAGTAGAGATGGCATCGCTGAAACAATGTCCCACAGGAATGGATGGATTATAGCTTCCAATGAACAAAGCCCATTTAGGACAAACAGATTACTGGGTTTACTATAATCTGCACACAAAGCATTTTACCCCCTCCTTTATTCTCTGCATAATCCGCTACAATCCCATTTAATTTAATTGGCCAGGAGATCATTCCATTTTAAAAGATGTAATTGTCCTGCCCTAATATGGCAGAATCCATCGCACGTGAAAGCAAACTAGCCTTGCGATGCCGTGATTTCAAGTCTGAGGTGTTGCTATTGCTGAAATATGAAGTTTCTTCACTTGGTCACACAATGAGACGAAGACGAGGAAGCAACGGTACAGTATATAAAAAAAAATATTAGCATAGGTGGGAAAGTAATCACAGTTTTATCAGAACTCCCAGCAGGCTTTGGAGTTTTTAAACTTGCTGGACAAATCAAATGTATCCACATTAAATTTGGTAATAAAAAAAATTATTCCTAGATGGAGGTGTGAAATACTCGATTTGGAAACATTAAAGTAACTTTGAATGCAGTGCTAATAAACCCACATTTACACACACAACTGTGAAGAATTCAGAGGGAGTGGTCCGGAAAAGAGAAACATATCAGAAACAGCAGCAGCTCATTGAGTGAAAATACCTTGATTTGGGAGGTTAACGGCAGAATGGGTGGAGGGGGCCTCATGGATGTGTCGCCAGCAAGTCTGCCAGCAGCTGTGTAACGTTATCGCGTCAGTATGGAGCAAATTCTCTGAGAAATGTTTCAAGCGCTTTATTAAATGACAGCGCATGTGATGAAACTCAGTGCAACGCCTCCACTGCTGTGATGAGTGTGTGCACGTAGATCACTATTCGACTTTGCACGCATATTTGTGCGATCAATACAGGGCATGGTGAACTGAAAATGCTGAGGTGGCTATATAGCACCATATGCTATCTGAAGAACCACTTGCAGAGGTGTTTCACAGAACTCCAACCACCCTAAAGAACCACTAAGGAACCACTGATGTGCCATAAGACATCCTCCCCGAAGAACCAATGACGAGAAAAAAATAAATAAATAGATTCATTTCATCATCATCAACACCGTATATTGATTCTTCCAGTTTCCCTATAGCTGTCATACAATGTTGTCATTCTATTCAGGGAAAATATGATTAGTTGTGCAAGTGCTGAAAGAGACCAAATCAGGATGCAGTGCTAATAGCTAACGAGGAAATGGGTTTGTTAAAGTAATTCATATCTGTTCGGCATTTGTATCAAAGCTAATTGATTCAGTCATCAGGTGGGTGGTGAGCCACACAGGCTGAAGGCGACTTGCGTCTGCACTGAGATCAATAATTATACGGTAATACACTTTATGACAGGAGAGATGATATATTTTCGGAATGTTGATTAATTTGATGGAGCGCGACAAGATCAACCAGTGCAGCACATCTTTCATTTACTCCCAGGCACGACTTTGCTTTATCTTATCTTCTCATCTTTATAAAGTCCAGCCCACCGCCTTGTGGAAGTGACAGCGTTACTGTTTTATTTCCTCTGCTCCGTACAACCAATATCCGCTCCCCGCTGCCACTGATGAACCCATTTCATATTGGACTATCGGTCGGAGCAATATAAAGCGTATACCTTTCAATGAAAAAGAATGGCGCTACGAGATTTGTATGTTCAAAATGAGGATTTGTTGGGTTGTGAAAACGACTTCACTTCGGTTTCATTTCTGGTCTTTTCAAGCTTCGTGAAACATTTTCAACATTTCACTTAAACGGCTTTGGATTTCAAAGCCAGTCAGTGCGCAGGGTGAAGGGAAGAGGTCAAAAAACGTGATGCACTGGTGCTTTGTGTTATTCATTGGCAGGGTGTGATTGCCGTTATCTCAGAAGTGTGACTGACTCTGACTGAGGGGGTAAAATACATCAGAACCCAAGACTTATTTCATTCATCTGAGATAGCCCGGGAACCGCCCCCCCCGGAACAGTCAGTTGCACCTTGTCAGATGCACTATGTCATTGTGATAAAACAAAAATGATAAGTTAATCGGCTTATGTCATTTTTGCATTTCAGGGTTTCTTTTTTGCGTGTATTAAATTATATATATATATATATATATATATATATATATATATATATATATATATATATACAGGGGGGGGGGGGGGTGTAAAAGTAGGTATACGATAGTAGCACATTATTGTTATGATACTTAATTCATCAAAATCAATAGTGAATTAATTAAGTTGGCCTCATTTTTTTTTTTATCCTTTTTGGTGTCATTAAACTACACTATGACTCTCTAATCTACATAACTGTATACCTACTTTTACACCCCCTGTGTGTGTGTGTGTTTGTGTGTGTGTGTGTGTGTGTGTGTGTGTATATGTATATATTCATTTATATGTAATTTGAATGGTGCGCCAGGAAGTGAGTGATGTACGCTCCTTATTTCTTTCGACAACCATATGTGACAATTAAACAGCATAAAATAGTTAATGATGCTGAATTTTCTCTCAAGCCTTTTTCCACTGCATTAAAAGTCCAGGTCCATTTGTCAGCTCCAAATTATGTTATTACCACAGGAAAAAAATAAATAAAAAAAAATAGATCTTGAAAATGTCACAGCTGAATCTATTCATTACTCAGGTGGGAAACGTTTCATATTTCATTAAACAAATACAAAAAGAATGTCTATCTAAAAATAAATTATCCTGACCTTCATAAAAATGAGATTTTAAATGCAAATCACCGCTGCAGTGCAGGGAAAACTTCATCAATACCTTTGGCATGAATACCAATGATGAATGTGTCTGCCAGGAATCAATAAGTCTCTGCAGGCTGGCCCCAAGTGAAGCATTTTAAACATTTTCACACTGACAATTGCTTTTTTCTCCGCAGTACATGCCCTGCGCTGCTGTCTGGGAGTATCTTTTGATGAAAAGAAGACGTTATAAGGTTCACAATCACGCCTCGGCGCCAAATGGGACACTCCCTCAGTCTGTGGGCGATTCACACCCAAGACTATTGACTTGTGACATTTCTGCTTCTTCCAGCCTCGGCTGCACGATCTCAGCGAGCCTCCTGCACATTCCCAAAATCCATCACTTCCTCGAGTGGCATTTTCACGTCCTGCAGGAGCGGCAAACCCGTGCAGCTTATCGCGCGCACACACGGATAACCAGTGGGGAAGATAGCCTCGTCCATCACTACAGGCCACAGAGGCCCTATCTAAATGTACCTGTGTCCTGCCGGGTAATCACTCCCCAAGTATAATTTCTGAGGCGCGCGCACAAGTCATTTTCCGAGAGCTGCTTCCTAAGAGAACCGAAAGGACCAAAGAGCGAAGGCAATCATCAGTCACAGGACTGAATACTACTGAGTATACGCTCACAGAGCAATAAAACACAGAGCAGCTACTTCAACACAAAGACTCAGTGGACTGAGAGGTGATGTGACATTCAGGAAGAACACTTTCGATGTGCACACACACACACACTCGCGCTCGCGAGGTCTTATGGCGTCATCCCTGGTGAAAGTTATTTCGTATAGAATGCTGAGAGAGAGCCCACACTGTGATGTTTTTGTGCAGTTGACAGATAAATGATACACTTGGACTGATGGAATTGTAATAGCAACTCACACGATCTTACTTTGTGCAGCACTCTGGTTATTCAACTTCAGTCCCACCTAAAACTTGGAATGGAAAATGTTTTCAATGTGTGGACAAGTAACACAGACACACACACGTATGCACACACACACACACACACACACACACACACACACACACACACACACACACACACACACACTCATGTATTTTACTAAGAGTGGCATCAATACAAACAGTTGAAAGGTTGAGGTGAGTGTTTTAAACGTGTCTTTTGAAAAAATAGTACAATTAAAATGAGCATCTAACATGGATCAGAACTACTTTACAGGAAGTGCATATTGTTGGAGCCCATTGTTAAAATGTCCATTGCTAATGTCCTACATGTCCAACACACCTTCTTCCCACTCAGTCGTTCTGGTTTCCATCTAAATGTAAAGAGAATCTTTTGAGAGTTCACCATTAAAAAAGGACATTTTGTGCAATCGCATGGAGTTGTTGGTAACAATGAGTAACAGATGGATGTGGATGGGCGTCTACACATTCTCTGAAATAAAGCAGCAAGGGGCTGAAGATGCAGAGGTGAAACATGTACAGGTACAAACAACTTCATTGAAGACCAAATGATCATTTTGCACATTTTATACAAACTCAAAACAAGGCTCATACTCATTGCTGGGTTTTTTTGTCTGTTTGTTTTTCAGCTAACAACTTCACAGTGGGCACTGATTGTGTGTCTGTGCAGCTGCCGGCGCCAGGTGTTCAACATCTCACGTTGTCCTTGAGGGGAATGTTCCACCAACTGCTTCTGATTCAGTTGAATTCAAACAACTTCAGTTATATTTTCCAGGGCTGCTGAAGCTGCTTGTGTGAAGTAAGATAACGACCCTGATTGATTCACGTTAAAAAAAAAAAATAAAAAAAAGTGAGAGCCATCATTGTGTTGGCCTAATCAATATAAAATCAGTTTAAACTCTGAACTCTGAAATTCTAATTTCAGTGGCTTAGCACGCTTGTGGCTTATTTCATCTTGGTTATTATTCTGTTTCATTAAGAAACAAAATCATTTGATTTATCTCCTCGATTAAGGGCTAATGTTATAATTTTGGACCAAAATCTGCACTGCGTTTGTGGTGATTTGTTTTCATTTGCCATTCTCTTCGTGAATACACAAGGTCCTTGTGGCAGCGCATCTGTGCACAGTTCCATGCATCCGATTCAGCGCTTGGCAGGTGGTTCGGCCGACGCTCCGAACGAAGGTCCGTCGAGGGGAATTCAGGTTAGCTGAGGCCTCTCAGGCCCACAGCACAGAGACAAGAGTTTGTCAACTTAGTTTCATTTCAGTTATTTGTCAAATTATTTATGCAGCGCACATCATTTATCACACGCTTGTTTATGCACAATTTGTTGCCAAAGGCTGCAGTTGCTCGTTTCTTCTTTGGTGAATATTTGAGGCACGTTGTAGTTTAAAGATGTCTTTTTTTAAAAGACATCTTTAGAATTGCTCTTTCTCAGGGTATTTGAGCAAATTGGATCTGAGTAGAGCTGCTTGTCTCTCTGTGTTTTTCCCGGGCAAACCGAGTGTAAGGAAGGATGAGCTCAACCCCCACGTGCGAAGCCCGCTATCGATCTGGCAGCAGTCGACTCTTCTGGCCTTTGACCCTCAAAGCTGCAAGTGTGGATGATGTTACCATGTAACACATGCTGATAAATCAGCAGAGGTAAACAGCAGGCATGCGCCTTCTTCTGCGAAAAAAGCCGCCTCAAGGGTTGATGATGCTATAGTGAAGCACACCGCAGCAATCATCACTGCTGCGCCCAGCAGGAATTATTCAACCTGTGTTGAGGAAGCCAGCCGACCTGGCCCAGATGTTTGAAATTTTAGTGGAAAAGCTTCTTTATCAAATTATTAAATGTTTCTTTTTGAATTGAATAAGATAAAAAAAAATATATATATCTCCTTTAATTTCTACAAATTTAATTTAGGTACTGTGAAACATCTGTATTATTGTTGGTTTCTTTAACAAATGAGGATTTTTGTTGAATATAGCTGCTCCGTAAATTTGGACTCAACAGTTTGAGAATTACAGAGTTTAATGCATTGCAGTTTATTTATTTATTTTATTGGGAGTTGCCGTTTAAAAATACTTACTGTTGTGTTCATACCTAATGATCTGCTTCCCTGGTGTGCTTCGGCTGTTTGGATAAGGTGGTTCATTTTTTTTTTTTAGATGCTTCAGATATGGCATCCATAAAGGAAACCATTAAATATATTTCGAAATGCTGTTCAACTATTGTTCGTTTGTGAAATGGCTTCCCTTAATTTATCTTGGAGAGCAAGGAGAGTATCGTCTCATTATTTTTCATGAAAGTGTTGCTTCAGGGAACATGTCAGCAGACTTTAGTGGGCAGTGCTTGTTACCGCAAGGTCAACAACGTATGCTAAAGGATTTAATTATACACCAATTCTTTAAGAGGCTGTCTGCACTGACAGCTTGAAGGACTTGAAGACTATTTGCTTCTTTTGTTAGCCACAGCTTATCTGGTACTGAGCAATGAAAATTAACCATTGATATTCCGCTTCCTGTGATTGGTGTGAACTCCAGTGACGAGCCGCCCCAGTTCTCTGGCAAGCGGCCCCGAATCAACCCTTTCAAGCAGATCAGAACACAGTTGTCTAGCTCAGTTCACACCACTGGACTGGGAATTGAGATCAGATCAACCCAAACCAACCACACCAGTGGGTTAAACGCCGCAGGGCTCAGTTCAACTGTAATAAACAAGATGTGTATGGACTGCAAAGTAACCATTTTTTCTTTGTTTAGTTTAGTTTTATTTTTTAGAGAGAGAAAACCTTTAAAAGTTGGATTTGTTCAGTTGTTTCCTATTTATTCATATGCATGAGGTCTTATTCAGAGAGATTATTCTGAGCTGCCTCCTAGCAAGACATATATAGAGTGTATATAGCAACGTATGACAACAAAGACATGTAACTGAGACACATAACCAGAAAAAGTTCTCAGACACCACTAAAATGCTATATAGCCTTAATATTATAATGACATAATAGCATTTTTGACTGTGTGTGCGTGCATGTGTGTGTTTCAAAAACTGACACAAACAAATCCGTTGCCGGATCAACAGACTAAATTGTTTTACTTTCCCTCTATGGGTGTGTGTCGTCTGCATTATCTTGCAGAGACATCCACTTGTGACCTGGGCGGAACATTGCTTATGCAGGAGGGCGGGTGCAGCTTATGGGTGGCTGCACTAAAAGAATTTGCAATCTAAAGTGGCGTAGGCACATTTGTAGACACTTGCTTGGTCCTCTAAGAAAATGAAAAGCCTGTTATCCCTGGAGACCTAATCCCTTCATTGTCTGATAGCTCCAACACTATTAGATACTTTGGCAACTCCGGGAGGGTTTTCAATGAAACAGGGATCGAAATGAAACAAAGCACTTTGGAGTTGAACAGCGTTCCTTTACAGCAGAATGACAATCAGGTGTTGCACTGAAACACCCTAAAGGATCGTCTCCAATTAGTTCCTCATCAGGGGCATAGATTTGACGATTCAGCATTCAACTGAAGCCCAATCTATAGGCAACTTTTAATTAGAGGCGCCTCCCCTGTAATGCAACACTGTTTGTTAAGCTCCAGTTGCATATAGTTCATACACTTTTCCATGCAGAAAAGCTTGAAATGTGTGCAACAGCCACTACAAAGAAAGAAAGAGTAATGTGGGCTTGTCAGAGTTTTATATGAATGTTTACTGAGAAAAACACACATCAAGAAAACAGACGCAGCAGGGCACAAATTGAAATTAATGCAAACCTAATGACTTATTTTCTGCACTTTATCGCCTTTCTAAAGACTGAACAGGTCTGGCAGGCCCTTTCCAAACAAACCAACAAACTGCACAAGAAAAGTGCCACATATGTATGCTTTGATTCTGTAATTATGGGTTTCTTTGCTGCCTTGTCTATTCACTATTGAGTTGGTGTTTCCACATTAACAATGGGAGGATTCATGTTGCTTCCGCCACAAGGGAAACACAATGGTTTGGGCATCGCATTTAGTTTGTTTCCACACACTGACAGGTTGAATGAGTTTGAATGAATGACAAACAACTTGAGATCAGCTCTGCTCACATACATTCTATAGAACCT
Source organism: Nelusetta ayraudi (assembly GCF_046127955.1). Lineage (NCBI taxonomy): Eukaryota > Metazoa > Chordata > Actinopteri > Tetraodontiformes > Monacanthidae > Nelusetta > Nelusetta ayraudi. The sequence goes on from NW_027466230.1 coordinate 844,493, forward strand.
CTTTGGCAATGGCAGGAAGTTCATGAATTGAGGAAATGAGGTGGTCCCAACACCAGCAACGTGCAGAAAAGAATGGAGAAGAAGAAACAGCTGGCCATGTATGCAGATGGTGATAATTAGTTAATTGAAAAGATGGAAGTTGGAGGGGAAAGTCCTGTGGCTGCTGGTGCTGACATACGGGAGATAACTGGAATGCAAGGGGAAAGCAAACTAAGATTATGAAGCAATGCTTTTGTAAGGCCGGTGAGGAAGATGCTTGGAAGGTTGCTGGTGAGCTGAAAACTGCATTGTATGAGCCGATCCTGGGTAAAGAGAAAACGACCAAGGATTTCCGTGATAACAGTCGATGACGCAGATGCAGGGGGAAGCACACAAGGGCGCGCGATGAGCTGATAAGAAAAGCTCAGAGTGGCAGGAATAAAAAAGCGGAATGGAAATGCTCTGCATGTAGCAGGGGAAGGCACCGAAAGCAAATATGTGATGTATATGCGATGAAAAATGTGACGACTTTTCGGAGATGAAGCTAGAGCTAAGCTAAGTGGAAGGACGCCAGTGTTCGTAAGAGCAGAAAACAAGGCACAGGCAGTGACGAGGGGAAATTTTGTGCAGATCAGAAGCTGTATTTCTGTCTTGCCCTCATTATCTGGGCTGGGAAAAAAGGGGCGGAGAATAGGAATCAAGATTTAACGTAGATTAAAAGGGACAAAAGGGAGATTTGGTAAAAGCAATGATAATGGAGTCACCGCCCCGAGGCCCAAGAATAGTCGACAATTGTTTGAATGGAAAATTAGCTTGGAAAATGAAGTATCTTTACTGGGGGACCAGATAAAGAAGATACAGATCGCCAATCAGTGCAAAATATGGATCTAAGTGGAGGAGGGTGACGTCCTCCGTGGCGCTTACGGGAAGCGAGCGGAGAAGACTCGATTGAGCCGCCGAGGCGTTTTTCCAGCGACTGTAGACGAGAGTCAATACTTGGCTTGATCCTTATCAGCAACAGAATGTTTGAAAAAAGGGGACAACCTCCGGCGGGGGAGATAAAGAGGCAAATGCAGCAGTGTCGGTGGCAGCAGATAGAGTGGCGGCAGTGGCAGTGGTAGGGAGGGGAGTGGAAGTCGGGGGGGCGTCACTGAGTGTGTTGCTCAGCGCTGAAGCCCCCCTGGAAGTGGTGGATCCTCTTTTGGGTGAGGGGTGGCGGCTTTCCTTTAAATGGCATACGGCCGTGCTGCCTCCTCCCGTCGAAGTTGAAGACGCGGCAGGAGGCCCACAGCCAGACGCACGGCTCGCCGGTTCCTCAAGCGGGGATAACTGGACGCCCCTGGCTGGAGAAATGGCCTCCAGGCTGGCACTTGTCCTGGTGGGAGGAAGCCTCGGAGGGCAACGCAGGCAGTGTTGGCAAGTAATGTACAACTAAGTAATCCACTAATGTAATTAAACTACTTTTTGAGTAACGGAGTAATGTAAAGGGATCACTGTGGCAAAACTGGTAATTATATCATAATTACATTATCAAGGTACAATTCCATTGCTTTTCTGAAATATTTTGCAAGCTAAGTAATGTTCTTCAGAAATTCTTCAGAAGCCATTCAGGCTAACATTGAATGGGGAACCCAGCAGTGTGCACCTCTGGAGGGGGGGGCTTTTGATAGCCTGCATTGTTTTTTTTTTGATTATCCGCTTCCAACTAGCATTCCACAATGTGGCCTGTGGGCCAATCAAGCTGCCAAATCACCAGGAATTCTCCTAAAGGCCAGTCTGTGCCCGAGCGCTGATACTCGCTTATCTAGACGAGACAATCTTGGCCGCACACTCCTCCAGGTCCTCGTTGGAAAAGGAAATGAAAAAAACAACAAAAAAAAAAACGGGCAACTGATTTTGGTGAGTGGGAGTACACAGTATGATTTTCCTCAAAATATTCACCAGAGATAAATTGTTGTTTGCAGTATACATATATGTGTGTGTGTGTGTGTGTGTGTGTGTGTGTGTGTGTGTGTGTGTAACACATAATAGTAAAAAAAATCAAGATTAAGTGCAGCCACCAGCCAGTGCTGTTTAAACAGATGTTACCCTCTCCACACATTCCAGTGGATACAAGTGCTTCCTTGTGATGATTGGTATTCAGGGAGTCATTTCAGAAAAGATTGTTTTGCAAAAATCACAGGGGAGCATGCAGGAGGGATGCACCGCTCTGCATTTCGTGAGAGGCGGCGGAAAAACCCTCTGTTTTAGTGCTCTGGAGAATTTTCATATTATGACAAACACATCCATGCAGTTTGGACCGTAGTCACTTAGGAATCGTCAAGTGTCGTGGTGATTTGCTGCAAACATATGCAGAGCGATAAAAATCAACACCACCTAACAAAAATTAATTGTGTGATTTGTAATCATCAAAACAGCTGATTTTCAGTCAAGCTGTTTAAATCGCTTTCCTCTTACAATCAATTTCCAAGTTATTTCTAGGGAACTGAAATTCTGTGTGACTTTTATTCGTGCACAATTTGGAAACCATAATTATGTTCCATTTAAAAAGAAGGTGTATTTCAACCTCTGCTGTCAAAACAGATTCTGGCAGGGATTCTCTGCCATTTCTGCTAACAAAGAGGCGCTCAGCTGTGCTGTCCAATGAAAACGATGTCGGAAAAAAAAAAAGAAAGAATTTGGATGCCAAAGAGAGCTACTGTTTGTGAACAAACAACAAGGCGGATGTCTCATCAGTGACATTTGAAAAGAAAACACGGTGGCAGATCTTCAGCGAGAGCGGTAATCGATCTGCGTGGGGCTTCCTGGGAGCGCTGCAGCGAGACGCTGCCAGGTGGCTCGAGGTTCCGTCGTCTTTTCATCCGTATGAGATTGCGGCATTTGAAATATTAAACAGGAGGGGATATCTTTATACCGTCACCTCAAAGACTGAAACTCACTGTTTCCACAAGTGACCGCCTTCAACAATTTCAAACTTCCTTCACGTGTGTGAACAAACCTAAAATAGAAGGCGGCAGAGTTAATGTTCACTCAGGTCGTCACCGAAAACATTATTTGAGTATTTTGTTGGGAGTGTTTTCATGAAGGCTTTCTTCTTAGTGTACTGATTTAGATTTGATTAGATTAGTCTTTGCTGTCGCTGAGCTAAGAGCAAAGTTCCGACTCAGTGGGGCTCATTCACACATAAACCTACTTTACACCTAAAACCGTAAAATTAAAAACAAGTCTGAAAGTGTGACATAGAATGGGGAAAAAAAAATTACAAATACAGCTGCACTGGACATTACACTGCTTGAGAATCTACAGTACATCTCTGTTCAGCTTCTGAATGGCAAATAATGCTTTTCGCGACTGCAAAGAACACTTTGAATTTGACTTTTATTTCCGTCTGCTTCCGCTGGTAAATCTCGTTTGCTGCCGTCCCACCTGCAGGTCTGCGAGCAAACGACTCCTGCGTGCAGATTGTTTAAGTCTGAGCAAAGTTTAAGCTGCAGTGAATGCAGATATCGGATATGGGTCACTTCTAAAATGAGGTCAGATGGGTTGTACGGCGACAGCAATATTTTCTACCTGTGTTTTTATCTGCCTGCGTTCCTAATACGTTGGCCATTTTGTGAATCTCACCTCCATCGGCTCATTTACACCCCTGTGATGCCGTGTGTTGGTATGCATCTTTGTGCCACACCTGACAGATCTATCTGCTACGAACCTCTCTTTCATTCTCTCTCTCTCTCTCTCTCTCTCTCCCTCTCCCAGGTGCATTATTATTACAGTGCAGCTGGAGGTGCACCAACCTACTGATAAGGCAAAGCTCATAATCCATAAAGGACCTCGCGGGGCCAGTAGATCTGTTTTAGGGATAAGCCTCCAGCATATTAGACTTTTAAAACTTCCATTAAACATGCACACAGTGTGTATTCGAGGTAGATAAAAAAAACAAAAAAAACAAGCCCCGCTGTTTTAAAGCTGCTTTCCGGTCATTTTGAAAACTATCATTGTGGTGTGATGCACTCCGTGAAGCATCCGCGGCATCCGTGCTATAAATGTGTGAATTTACTTGCACAACCGCTGTGTAGAGAATTCACAGGGCAAAAAAAATAAAATAATAAAACCTCATGGTGTTTCGCAGTGCAGGGAGAGAACGGGGGGAAAAAAAACAAAAAAAAAACATGGCGCTGAAAAACACAAGCACCTCAGGGGACATAAAGCTCGGGCTAGAATATGAAGCGTGCTGTTCTGTTCCAAATACACAAAGGAGGGATCAGACGTCTGCAGCACAGTAATGCTGCAGAGACGGCAAAGAAAAGTCTATTTAGTTTGCAGAAGTCTTCTGAACTTGGCGCACCTCTTGAAAGTAACCCAAGGACATCTGAAGGACACCCTCGCACAGGTGCTGCCACTGGGTGAGAGCTCCATCAAAAATGTTTGCCACGCGTGAGCCTCAGGTGTGAAATATTTTACGTTGCCGCGAGGGGGAAGCAGAGGAGGACGAAGGTGATCGGCTTGAATTCATTTGTACAAATCCATTTGAATTTTCAATTGGTCTGAAAGAGGTCCTGTACCTTTGTTTTTGGTCTGATCAGAGCGAAACAAAGGACAAAAAAAACACAGCAAGTTCAGTCTGGCTAACAACCTAAACACCGGTGGGTTTCCAGGTATAATTGTGTGTGGGCTCATGTGTGAATGTCATGAACTCTCGAGAAAGAATTCAATCAGATAGACAACAAAGTGACCATGTAAACACAGCCATTGAAATGCACCAAATTAGACTTGCTGGTGCAGGGGGGGAAAAAAAAGATTGTTTGTGTGTGTGAGTTGTCTCCAGAGAGGATTTGGCCCATTATAACTGGCACACATTTATTATGTGGCAAACCCCCACCACTGGCAACAACACTGCGCCGGAAAATAAACTAGTTTAACAAACCCTCTGTCAATTACGCAAGCACGAACCAAACAACCAGGGTCTTTACTGCTAGCAAACCCAGGTAGCCGCCCACCAGTCCCAGTGGCAGCAGAAGCTCCCCACTGTTGCTTCTCCACTAATCTCCTCGGCCATCGCTAACGGCCGTCAGTCACTTCCTATATTACGTTTTTGTCTTGTGTGATGTCCAAGAGCAGCTCACTGCATTTGTTTAGTCTGCCTGCCACCAGCTGGGACACACAACAAGGTGAACTAATCATCGTCAAAACGCTGCATAAACTCACTTCACCGTTAAACCACGTTTACAGAAGAATGAGAACGGAGCAACGACTGCAAAGTGTTTAGCGAGCATCGGAAACGCACCAGCTGCTGCCTGGTGTCGTCGCTTGTTTCTCACACCGAACAATCCGAATGTGCTGTTGCAGGAGGTCTGGGAAGAATTCGGAGGCCTGTTTCTCCATGTTCAATATCCAGAACAAGCATTTAGCCTCTGACTCGGCAAAAGCAAATCCCCGCACAAACATACCGAACGGTGTTTCACTTCACTGTGGAGGCAAATTGCGGCTCTTCAGCCTGTGACGTGGAAAATGGAGCTCAGCAGCAAAGTGTTCCTGGTTTCACCCCAAAGGAGTGAAGGAGAGAGGGGACCTTCAGCAGTGTGAGGCAGAGACAAGCACACGTTTCTGTTTCTGACCGCCGGAATCTTGCCGTTTGTACGTTTGGCAAATAACTTTCCACTGTTGTGTTGCCTTCAGGTGGGAGCCCAGGAATAGAAAAGAGTAGGCAAGCTGAATTAGCCCTTGGAGGGTGTAGGCTTTTGAAAATTTCCCAAGAGGAGAGTTGGGTAATTGCATTATAATGTCTTTGTCATCAGACTAAATGAATTTATCCCATTATGTGGCATCCATTTGTGTAAGGTTAATGTAGATAAATCCCTGTCAGAGGTAGGGATGTAAGTAAATGTGCATCACTGAGGAAAATAATGACCCCTTAAAACCACGCACAGTCATTATGACTGCAGCGTTTTGGTAAAAATAAATCCCACTCCCCTGCCTCAACAATCTGCTGTCAGTTGCCTCAAAGCACAACCTTGTAGATTTCCATGCAGAAAAAGTTATTGGAACTATTCCAGTTGTACCTAAAAAAAAAAATATCTTGCGTGTGAATAAGTGAATTATGTCATGTCATGGGATCTGATCATGTTTTATTGTTGTTTTATTAACAATTCAAAATAACTAAATAATAATTTTTAAGAATATACAATTCATTGAAAGGCCTCATAGGTTGGTACCTGATTCATTCGCTCTTGTTTGTTTTCTCCTCCAAAATGAAAAGGCAAAATTAAGGCGGATATTAAAGCGCAGAGGTGGGAAAGAAACTTCAAAGGGAACTGCATTCCCGCGTGCACCCTGTACTCTGTTAATTGTTTGTATGCCTGTAATGGCAATTACCAAGACTCACATTGTTGGAAAGAATGAAAACAATGAAGATAAATAAAGTCGTAAACAGGCGGCGGGTTTAGAGTTTCCTCAGGCAGCACAACAAACAGTGATGCAGAAAATGCGAGTTAATTTCTAGCGCTTTGAACTTGTTCTGCTTGCCTGAAATGTTTGGTTCAGGCCAGGAAAACCACGGAACTATAGTGTATATACTGTATATATATTTGGGAAAAGACACAAAAGTGCCCAAGCAGCAAGTCACTTGCATCTAAATTCTGACAGAAAATGCAAAAACCAAAAGCAGTCTTGAATGTGGCAATGCAGATGCACCTTTGCAGGGTTTTACACGTAGCTTCTTTGACACCGTGAGGAAGAGATTTTGCTGATGTACAGTAGAAGTGCCGTCACGACATCTGCAGAACAAAGTGATGTCACACGCTTGGTGATGGGAAACCTGCTTTATGGCATCCCCCCTTCTCCGCCAAGCAACTGCTGTGCTGCACCGTGATTTCCCATGATGCCGCGCGTGGACACCATTGCATCTCACTGAAATGGCCTTGTGATGTTTACTTCTTGAGGAAAACAAAGGGCAGGGAACTGTGGAGCACTTGTGAGGCAGTTCTCACAACACCTGCGTCTGTGAATTAGTTTTGTTTTAATTACAGTTTCATTTGCACCAAGATGTTTCATGTACGCAGACTCACCGCACAGCTTATTGCTTAAAACGTTTAATTGCACGTTGGCACAAATAGCTAATCTGCATGTAGGTGCGGTCAAGACGACTTGCTGAAGTTCAAAGCAAACATCATAATGGAAGAAGTCAAAGTTAAGGAGATTTATGTGACTTTGAATGTTCTGGTGCCAGACGGACTATTTTGAATAATTTGCAAACTGCTGAACTATTGGGATTTCACAGCACAGCTACTTAAAGAGAAAATATCCATTGAGAAGCAGTTGTGTGCCTTTTTGATGTCAGAGGTCAGAAGTCAGAATGGAGATCATAGAAAGTCAACAGGACCTCAAATAATCAACGAGTACTATACAGGTTCGCAGAATATCGCTGAAGTAAGGAGTTGAGCTGATTATCATAACAATGCCTCTGCAGACTTTTATTCTAATGTGGGCGAGGTGTTGCAAAATGACAGCCAGTAGTAAGTAAAACCATCAAAATCAATTGATTCAATCTTGAAATAGCCATAATAGGCCCCCTTTTAAATCAGTTGAACAATGAAACACTTGTAAATTCATACTTTGACTGTGTAAAGCAAAGAAGGGCCAACCATGCCTCCTTTTTCCTGACTTTCCATTCTAAAATATAATACAATATAATAAAACATAATACACACCCATAATTTAGACACCAACACCAGCTGAAGTGACAAAAGATCAGCCGGGAGGAGGCTTTACCAGTCACTGCCATTGTCTGTGAAGGGCCCGATTGACTGCGGCCCCCTGAAGTAGTCCCATCTTGGTGGCTGCAGCCCCACAGAGAGGAGACAGCATGTGGCCTGTAGCCTGAAACAGCTCAAATCCTCAAGCTGGTGGAATAATGCACTGTCGCAGAAAAGTAATCCAAACCCACTGGCTGTGACATTTTCAAAACATATCTCACCTGGAATATCACCAAGAGGTGAAATATCAGACGCATAAAAGAAACGTTCAGTTGAGATAAGGAGGCTCTTTGTGTTTGTAGATCATTCTAGTTTCTGGGTGTCCTCTGTCTGGACAGTGGTGTTGAAATTCTGCTTTTCATTGCATGGTAAATAAGAGGTTTTTACCATGTGCTTTTAGTCGTAGCCACGGCAGCGAGTGAGGATTTCAGTTTGTGGCACCTGCATTTTCATGCAGCATTTCTAATATTAACGAGCGTAATAGTATATCCATATAAACAGATTTATTCTCAGCCTGTTAAAAATGAATATTTCACCATTTAAATTTTTTTTTTTTTAAAAAATGGTGAAATTATACATTATTTGACCCGCCCCACCCCAATAAAGTGAAAATGTCTTGACTGGGCTGTGAGTGGATTCAAATTGTGTTTATTTTTATTGGATAGTCATAGAGTTTATATTTAACTTGGGTGGTTTTATGTTTGCTTAATTTGATCTGATATTGAACGTTTAAAAAAAAATAAAGTTTGTGGTTTGATTATGTCTGTGTTTTTAATTATTTTTACAACACAATATTGCCTTTGCTAGTCAGAGTAGTTTTATATCGTGTCATAAACAGGCCCTGAGGTTGTAACAATAACAGTAGGAACACTGCGGATTGAGATGTATCAAAACATTCATTCATTCATTCATCTTCTATACCCGCTTATTCCTATTCAGGGTCACGGGGTCTGCTGGAGCCTATCCCAGCTGTCTTAGGGCGAAGGCAGGGTACAATCAAAACATTTTAACATAACAAAGTAGACTAACGAAAATTGAAAAGAAAAAAAAAAAAAAAAAAAAAAAATATATATATATATATATATATATATATATATATATATATATATATATATATATATATATATATATATATATATGTATGGGGTGTGTTCGTCAGTATCATCAGTAGTGTGAGTGTGGGTGTGTGAATAAGATGTAGGGTGTTGTCAGGTGTATGAAGAACAAAAGCCTGACGCCTATACCATGGGAAAACTACATGCCAAAACTTAGAAGCGTTTCTACTGAGGGCAGAGTCATCAGTTGCTTTCTTCCTGCTGGCAAACATTCTTTGTTTGTTTTTTTGCTGTTTATCCATAATGAGTGGGTTCATCTTGGAACAGGTGGATGCTTGTCAGTTCAGTCGTCTTCCTCTCCGTTTATAAAGCCTTGCAGGAGGAGTATAATGGCGTAAAACCCAGCAGCAGGGTGATTAGTTCCCAAAACCATCATTGTGGTTGCAATCAAAATGCCCTGTGAGCTTGAAAAGAACATTGTCGCTGTTATAGACAAGTAATAACAGCTGCATTTTATCACTCAAATTTACGAGAGGAAACCAGAGGGCAAAATAAATAGTCAAAGTCTCGGTCAGGATTTTGAAATAAAAACAATGAGGAAAAAAGTGCTGATTGCAGTTCGGCTCTGCTCGTCGACTTTGCTTCTCCCCTCCCTGTTTTTCTTTGTATGTCACAGCAATGATGAATTATCCATGCGCTGCTCCTCTGGTTGTAAACTCAGCGATCTTACAGAAACAGATACTTTTGAACCTTGTAGGCTACTTATGCATTCAAATAAATCATTTTCGTTATCGAGGTGTATTACACACAAAGAACCCTTGAGTGCGCGTAAAGGTTCCGCTCAGAACAATTTCACCTCTCTGCTTAAAGCAGAAGAAAGCAAACAGATAAGGAATGCGCACTCACAGCCTCCTCACAAAGTCGCCGGTGTCATTCTGGAAATAAAACAGCGTCTCTTCTTCTCCTCTTTCAAAGTCATCCACCCCGCTCCACAAACTTGGAGGACCCAACCTCCTCTCCTACGGAACCTTGTTTTGGGTAATTTGGAACTTCTGTTTAACTGTACAGCTGTAATGTCTTGATGCCCAGCTAATTATCTTTATGAGGACAAAAGAAGGGAGTTGCAAGCTTTGCAAACCAGAAACTGGAAGGAATGTTTTAAGCGTCCTTGGGAGATATTCTACCTTTTTTTTGTTTGTTTTTTACAGGCTTCATTAGGGCTGTGCGTGTCATTGTCACATGGAAGTACATATACTCAACATGTGCAGAACCTAGTTTGCACCTTAGAGTTGCATCCGCCTGACATGAATAATAAACTGCTGCACCAGTTTGAACAGAAACAGACACAGTAACATTTTGGTACCAAGCATCTAAACAGGACAGTTGTTGCACACGTCTCAAATTTGAAGACGTGGCGTGGCTCTGCGGTTAAAATGAACTACTCACTAATCTGGGAGTGAACCAGTTATTGCAACTCCAAAGGCCCCTATTACATTGTGATATGTAACTAGAGGCCCACAGCTCAGGGCTCATCGTCACTTGTCTGCATTGAGCAATAAAATTCACCTGAAAACAGCGAATCAGCTAGCAAGGTTCAACATTTGTGACTTGTCACGTTCGTCTCATTAGCTGACATGCGTTCACCTTTTTTTTTTCTCTCTCTCTCTCTCTCTCTCTCAGTTTAAGGCCAAGCTCCTCGTCCTTGAGGGAGTGTTGGTGAATTACCACCTGCATCCATCATTTGGCGTTAAGTCTTTCGTCCTCCTGTTCCCTTGGTGTCTGCACACTGCCTTGCGCTGACCTTCCCCTTGGCATCATGGGTAAAAGAGCTTAAATCGAGCTCTATCCTGAGCGGACTAGTCCAACCCTCCCCCCGCCCCTCCAACCCCGTGGTTGAGTCTGTTAGATTTGTAATTAATCAGCTTGCAGAGCCAACGTTGCAGCAACCCCTACCACACACACACACACATGCACAGACGCACGCACACACACAGAGGCTCTACCATTTCAGGAAATTGAAAGATTAGAGGAACAGGAAGTTGAAACATGCTTCCCTCACCAACCAAAAACATACATGTACATATATATGTTTTGTTTTAGTTTTTTTGTTTTTTAGTTTTTTTTTAAATTAACCTTTCTCCAAATACACAGAATACGATGAGTTGAGTGCGACGTATGTTCAGCGGAGGGATCTAAATCAAGGAACAAACACTATCAAACATGGAAGCGGCGAGACAACGATCAAAAGCAATTCTGTCACTGCCAGGGGATGATTTATGACGGGATTAACAAGGCAGGAAAAGAGCAACAGAGGGCAGGGAATAAGCTATGTTGTGTGCTTCAGCCAGGCAGCGACAGACAGATAGAAAAGAGAAATTGTCGGAATTTTCCCGTGATGCCTCCAATATTTCAAGCTCACGACTGGCACACCTGCTTTCATTCCGTCATGCCATTGTAATTTCATTCCCCCTCGGCCTAAAAAGACCCGGGGACATTTCAACTTTCTTTAATGTGACAGATGTCCGATAATTTCGCGTTTAATCTCTCGCCTGCAGGTGCAAAGTGTGCACGGCGACAGACTGATTCCGCCGTAATCAGAGGGACGCTGGATAGCTGGCTATCCTGAAATTGGATACTCACTCATCAAAATGTCCTCATTAGAATGTCAGAATGAAGTCGAGCTGAGGCTCCATCCTCCCTTTTAAGTCGTGCCTGTTCTGAAAGGCGAATGAGGCACAAAAAAAAAAAAACTTGATGCCCTTGACAGACAAATTCAACAGGGAGACGCTTTTCACGTGACGTGTGCTCTTCACTTGTTTTCTGATGCAGGCTGCTGCTTCTGGATTTCTTCGTGTATATATAAGAGGCAGAGGAATAATTTAGAAGGAAGCAAGTGAGTGTTTCAGAAACAACATTAGCCTGGTAGAGCCCTCCACCAGTACTTTGGTTAATAGCATCCGCTTTATGCTCTTCTCCCTCTACAGTGAATTAGTATTCTCGCCGGGATCTGCAGCACAGGGGTGAAATTATAATCATACTTCCTCAGTTAAAACCACGTAGCTCTGGGAGCCACCCTCCAACGTTAATATCTCATTCCACTAATTTCTCTGTCATAGCACCAGGGGCATACCGAGATACTGCAAAACCACATTCAGAGCTCTTGCAAAAACAAAATTGCTTTGTCCACTCGGCGAGGTCCCTCTCACCCTGTACCAATGTGAGTAACCACTGATACTTTAATAGTTCAACTGAACTTTTGCAGTGAAAATGCCAGTCGCATCTCCAGTGGCACTGCTGCTCTGTGTGTGTGTGTGTGTGTGGTTGTATTCTTGATTTCTAGTATTCCTATTCTTGTGGCATACAGTATATGTATGCGCCCATTCACTGAACACCATATATTCTTTAGCTATCTGTTGTAAGCCAGTGAAGTTTAGAGGGGTAATAGAAAAACGATTGACATCTAATCTTTTTCATGCTTTACCGTCTGTTTGCCGGGTGTGAGCACATGCATAAAGTAAATAGATCTTGCGACTGCAAAAACAGATTGTGTGAATTCAGGGGAGAAAAAAAAAACAAGCGTATGCTTCATCCCCTCAGTAGGTTAGCAGCAGGGATGCTTCCCATAAATGAAGAATTTTATTTTGAGAAGAAAGTAACAGACAATATGAAATATTTGTGCACCTGACGGGAAGCAGAACTCTCTCTGGGCACTCGCTGTAATGAAACGTTGACTGAAAATCTGATTCATGTAGATTGCATAATGATTCCTGATTATTTTGCAAAGCAGTGGCGTAGCCCAAAATACTGGGAACTGGCTGTCGTCAGCCCTATAGCCACAAGTATTGCACAACAAACAACATGTTGTGTCAATAAAGTGAGCACGGAATCCGACACAATTAACACTTTCAATGATGCACAGTGGAACAGAAATGATGCACTAGGCAAAATGCACTTAAATGAGCAAATTAGAGCAAAATGCGTGCAGCCTTGTAACTATAATGTAGCCAGTAAAGACTCATAACAAACACAAGACTTCTAACGGTCCAAAACTACAGGGGGTGGGGCCCCACACACACACTGCATCGCCTGCTTTGCCTTCCCCTGCGACACTGGTGCTAAGGTATGTTGTCTTACGGCAGGTCTGGATGAGTTCATGAGTTCAGGTTAGCGGCAGGACACAAGATAGACTCATAGATCCTGCAGCGTTTATATGGCAAATATAAACAGATACCTTCAGCTTACTGCGTAGACTTCTGTTGGACATTCCACAAGCTATAAAGGAGGTATAATCAGGGAGGTCTCAGAGGTTAAGCACAAACACCTGGCTGGTGGTATAATCACAGACCTATTGTGTTAGTGCCCTGTGTGACATCACAAAGGGCGTTCTAGAACTCAGTGCGCTCACTTTCTAAAATGTGGCCCAAGCAAAATAAGCCTCATCTTAGGGAGTTCAGTGACAGGCTAGAGGCAGACATTCCTGTTAGAAAACACTGGTAGAGTGAATTTCTTCTCAAGGAAGAAGCCAGGGTTATAGTTTCTCAGCTCTACCCACATGCTCAGAGAGAGCAGGGCAGAACTTTTGTTTGTCAAGACGACAGCCTTGAAGTTGACCTTGAATTCCATGCAGTCTTTGGCACCCGTTTGACTTGGACTATGCATGTGCTGCACTAAAGAGCCATCAAAACATAATGTTCAGGTTCAGGCCGTACTCAACACAATGAGGCATCAAGAGCTAAAAATACCTTCCTCTGCAGACTTTTCAAAATTGTGAAAAATGACGGTTTAGAAGAGTGACCAAAGATTTAACACCTCTGTCTGTCTGTCTGTCTGTCTGTCTGTCCGTCTACAGAAACTGCTCATTTAATTAGCTTTACACCTGGCGTGTGTGTTCCTCGAGAACACGGTGACACCTCATCGAAAAACACGCTCGCCAATAACAGACTCCAACTTACTGGCTCGAGTCAGCTGAGTGACTGACACCTAAGGAGATAAGATTGGAGACCAGCTGTCAGAGAAATAATAGAATCAGAGAAAAGTAATTTCCCATAGTTAGGCTCCCCCCGTCTCTCAGAGCAGAGTGTTAAACGGTGCTGGTGCTGGTGACTGTTAAATTTACTTTTGAGATCATCCCATCAGATTCCAAACCTGAAATCCATAAGTGAAAGAAAATTGAAGCAAGAAGGAAAGGTATACACAAAGAGAAATAAAACAGGATGAAACCCTTTATCAAGTGTATTTCCTGTCAAGTAATGAATGTGAAGACAGTGAGAGTCCTATATTTAAAATATAATTAAGTAAAGTATCAACAGTGATACTAAATCAGTAGACATTTTCCAATATTAACTTATTTTTCCCATCTACCACTATAGACCACTGTGGTGCACACCACCTCAAAAAAGATTATAAAGCTACCAAACACAGGTTTTTCACATGTAGTTATTCATGGAAAACCGCCAAACATCAACAGACCAGAAGCTCAAAGGATTCTTCAACTCCTCTAGTTGTGAATATATTTTTGGGTTTGTGGTCCCATTTAAATGAACAACATTATGTTATATCACGCAATCCTGTGTGAATTATTCACCTATGATCTATTCCACCTGGTCGGTGTTGCCGACGACAGTGGATACAGAATTTCCAGTGTGATCTTGGGGTGAAATCAATCACTATATCACTCTCAGTCAGGCTATGCAACTTGTGCCAACTGCTTAACAACAGGAAAATCTTAAAAGATTGAGAAATTCCTCTCTCGTGTCTATTCAGAATCAGGTGAAGGAAAAGAGAAGAACTTGGAAGACAAGCTGTAGGACAGAACACAACTGGCATGAAGAAAGTCTGGACATCAGCCAAGTTCACAACCACTGATCATCACTGATCCCTGAGGAAACAGCGAGAGGCCTGATGGTGCCGTGGCCACCTTAAAATGTTTACACTCGCCTGCACACTTGGCCTTCGCAAGTTCCAGAAAAGAGTCCAAGTTTATTTCTTGGCTTATGGTTAGCCGTCTTTTCAGCTTTAACAGCCGCATGAGGAAAAGTCCGCACCACACAGAGTCTTTGCAGGCACCGTCCGCTGCGGCTATCAAGGTCACGCCAAGAGGTAAGTGTCGGCTGCAGAAGCCAGTTAGGCAGGGTGAGACAACTTAGCAGCACGCCATTTATTATTTAAATCCCTGCAACGGTAAAGCACGGAGGGCGGAGATGCAAGAGCTAATCCAGGAGGAAGTAAGCACGGAGATGAAGATAGCTTGCAACAGCAGAATGGATGGTGAGTGCAAACCTAGGGCCAAGTTGCTCTTAAGTGGGAGCAACTATCCCAAAGACATGCTGAAGGTTGAACTTTAACTCCTCAAGAGGGACGGTGGAAAATGTCATCCGTCTAGAAGGTAAATCCAATGCATTCTGGATGTGTTTGATGTTTTCCCACAAATGCATTGAAAATTAGAGCTATGTTGAAAGGTTTCATATTTCTGATTTGGCTGAGATAAATATGTGCATTGCTTTGTGAGAATCAGAGCAGTGACAGAACAGGATTCTTAGCAACACAACAATCCTAACTCAGCGAGAACAATTGTTTGCATAACCAGGCAAAGCGACAACACGGAAAAGCCAAACCACAACCAAAGTATGAGATATGTTTCCATAAAGAATTTGCACAGAATAGTTTGTATTAAAAAAAAAGTCTTACGAAAGTCTGAGCACTCGCTTGAGGTGTTTTATTTTTTTCTCTCAGTCTGACAAACAACTGAGGTGAATCTCAGTTGACAGAAACTTTAAGGTTCAACATTAAGTGAGCAAGTTTCTAAATATTCCTTATATGGTGTGTTGTGAAACAGGAGAGATGAATGGCACTGACAACATAATCTCCATAGAGAGCAGGCCACTGAGGTGCTCCATCGTGGATTGATTAATTGACACATCTTTACCTTGTCTGATGAATTAAAGTCCATCCCATGCAGTGAAAAAGTCAGATTGATTTATTCTCTCCGCCCGGGAAAGCACCTTTTGAAGCACGTTTGCAACAACAACCAACAGTGACCAGTGCCACAGCAGCTTGTATTCAATTCAGATCAATCAATCAATTTCAAATCAGTGGATTCCAAAGCTGCATCTCCTCTGGGCTGAAAACCTTCCCAGACCAGACACTTGTTCTTACCGGTTCTTCTATTTGTGTGCACATTTACGATTTGTCTCAGACAGGAAATTGATTGCATAGTTATTTCTGATTGTTGACCATGACTCGTTGTTTGGAGTTTGGAGCGCAGGCATTTCTTTGTGATGTAAAATGAAGGCCCTTGTCAAAATGAATATTACAAGAATTCTCAAAATTTCCAGTGAATGTCTTGAAATGATATGTACAGATGAGTAGGTTTGTTAGAAAATATAACCTTGTCTCTTCACTTCTCCTGGACACATTCCAACTCAGATATTTTAAAGGGGTTCAAAAACAACTGAGTCACATCACCAAGAACAGTGCTCATGGTTTTCATAAACTAATAATGATGTGTAATCAAAAGAAATCGAATTTCTGGAAGTATTGCCTAAGTTTGCTGTCGAGAGCTGACAAACCTTACATGGGAACAAGAGCAATGAAAATAACAAATAAACAGATAAAATATGTTTAGAAGATACTCAACGAAAATATCACGTAAAACTTGCGCCCTCAACAACATGGTTTCACATTGTCTTCTGAACGGGTAAAAATAAATATAGTTTACGGCAGCAGGTGTGATGTTTCTGACACATTTAATAACCTCTGACAGGTGTACAAACAATGAGAATGAAATCTTACCGTTTTTGACAGAATGACTTGAAGAATTGTAATGTAGACTGTATTTGTGACTCCTCTATTATAATGACTGCTTTTTTAACAGACTGTGCATGACTGTTCACATGGCTGTGCAGCTGATACGCTGGGACGGAGTCTCGTCTCGAACGCTGTTTGCACGCAGACCAGTGGCCCAAGAGGCGGTTGTGCTCATTAAACACCCTCCCATACAAAGAGGCTTCAGAGGATCAGTGACAAGTTCTGTTGCTTCACAGTTGCATCTGGCCGTGAAGTGGCCTCTCGATGGGTTTGTCCCTACTGAAGCTCTTGGCAGTCCAAAGAAAACTAGAGCTGCAACTGCCGAACAAAAAGGGCCACACGACAATAAGATCAATATGTTCAGATGCCTTTTTAATATAAACAATACCAAGACTGTTTGAAGATAGAGTGTATACAAAGTGTGCCCTATACATTCGATGTTCAAATCAAGTTCAAACTGGACTGGTTGTAGTATGACACTGCACTGGTTGTCTGCTTGCTTTAATTGTAGACATTAGGAGACATTAGTAGAGTGGCTGAAGAAAGGGTTTTGCGGTGTGCGTGTGTCTGTGTGTGTGTGTTGTGCAGAGTGTATAATTGCACTGCACTCTTTGTTGCACTGCTCCACTTGTATATATATACATATGTTTATGCTTGCACGTGCATATTTAAAATACAAATATTGAACATTCCATGCTGACCAAATGTTTGTATTTATGCTCATGTGTATGTGACAGCAATGCAAAGAAAACAAAAACAAAAAACCCCAATATCAAAACTCAAAAAAAGTGGCAGCAAAAAGCGGCAAAGTCTCTCTGAAACAAACAGACAAACAAACAGAGTGTGTTGTTGGTTCAGACGTGAGCTTGTGGTGGATTGATGTGGTTCCAGCGGAAGAGAGTGCAGTTTGAGCTAAAGGGACTTTAGCATCACACAACCACAACAAGGACTGGAACAAATCGAGCGGCGGCATGGAAACTTATCAGCCAAACTTCAGTTTGCAGTCAAAAATTCCCTGGGATGTTGCTTCGTCACGTCATTCCATCAACTGAACTGCAGAATGAGCAACTGTGCCATCTTTTGAGAGACCTTGCTAGAAAACTAGAGCAGTGTGTGTATGTGGGTGTGTTTGGAGGGGGCTGAAGGGAGGTTTGCACTAAGATAACATGGCTTTAAAATTTGGAGCCACCTGAGCACCATGGGGGCCTTACCACTGCACTGAGGTGAAGCCAATTTGGGATCATATTTGGGTCACACCACATGAAAGTGTGAGATAATTTGAAATGGGACTATTCCACTGAGCTGGGACTGGGGTAGCATTGTATGCTAATGACGTGGCATTCGCAGCATCCGCCCGGAACCTGCGGACTGGTTTACTCCGACATGTCTAAGCACGCCGTCTAACAGTGCAACTAAAGTTATTTCGGTTCCCTAACATAGAAAAATGGAGCATCATCTTTGTTAGAAAATGGAAACTTAATGATGGATGGATGGATGAACTTCAGCTCCTGTTTTTCTTGGCTTGATAAGAAAAACGATTTTGCTTGATGAGCTCCTTGGGTTAATGTAAAAAGTGAAGGTGGCTTGTTATTAACGGCTATGAGATTCTGATTAAAAGTCGTTTGGGGGGGGCAGGAGGAAATGTCTTCTAACAAAGTGCCATGTAGCTGATGAACTGCTCTTCTCCAAACAAACAACAATACGCACTATTGGAATGTGGTAGAAAAACATCAAGGAAATGAAAGACATAGGAAACGATGAGGTTCATATAAAAGTGAAACAGAAAGGAAAAAAATACATGATTATATATGATCGGAATAGATAGTATGAGTTGTCAAAGCGTTATTTAAACAGTTAAAAATGTACTAGCGAGAAGGTCTTGTCGTGTTAAAAGTATAGTATCAGCATTATTTGGATTTTTAAAGGCATAACAAGAAAATGCTTCCCTCACAAATACGCAAATGACTGTCGCAGCGAAAAACAGGCGCCTCTTTGTCCGAGCGACTTCAAGCCTTTTTATAATACAGCAGAAGTGCAAGGTTTCCAACACCGCCCATTGTCCCGCGCCCCTTTGAAAATGCGCAAGCACGAATCAGCGACCGCTAATGACACGCTGCTGTCAATACACGGGCCTCTTTTGTCCCGTTATCTGCACCGTGTTGATTAGATGGCGGCACGTCGTGTGAGTCCCCCACGCCGGGGTCGGTGGCAGGCCATAACGGAGATTAATAGCCGAGTCAGGAGGCCCATTTGGGGCCTTGATCTACAGCTGCGCATCTCGCGGGATGAAGCCATCCCCAGCTCGGCGGATCTGCCCAGGGCTCGGTGCTCACAGTAATGGAGCGGAGATGTATTTATAAAGCGCCTCGCTCGGCACGCTCTCTCAATTCCAGTAAATCTGAGAGGGATCTGAAAGGGAAAATGTCACAAAACCAAGGACACTACAAGAAGCTAACCCTGCCATTGCCAGCAGGTAATTGGGGTGTCAGAGAGTCCCGGAATGCATTTCCTGGTGTCACGTCTCCTGGCAGTCGGCTCGTGTTTGAGGCTGCTGCCAGTAGGGGGAAAGAGAGAGAGAGAGAGAAGCCAGGAGGAGAGCAAAAGATGACAGAGGTGCAGAAGGAGCATGATGCTCAGATAATGAGAGCCACGCAGGTTCTGCTTTGATATGTTATTCGCATATTGGCTGAGTGCAATCTTTAAAGAATATGACAATGACTTTCCAGCAGCCGTTGTTTACTTAGTCTTTGCCTTCGGTCCCGCCGGCCGTGCTCTTCGCTCGTCCTCGGCCCACAGCGTGGCTTTGGCCTTGGACACAAATCTTACATGGAGGCATCGATCGAGGCTTATGACAAAATCTATACAAATTACATCGGTATGGCAGCAAGGGAAGGGGGAGGAATCCAGTGGGAAGGTCTTAAACAAAAAGGAAAGACTGTTCGGACCCGGTCGTATTTCTGGCCGCCTCGTTTGCCCTCTCATGCATGGAAGCAGACCCTGTTGCCTTCTTAATAAAGTCCAACCAATCTCAGAGGAGGTGGCCGAGCTTCGGTTGCTGGCTGTGTGCTTTTTTTTTTTTTTCTCTCCCCAGTGTCGTAGGGCCGGAGAATAAAACAGAATTTGCATTAAAAAAAAGATGCCTCGCGAAGATGGCGTGGCGCTCGCACCAAGGGGAAGAGTTAATGAGTTGTAGAGGTTCCACAGATGTCTTTTCAATTAACTAATTAGACGGAAGCGGGAATGGTAGCGATACGCAGCCGCCTGCGTGTAAAACAACCGGCGCTCCTTCATGCCGGCCACAAACGACGGGCTGCCACTTTTAACTCGATGTGGCTGATGTGGATCAAATAGCAACTGATGTGTAAATGAGGACAAGATTCTAAATTTTAAAGAACGCGAGAGAAGAAGTGGCGCCTGTGTTGGGAAGTGCAAGCGGCATTTCCAGTCTCTTCTGGGATGACATTTCAAACACAGACTTTTCTCCCTCCCTTTGCTCTCCCCTCAGCAAGCGTCCTTGCCCGCTTTATTTTTTATTTTTTGTTATTTTCTTTAATTCTGAATTGATTTGAAGGATTAAATTCGCGCAACGTTGTTTTTGAAACGGCATCAGAAATCTGTGAAAAACATGTCTGACAGCGGAGCCGCACAAGGTACATCATAAAGAATGCACGGTACGGGGTGAACTTCACACAGAGGAGAAACACATCAAAAACAGGCTCCAGAAGCATTCATCAACAATTTATAATAGGAATAACAAAAAATACCGAGGCTACCTCTGGTCTGTAAACAAATGGGCCCCCATACAAGCCAGGACAACATTGCTTTTTCATGGCAGCTGCTTTAACGTATTCAGACAAATCAGGGGCACGAAAAAAAAAAAACACACACAAACAAACAACAGCACACTACTCTGTAATGTGACAGCTGCTTTCCCTTTAAACTGGGACGGTGTGTTATGGTATCGTGGACAGTACGAGTACAAACGCAACCCTCATAATGATTATAATAAATGCTAATACTCACACAATACATATATATATATATATATATATATATATAAATTCTTCACACCTGACTTGAAACACATCAACTTGTTACTTTTGTTTGCAGATGGTTGGACTTTTCTCATATGGAAAAAAAAGGGATCAATACCACAAACTACCATACAAGGAAAAATGACTAACATTAAAGAGTATTGTAAAGGGTTTCCATGGTGGTGAATGCCCTACGATAGAGTTTCATTAGTGGAGTATTTGTTGTTTGTAAAAGAAAACAGTAAGTGTGACCACGTTTTTCCTGCATGAATTTAAATGGGATTAGGAGGGGAAATAATATGAAGGACATTTAAAGCCCCATTTTGATTAAAACCAGCCAACAGTGAAATGACATGGACCTTGACTTAAGGCGGCATGGCCTCATCAACTTTACGTTCCCTTTGTTCTATAATTGAAAGACCTTTGCATTCCGCAGTGGAAGCCCGGACCTCGTCAACTGAATAAATTATGAGAAAAC
Organism: Nelusetta ayraudi; assembly: GCF_046127955.1. Classification (NCBI taxonomy): domain Eukaryota; kingdom Metazoa; phylum Chordata; class Actinopteri; order Tetraodontiformes; family Monacanthidae; genus Nelusetta; species Nelusetta ayraudi. The sequence continues at coordinate 865,596 of NW_027466230.1, forward strand.
ACATCAGGTGTGACTCTATGCATGTTTGAAAAGTATTTATGTGTCCGATATTGATTTTGAATCATTTGTGTATTCTCAGCTCCCAGAGTGGCCATAGTCTTGAGAGGAGGACTAGTCATGTTATGACTGATCCTGAAACAGCCACAAGAATTTGTGTGCATGTTTTTCCATAGGTAATCAAATTTAAAATATTACTTCAAACAGTGAAATGCACGTAAACAAATGTCTGTATTTGTATTATGTCAACCTTGCTTGTAGTGCTAGGCCAGGCAACAAGTCTGACACAGTAAAAAAAAAAAAAAAATGTGTTTACCAAACTTAAATAGGCCAATCAGATTCATTTGCTTTGTCACTGTGAGATATTTTAAAGATTTTAAATTATTATTTCTTACATGTTTTTACTCTTTCTGTTTTGTAAAACCACATGTAAAGTCACTCGTACGTCCACTTTTTGTTTTGCTCCATCTGGTTCATCTTTCTCTCACTATCATTTCTTTTTTATTTTTTTTAACACAGATACTATTTTAGACAAACCTGTCTCTCGGGAAAACAAAATTCAGTGAGGCTCCTACTGAGCTGATATTATACATGGATATTTTTGCCAAAGTTGGGATATTGTCATTATTTATGAGTAAGTTGACTTTGTCTTTACTGATGTTCAGGGAGGTTGTGATTTTTGCAAGGAACCAAGCGCGCCATATCAGAATATATGAATGAAAAAAATATTCTGTGCACAGGCCTGAAATCTGAAATCCTCCTCCTCCAGCAGCATCTCCCTCTTACAGTGACCTTTGAGAGATGACACTGAATGTCACGTTAGTGCCTGACTGCTGTAGCAACCTGAAGTGTGCTGCCCCAGCCCCCCCCCACCTCTTCTCATTCCTGCTGGTCTAATCTCCCAAACCCCCTGCGAGCATGAACAGATGCAAAACAAGTTGTGTTATTGAAAACACATTGGTTTGGGGGAAGAAAAAAAAAAAGTTTTCTACAATGAGTGTAGTTTGTCTTGCTCCTTCAACCCTCCGGAAGGATCACAGGCTGGATCTATGTTCCACATTAGCATTTATATAGCACACATCCGAGGAGGCTCCTCTCACTTGGCCAAAGTCTCTTTAAATGTGATGTATGTCAGCTAGGGGTTGTGTTTGCTGAGTGTTTAGAGAATATATTATGTGTCCCTGAGCCAGTTTACGTGTGTTAAATTAGGGAATGACAAAGTCGGACACTGTGAGTTATAAGCCTGTGATGCCTCTGGCAGTATTCTATAAGCAGCACGTTGTGTTACAACGTCTCTCCCAGACGCTATGGAAGCAGTAAAACCAAATACCAAATACTGATGGTCAAATTTTCAAGGATTGTTTAAAAAAAATATTACTTCCACTTTCAACGAATTTTGGATAAGATAAATTAAAAACATGCCCTTGGCATGCAATTGAACAGTTATGCCACTGTAAAGTTGCTGTAGACATGCCATTAGCATGTCTATAAGATGCAGTAAACTCGTCATTTAAGCATCACAACTGTCCTACAAGTTGTCTTGACTGGATTTACAGTACATGCTTTGTCTGGGCATAAGTTGTTAATGAATTGGATATCTGTCACTGTGTCCTTACAAACAGATATGGATATTCTTTGACATTAGCGGTGTGTAACATATGTGTAACACAACTCCTGTATCAACACATTCTCTTGTCCGCCACCAAACCTTTTTTTCCAGGTAGCCACTGGCCAGATGGCTCTACCCATATAAGTGTGAGAAAAAGGCACTGTTAAAAAGATGATGCAAGCAGCATTTGGGAATCAAAGATCATGTAGATAATGTAACTCTGGGTGACACCAAATAAAACCTCCCAAACTCCAAGTCCTTAATACAATCCTGTAAAATGGAACTCAACAGCTCTCTGGAAGGTGTGAAAATGTCCAGCCACCCCATTTGACATATTTTGCAGAGAGGCTGTCTAATAGGGGGCTAAAGGTGTTGGCTCAAGGTATTAGCTTCTTAACCAAAGCTGAGCTCATTGCAAATCGTGCAAATCCTACCAGCTCTTCCCATATACTCTTACCTCCAGCCCTGTGTCTGTTCTAATCACTCCATGCTTCATTCACGTCCACTCAATCTCAACATGTTTAAACCAAGCTTGAGTCTCTGAGGTATCCGAGTAAATTTCCACCCATTTGGTTTTTCCTCTTTTTAAAAACATATTTGTCTTTGTGTTGCATTACTGGTATTTTTCATTCGACACTCTCCTCCATTTCAGGGCAACTGAGCAGCATAAATGCAGTGGAAGTTCATCCGGATTCCTCAAAACATGCATTCAACAAATATTCAACATCCCTGGAGCTTCATGTTTCACCGCTTAGCTGTGGCAATGTGACAAATGTGCATTTGTTTTCTGGTCGTTGGAGACATTTTCATGCCGGAATATGGATGAGGATCTCTACGCAGCAGTTTGAATCTGTCTATGCAACCGAGGCTGGAAAATCTATTTTGCAATTTAAATGGGATCAGAGCAGCTTAGAAAGGGCAGTTCTCCAAAACACTTTGTGCAGTTAAACTGATAACTCCAAAGGTTTGGGATCCCTTGCGTGTGTGATAACACGTTTTGCTTTCATAGTCCTGAGTGTTGAGATACAGTGGTTCTAAAGTGCAGGTGTGTGTGTGTGTGTATGGGGGGGGGGGGAAAGGGGAAGATTAGATGGTAATTATGCAAGTTACTTTTAAATCTCATAAACACAAGATCCCGACTCCCCATCTGATGATCAAAAAGTCAAACTAAGTCTAATTTACAAAAGCCCTGCTAGGTGGACGTGCTGCTGGTTAAGGCAAGGTTGTCTTTGAAGGTGAAAGAAAAACGTGTTGGCACTGCAAATCTGAAAACAAACAACTACAGGACCCACAGTGCATTTGGCTCAGCCTTTGTGTGATAAGCTTGACTCAAACTCTCGCAGCTGAACTTGATACGTTAAGATAAATTAAATCCTCCATTCATATTTGAACACATAAAACAAAGTACATCCTCAAAAATAAAGTGATCCCTAACCCTAAGGTGATAGATGACGTAGCCAACGTGTCATGGCCTGTTTTGGGGCTACTCAGCCTGCAAACATTTCCCGTAATTTTATTCATTTATCGGATCTTTTTATCGGGAAAAATGTACGTATCGGATCAATAAAAAGTGATGTAATTTTCCTCCAAATCGGCTGATATTTTATCGGTCTGATAAATATCATGCATCCCTACACAATACCCAACTCAGAAAACACGGAGGGACTTTCTGCAACAGTGGGTATGTGTGGTCACCAAGCAGAAAGATAGGAAGAGCTTCCTCATTGTCCAAAATCTTATTTTTCAAGGCTGAGAGATCGGTTTCGGCGTTTACACGAATCCAGGCAAAGCAGCATTTTCAAACTTATCCACCCTGTGGAGCGTTTTCAAAAAAGTGCGGTTTCGGTCTATGCGGCTTCAGTGAAAACGTCGGATTCGTGTAAACACAAGGCCAAAGATATTTGTGCGTTTTCAGATGTACACAGGGTTTCAGAGTCGGATCCTCTTTGAAACAGCTGTTTGAGTTTAATGGACACCCAAACCCAATGGCAGGACCCATTGGCTTTACAACTCACAGTGCCCGTGAAAAGTTTATTAGCCTTGTCACTGTGGGCCACTTCAAACCCTTAATTGGGTGGCGGTGAGTTGCATCTCTTCACATAATTCCTGATTTCATTAAAAAATACCATCTGGATAAGAGGCTCAGAGTTTAATTCACAGTTTGTTTAAAATGTTCTGACTTTTAAGCACTTCATCTATCTTTTTTTTTTCTTTCTTTTTCGTTTAGGTTCATATTAATCTATAGTTTGCTGTAGCTCAGTGGATTATAATTTTTTTGCTGATAGTCCTCATCCCTCTCAAACACACACACACGTATGTACGTATTGATTGCTATGTACTGTAAATACCCTCAGCTTCACATTGTGCACCTCTTTTTAAGTGGGTTTGACTTTGACTTTTTACAGAATAACCTTCTGATGTGCCAATAATTTAAAACATTCCTTAAACAATGGCAAGTGTGTAAACACAGAACAATCTTGTGCGGTCACAGTTTTTGTTGTTCGATAACAACGGCATTCCAGTGTGTCTAGCGATGATTAAAAAGTCTCCTGGATTGTTCACTAATTGCCTCGTTTTATTTTCCCCCAGGCATTCCTTTTCATTTATTCATTTTTTGACCTTATTGACAATAAAACAACCTTTGGCAGCAGCAATCCCTTGCGGGCAACAATCCCACAGAAAAGAAAAAAAAAATGCACATTTGAAATACTAAAACAAATCTGACCTTTTGAAGCTTCTCCTGGCTTAATTTCCATCTCTCAAATGTGTAATTACACTAAGTTTTCACTCGGCCTGGCTGAAGTCATTCTCAGACTGTGTGCCATGTTAGTTCTGCCTGCTCACCTCAATCAACACATTTCCTGAGGTGTTTTCAATAATTTATTCAAACTTGGCTTTAAGGGACGGGTGATGCCACGAACAGCAATGCAGGGGCTCACGGGGAAAACTGGGAATATTCTGAAAAGAAGCTGCAAAAATAACAAGAGCTGGATAAAACTTGTTGTTATTGTAAATTTACAATCATCTGCTCTGATTTGATTGTGTGCCCAAGTCCAAGGGTGCGCTATCAATAAATGTCTCGGTCTCCCTCCGCAAGGTTTTGCAAGTCTTTTGGGTGCTCCTCAAAGTTCCACTTGAGAATAGGTTTGCTTTGTTATCTGAGCTCCCACCTCCAAGTAAATTTGGAAATTTGTCCTCAAGAACAGTGAAAAAGGTCCTGAGTAATGCAACCTTCAGAAGGAGATCTCCATTTCAAATCTGAGTATATAGTCACTGGAAGTATGAGAGAAAAAAGATAGATGCTGAAGGAAAATACTTCCATTCACGCACTGAAGGTGAAGGAAAAACAATATTTAATTGAAACTGCTTTTATTTTTCCATGTGAAGTAGCATGGGACACTTGGTGGAAAATTGCCTAAATCATGAATCTTTATGTGTTGGTCAACTTAAGAGCCCATTTAAAATATGGAATAGTGAAGCCCACTTTAAACTTACCTACATTTTGACACTGACTAATCTTAGTATCAAATTCTAAGCAGAGCAATGATATTTTATGTAGCCAGTTAAGGCACATAGCAAAAGCTCCAGCATGTCCTAACACTGTGAGTAGTGCTTGACATGGATCACCACAGTGGTTTTGCAAAACTCTTGTAAAGTCAGTTGGGAGCCAAGCAAATGATCATCTCCATTGAAAAAGCCTTTAGTGCCAAGATCTGTAATTATTTAACGTCAAATTGCAATCCACTTGTGATAAGAGTTTCTTTTCTACAGCCCTTTTCTGACTTAACCCAGAAGTGTAGCTGGCTGTGTGGAAATCACTCGGCACTAGATTTGTGCAAGGGATACTGTTTCCCTTGTCTGCAAAACGATTTGTCACATTCATCTTGGTAATTTAGCAGTAATTAGACTGTTATGTTGCCATGGTGCCACAGCCTCAGCTCCAGATGAATCTGTTTTATGCTTTTTCAAACAGACGCCTCTATTTTGCAGCCTTAATCCACTGAGCACTCATTCGCTCAGACTGCTGGGGCGCAGTCGCTGTGACCGTCGTCCCTTGTTTGTGTTGCAGTTCAAGGAAAGTTGAACCTCCCCTGCAATTGCCAATGGTGTCAAATCAGCTTAACATGGTAGCTCAGCAGGATGTAATAAACAGAAAAATGAATTAGTTCATGTCGTGATGAAGGCACAGAAATGTAATTCGACAAGTCCTCTGATTCATTGGTTTATCCTCACGTATCCTGGAAGAGCCCATAGAAAACATTTGCAATAAAACGCAACACAAGTCAGTTCATAAAACATCAAGGCTACTTGTTCGTGTCAGAGTTTGTGTGGTGGTGTTTTTTTTTTAATGTAACTCACATAAAGTTCTTGTCCATAGGTGAAGGCCGTCATTCTCTCTTCTTTTTCTCACATGAAAGGTCATCCACTCAGATAAAAGTGCTTCAATTGCAGTGTCTTCTTTGTCATCATCTATTCTGTTTTCCTAGAAGGGAGCAGCTTGTAGCACTGCCCTTTGATTTTTTTTTTTTTTCAGAAGGTCTGGGGCCTTTCCTGAGGAGGAATGTTACAGCGAAAATGCTTTCAATGAGAACTTTTAAAGATGGATGTGAAACGTTTTGCCTCTAAATCTCAATAATCAAACTGTATTGCACTGTACAGTAATTATGCAGGACAAACATCAACTTTGATTGCAATTAATGTCCCTCATTAACACCCAGTTTTCATTTTCAAAACTGAGATAGGTCACTTTCCGAAAAAGTTTCATTTTTTGAGGCACCCAAAGAGGTTGAAGGCAGTAGCTCTGTATGAATTAGTTTGGCACAACCTTTTTTCTTCAAAGGGCAGGTTAAATATTTATTTGGCCTCCTTGTTTAAATGAAGCCAAATGTCATGTAGGAAGTCAAAGTAGCCTTCATCACAAAATCACTAATTAATATATAAGCTTGTTCCTTTCTTGTGAGATTAAATATTATACAGCAAAAGGTTATCTGAACTTGGTCCCTTTATTATACTGCATTCAGAAGTAAGCTTTGAAAGTGAGTGAATGAATCCCTCACTCCTCCCCTCCGAGAAGAAATGAGATTCACTTTGAAATCGGTTCAGCCCAAACTCTGCAGGCAAATAGCCCCTGTGGAAGTAGTTTGAAAAACTCTGACATTATCATGACCATGAATTAGAAATTGTGTATATGAAATAATTATATCAGTCAGGTTTACAAGAGGTCGTGCATATTCCTGTGTGCCGAGATAAAACTGCTCATTTAGAATGCAGAAGTGGAGATTTTTGGGGGGTTTTGTTTTTGCCATTTTGGCCCCAAATGAATGAGCAGACTTTTAAAAGGGGGAGGGGCAGAGAAAAAAAACCTTTGTACCCGATGATCTTGTAATGTCTGCTTCATTGCGAGAAGATACAAGTTTTAATTGGCTCCCTCCGGAGCTCGGCATGGTGATGATTTCACGTACAAAGAAGAACACTGACTTTTCAACTGTCTTTGAGTCAGCTCGGAGAGAGGGCGGCGTCTTGTGCGCACTTTGTCTTTTTTTTTTTTTTTTTTTTTGCTTTGCTGGTTCAGCTGACCATGATGCAACTGCTGATACATGGATATAGAGCTGCAGTCAAGGCCTCCTGAGCCTAGACCAAGTGATGATCAAGACCAGCGTGTGCCGAGACACGATCAAGATTCTGAGTCTATAAGAACCAAAGAGGAGAACCAAACGCAGCACGAGACGAGTCGGCATCAGAAATGCACAAATGCAAATCCCACTTGAGTATAGAATTAAAAAAAGAAAATTTGATCTTATTTAAATGCAAACGGCAAGGCTGAAATCCAACTGCACCTCAGATGATATAATTTCATGCAATGTAATGTTCTCATGTTATTGAAATGAGAAATTGTCATGGAACATTTTTTTTTTCTGTTTAATTCACCAGCAGCAGTGGAAAGAAAACAATGTTCTACAATCTCAAATGTTGTCCAGTAATGTGTGGAAAAATGTGAAAATAATAGGGGGAAGAAAATTAAAAATAAAATAGTTAACAAAATAGAATTTTTGTATTTGCACCTCGCTGGGTATGTGTCAAGGTTGTTTTCTTGTTGAAATATCCAGTTTTAAGAGGGATGGAGTGCACGTGGGGAAGGAAGCATGTGTGTTGTGAGTGACTGAACTAAAAACTCCACTGGCTCAAAATCTAAGATAGGACCCAGTAAAAATGCAATCATGAAGACAAAACTTTACAACATTGTCCTGACAGTAGGAGGAGTTTTTGGTTACTAAAGCATCACCTGCATGTGTACATTTATCTCACTGCAGCCCAAAAGAGTATTTCTGGGGATGTGGCACACTCGGGGCTCATTTTGCGGATGTCTTGGATAGCCGCCAGTCAGGCTGTGCAGGCGTCCTTGAGATTGAAAATATGTAATGGTACGCACTTGATGGGCCGTGAGCTTATGTGTTTAAGCCAGTTAGCTGCCCAAGTGGCTGGAAATAGACACACGGGAGAGACTCGGCTCGTGCGGATGTGGATGTTTAAGCATACCGCTCACTTGCGACTATTCTAAATTTGTCCTGACGGGGTGACAAATCATCCTGGAGCCGCAGACTTTAGTGTTTCAGTTGTGTGCTGACACAGAGCTCATCTTGTATGTTTCAAACAAGGACAGAAAACAGTGAGAACTCTCTCAAGGAGACGAGTGATGCAAGAGTGATAAAAAAAAAAAAAGAGAGTGTTCCTCAAGTGGGGAACTTATTGTCATTGCACATACATATATATACACCCACTCTCACGGAAAAGCATAAATCGGAATATTTGGCTTTGGCACTATACACGTATCCAGCAGTTCAGTGTTTTATTACTTTTTGCATAACATGCAACACAAGCGTCTGATCCATGAATCCACCACTGAATGTTGTAGTTTGGTGACAGTTTGCATTCAAGCAGCCATCTTCATCGTGCTGTTCAAAGGTCACATGACAAGTTATTGAGTATACTGAACATTTTGTTGTGCCATCTACTGCAATTTTTAGTGAATTTCGACTAAATGTCTGTCCCCTGTATTGAAGGAAACAGTATTAGACGGATGTGATGTGAGAGAGGATTTTTTTTTTTTTTTTTTTTGTCTTCATCGCAGTTGTTTGCTTGTCTGCACAATTTACTGCTTCATTCTACAGCTGTGAGCTGGAGCATTAAACTTGACAATCTGCTGACGTGTAATTTTTGTCTGTTGATGTTTATTCACCGGCTGAGTATTAAAAGAGCTGCACAGAGTGCCTCTGACAGTAAATCAAGATAAAATGCAAGCAATACGTTTCAGACAGAAAGTCACTGGGGGACAATTTAGTTGTTTTTCTTTTTTTAATAAAGAATTTGGTCTAACAGTACAGTTCCTTATTGATCTCGAGATGTGTTTGCTTTGATGGTGGATGAGTGCAGTGTTTAAAGAAGCCGACTGTTTCTGCTCAGTCAGCTAAAGGGACCCCCCCCCCCGGAACAAAGTAACGCACTGGGCAGTCTGCAACACTGACAAACAACTGAAACGGTGTGTGTGTGTGTGTGTGTGTGTGTGTGTGTGTGTATGTGTGTGTGTTGATGTACCTGACAGTCATAAGACTGTGCCGATATTGCAAATGATTTATCTAGGCAGAGTGGAAAGTCACAATTGAGTTTAGGACAGAACTGTAAAAAAAAATATCAAAATTTGAATATTGAAATGAGAATGTAATGTCTCACTTGGAATGACATTAGGTGAGTTCCCATAAACAACTGATTTTCATTTTGAAGATCCCTTAACGGAAGCTGATGGTGATAGTAACTCACTTGAGTAGTGTAGTGTAATGTAGTAGTAGACTTCAAGGTGATGTGGCAGGAAGCAGCTTTGTTGAATAATGTAATAATAATAATAATAATATAATAAGTGCCTAGTGACTTGTCCACTGCCTCTCCAGTATATATGGAGCTCGTCATGGTCTGAGCAGTTGGGGTGTAATGCTGATGCATTTTGCTGCCGTTGGCTCTGTAATGAGTGGTAATACCAAAGCCCACCATTTCTTTTTTTCCCTTCTTCTACGTGAAAACCATTGCCAGGTAACCTTACCATCTTAAGGCAATAACACAGATGTGTTACTATGTCGGGCTTCACTTTAAATATACTTTACAACCAAATAAACAATAAAAAAAAGCGATTATTTAAGTTTTGTGCTCATTTCTTTTAAAGTCATCTGGGAACAAGAGAAAATTTGTCTCTTTTGGATGAAATCCTAGTTTAAAAAAAAAAAATCACAAACTCATGAAATAAAGAGCTCACTGAGGGAGGAACTGTGAAAGTGAGGAGAGAAGAAGAGAAGGTGTGCCTTATGCTGCTGATTAATTATTGTCATCACTTATCTTCAATCTTTTAAGCCATTTAGACAGAAGGTTGGGATCAAATGAGAAAAATTTACCAAAAACTTTCCAGCAGATAGAATAAAATAGTTATTCCCGTTTAAGAGGAAAGCATAAGTGATGTATAAGAGGACGGGGACGGCATGTGAAATGAGGCATATATCTGCCTGGTTTATGTATTTATCTCTAGCCAGACTGGGTGTGTTTTGAATGACAGCATGCTTACTCAGGTGGAAGGATATTCACGCATGAGGAGCGGGGAGAGGCAGGCGGAGACGGGCGAAGAGGGAGAGATAGAGAGTAGAGTGCTGGGATGAATAATTGATGACCCAAACTTCTTCCAAAGAGCAATCAGAATTCAGAAAATTGTGCCATTGAAACCCCATCCATAAAGCCAAATTTCACCCATTGTAATATTAATTCTGATCAATATCCCTGACATCTTTGTTTAAAGCGGGACAATTTAATAGCTGGGCAAAACAAATCAGTTCAGTGAACATGCGTCAATAAGCAGAGAAGAGGCAGATGGAAAAATAGCAGTGCTCAAAGAAATTCAGGAGACAGAGGGGAGGGTTTTCAGATCAAGATAACACAATGAGCAAAGAGAAGAAAATTCATTAGAGATGAATGTTCTTTTTATTTTTGTTCTGCAGAGCCAAAAATAAGAAGGCTTCAGTTTCACAGTCTAAAAAGAAAAACATGCTGTTTTAAAAATCTACACCCCTGGGCTAAATATAACAAATAACAGCAGAGTTTTACGGCCTTGTAAGAATCACAGATCCCCGGAAGCAGGGACGCGGCTTAAGGTCAAGGGTTCACCGCCTTTTCTTTGTCGGCTCCGCGGTTGATCTCAGCTTGGATCAATAGGCACTGCGACGATTGTGCGTTTCTCTCTCCTGGGCCGTGCGGCGCAAAGCACTGACATCCTGAGAAAACTCAGTAGAAGTGAAGCGAGCCCGTTAAATGACAGTTTAATGACTGGAATAAAAAGTCCCAGCACAAACGCTGTCTCGCTATTAAAGTGGAAAACTGTGTTTCTGAATGAACACGCCGATGGCACCCATTCGCTGTAAACCCAAAGCTCTAATGGCCACGGAGCTGCACAGCCAAGGTTACGGCGGACACTGAGAAGTAATTAAGATAAAGTTAATAGAATGCAGTTATAGTTCAATAAGCCACAGTTTAATTGACACGACCAGCCTTGACTTTGACTCCTAATGCACTGAATGAAGCACAAAAACAAGCAATTGACTTTCAATTTTTCGATCTTAAGAAGGATCAAGTGCTTCATGGTACCCCACTGTCGGTGTGAGTGATACGAGGGATTTTGGTATCGATCCAATACCAAGTAAATACAGGTCTTGTGGAGCCGATACTTTTTACTTGAAATGTCATGATCATTGAATAATTTTGTGATTTTTTTTTTCTTTAGTTAGTTAATTATGGTCATTGTAAAAGGCAAGACAAAAATCTTACACAAAAAAACTTTTTTTTTAAATTAACTAACAGCAATGTGGATTAACTTTTTACCGTATTAATCATTAGTGAAGAAAGAACAGATAAAGAAGTTTGGTACTTGTAGAAGTACCAAAACAACCAAACAACCTCTCATGCAAATCCTTGACATTTATTAGGAACAAATTAAATTGGTTTTGATATGAAGTTGAGATGTAGGCCTAGACCACCTAAGACTGAGACTGTGTGTGTGTGTGTGTGTGTGTGTGCAAGGTAAGGGCACAATGCCAGCAAAACAGTAGGGGAGATATCAGTCTCATCAGGGACCAGGAGCTTTGTGTCAAACAGCAGTAGGTCATCAACTCTCTGGACTAATGGCATCATCAAACTGACATCAGCAACTCTAATTTTAGGATCCACTTATTTGGAGTGAGGGAAAGTGAGTTGTGTCCGTTCATCCAACTGGCTTAAGGCACCCGTTAGATATTTGTAATAAATTGGTGAACAGCCAAATTTGATGTATTGCTCACTTGCTCAAGGCACAACACAAATTTCACCTTGGGGCCAATGGAGTTAACCCGCCGAAACCCTTCCAGAAATCGGTCAAACTCTTTGAGGATTGATGTGTTTGTTTGTGATTAAGACAAATTTAAAAGGAATCCCCAGAAGAAGAGCCGCAGCTGGACTGAAGGCCGAGCTGAAAGGAAGCGCAGAGGTGACAGACACTCAGGTGCTGTGTCTCAATTCAGGTTCTGCGCCCTTGAAGTGCGCATTTTGGAAGGAAGTTGCGTCATATCACTGCGCGAAGGCTTGTCCCAATTCCCGAGGGTGCTTAGGACGCTGAAAATGCGCCCTCGGAAATACGCACTCGTTTTAGCCGATTCCAAGGATACACCGCTACTATCCTTCGCGCACTTGGGTATCCCAGGATGCTTTGCGTGCTGCTGCAAAGCATCCTGGGATCCTGGGAACTCAGCTGAAATTAGCGGCATGTGCTGGTTAAGACACAACATTTTAAATCTAAATATTGAAGTTTCACATAAAGTATCCAGTTTTTAACGTAGGATTTTATTTATTTGATCATCCAACGGCATCGTTAGATGGCGAACCAATGGTTAGCTTGATACGATAAAAACGTCACTTCCGGGGTTGGCCAGCCGGAGGGAACGGCGGTGACGAAACGAGGAAATACGGCGAAGGCTAGACCGTCCCAAGTGGTTACCAGGGAGGCGGGGTTTGGTCCGTCCTAGGCTAGGAAGTCTAAGAACGCTTCCTTCAGACGGAGGACACTCGGTCTCAAGGATGCAGACCCTGAATTGAGACACAGCAAGAGAAAGACAGCGCCACTAAATCAGGACCAGGTGCGGCTCGTTACAGGTGTTAACGACCGTCAGGATGCAGCTGCACCTGCTCCTGTGGCTGCGTGTGTCTCTCACTCAGTTGCTGTGTCTCAATTCAGGGTCTGCATCCTTGAAGTACGCATTTTGAAAGGAGGTTGCGTCATGTCACTGCGCGGAGGCTCGTCCTGAGGACGCTCCAAATGCGTACTCGGAATGCGCCCTGGTTTTAGCCGATTTCCAAGGCTGCATCGCTACTATCCTTCGCATACTTATGTATCCCATGATGCTTTGCGTGCTGCCACAAAGTATCGTGGGATCCTGGGAAGTCAGCTGAAATTCGCAGCATGTACTGGCAAAGACACTTTGTATAAATTTAAGTATTAAATTTCACATAAAATATTCAGTTTTAACGTAGGGTTTTTATTTATTTGAACATCCAACGCCATCGTTAGATGGCGAACCAATGGTTAGCTTGATGCTAACAAAATGTCACTTCCGGGGTTGGCCGGCAGGAGGGAACGGCGGTGACACAACGAGGATATACACCGAAGGCTAGACCGTCCCGTGTGGTTACGGGGAGGCGGGGTTTGGGTTTGGTCCGTCCTAGGCTGGGTCCTCGAAGAACGCTTCCTTCAGACGGAGGACACTCGGTTTGAAGGGTGCAGACCCTGAATTGAGACACAGCAACTCTCTCTCTCTCTCTCTCTCCTCCAGTCCATGAGAACTGAGGAGGCCTTTCACACTCAGAGCTACTATAGAAAGGTCTGCTGCACTGCATTCTTGCTGTTGGCGACAAACCTCTCCTCACATTTAGAATTCTCCAGGCAACAAACTGCTGCTAAAATACAGCTGAACTCAAGTTCTAACTTGAACACCACTAAATAGAGAGCTACAAATAGGAAGTTGTCTGTCTGTGTGTGCGCGCGGGAACAGACGCACGCACTTGGTTGCCTTTTAAATCCACAAGACATTACATGCATTTGTTTGTAGCAGCAAAATTAATAGGATTAAAACTTGGCCCTGGCTGACAGGTTCATTACTCAGTAAACACATCATAGCTAATGCTTGACACTGTTCCAGTAATGCCGAGTTTTCAGTACACAAACAATGACAGGTTTTCCTGAACTGAATTGAAAACCCTTCAAAGCTTTTGTCTTGCGGTTGCAGCTGCTTGAATTCAACGGGTTATCAATTATTCAAGTCCTATCGGATGTCAAGGGGTGTTGCCTTTTTTTTCTTTTTTTTTTCTTAGATAATCCAATTAAATTAGGACACGTACTTCCCTGAATTCTTTGTCAGACTTTCATCTGTTTACAGAACATTTTCTGAAAATATTAACGTTGGAGATGAAAAACTGTCCCATCATTAATTTAGGGCTACTAGACCTGTCTGACAAGATTGAGCAGTGCTGACTGACAGTATGTTAGCGAGAAAGTGCCCTCCATAAACTGTGTTTGGCCCCAGAGCAGCGTTGCATACAGCGCCGAGGGATTATTTTTGGCAGAGCTTTAAAAGAATAGTTGAGACAGTTTGACAGTTCTGAGCTGCCTCCCCGTGTTCCTGCCCTTGATGCAGAGTGAAGAGCAAAGAGGATGAGCGCACGTCACCCAGGGCAGGAAGGGCAGGCTTGGGCAATACAGGTCACATGCTTCATTAAACATTATGGGATCCAGACCCCAGACGTTTGGCTGCCAGGTGAATACGTTGAAGGTTTGAGGAGGTGGGCAAAGATCGTGTTCGTGTCCTGGAGAGGAACTTCCTGTTTCTCATCAAGACATTGTTGACTCTTTGGGAGAATTTTCTTTCTTTCTTTTTCAAATTATTTTCATTATTTTTCGGAATTTTGTTCTTCAGAACCCTTATGAAAATTTGAAGTATTTTGTTAGATTTTTTTTTCCCAGTCTGCTAGGGTATTGACCTTTCTTCAGTGAAGGCGAGATGTATTTCTGGGAATGATGAAAGCTGCGGCTTCAATCCTGGCCTGGGCCTGGGGCCTTTCTCCGTGGACTTCACCGTGGGTTTTCTACGGGTGCTCCCACGGTCCAAAAACACGTGCGTGACAAGAATTTAGAAATTGGCCGTAGGTGCGAGTGTGAAAATGCGATTGGTTGTTCGTCGTTTCTATGCGACCCTGAGCGCAGGACAGGCGAGTATCGCAAATGAAGGAATGAATGAATCAGATGAATGGAATGGTTGAGTCAAGATGATGTGTGAACAAAGTTTTATTAACTGTCTCTGACGAAAGCAGGTTAATTGTAAAGATCTGAATCACTTTTGTATTCTTCATACAATATTGGAAAAAACCGCATGAGGATGAAAGAAAGAAAGAAAGAAAGAAAGAGCGAAAGAAAGCACTTGCACTGGTGCGACCTTGGAAAATTCATCTCCACATTTGACCCTGAGGGAGTCGTGAACGCTGGCAGTCGTTTGAAGCCGGGAGCCACTGGCTCTCTGCTCTCTAGTCTTTGCTGTGACCTGATCTGGTTTAAGGATATTTAGCCAGTTTCCCCTCCAGCCTCAGTTCAGATTGAACCTCTTCGGTTTACGAGACCATTCGCTCACTGGAAAAACGTGTCTGCTCTCAAGCAGTGCGGCTCAGCACTGGAAGCACTGCAGATCACGGTTTTAACGTTTTGTTTTGTTTTTCTCACATTTATGACCTTGCAATGAAAGTGTGGAAAAAATAAGTTACTCTCAAAAAATAAAATAAAATGTGAGCACTGCCGTCCGTATATGTGACCCTCTTAATGTGCAGTATTTTAGCCCTGAAGTCACAATCGCAGCCGATTGGAAGAGGTGGTTGGAGGCTTGCCACAGGGAAAAAGGTATCTAAATATAATTCCCGTCACACCTCTGCAGAAGTAATCCAGCTGTTCCAAGGCCTTTTCAAAAAGTAATGGGCCCCAAGGCTATTTTCAACGCCCAAACACCCCCATGCACCATCATCCTGACATTTTCCCTGTGTTCATGCGTCAGCCATTCTTAATTTACATAAACAATAAAACGTCAACAGTGTCTCATGGGCCCAGTTTATTTTTAGGCGTCCAACATAAGCCGTGCAGTATTAAAAGGCCATAATTGATGTAGCTTGCATAATAAAGATAAACCCCACAAAGAGGTTACTAGTTGCCTCTCTCCTCCCAACGCATTGGCACACGACAAGAGGTGAAAGCCACGACTAGCACAAGTTATTTCAGGTTCAAAAATGACCGCAAGGAAAGTTTAAACTCACATGGAGCCAATGAAGTCAATTCAATTCTACAAGTACATTGTAGGAATAATCAATTCTCCTTTCCCCTGCCCCTCACTTCTGTCTTTTGGAAAATTCATTTTTTTTAAAATTGCTCTTTTTCAGCCATTTTAAACATGTTGTGGGAGTAACTGATCCCAACGTGCAGAGCAAATGCCAGGAGCAAGATGTAATTGAGCCGGTGCCCTTGTTGGTGCCTGCTGCTGTTTTGTTATGTTTGTCTGTGGATGCTGCAACTCTTTTCCAACTGGAAAACAGCAGTCTTATCTTTAATGTAGACAGACATCTCATGTGTCTGCCAAGATTCCATCTCACAGCATATTGACTGTGCACAGAACACAGGAGCGTGAGCACGTTTGGCCAACAGTGTAGAGGTTATGAATGAATGCATGAAGTACTGTTTGTTTTTACAGAGCCTTGTATGTACGAAGGGTTTTTGGCAGATATCGGGAGAATAAAAAAATCAATTTTCTAGCATTTGGAGTATTCAAGTCCAACAAACACTATTTAAACAGTATTTTAAGTTTCATATATTATGAGTAATGGTGTAACATGCTGTACAGATGACCATCTGGCAAATATGCGTCTGTGGTTGGTAAATTGGAGTCTGATTTAAAAAGAGTTATTTTGGGGGACGGGGGGGAGCATTTTGTGTTTTGATAAGCACATAAGGACAGTTGTGTTTCCAGAGAAGTCCTTGATGATGACTCGATGTATGATGAAATTTTACATACATGCAATTTCACCCTCAGAAATACCATTTTATGATCTTTACCATCCGCTAAGTGCTTCTGAGTTTTAGTGAAACACAGCTGACTAAATGTTGTGACATATTGTTAAATGTTTCCTGAATCACAATAAATTGACATGTTGTATTCAACAATGTGTCTGATCTTTCTATGTTGCAAAAGCACTACAAAGCTACAGCGAGACACGCTCCCACGAGGTGCATACAGATCTAGGCAGGCATGCAATTTAGTGATACAATGTCCTGGTGCTTTCAATGCAGGTTGGTTAATGCTTTCGCGGCATCGCAAATAACCTAACCAGATGCAAATCAAAAATACAATACTGTCCTGCCATGGGAAATGTGTTCTATATGTGCGTAAGTGCTAATTAAACTAAATGCTATTCAAGATAAAATAAAATATGTCTGAATAATTTGGATGACCTATGTGTAGCAGCCTAAGGAGTTAAAAAAAAAAAAAGAAACATTCTATTTTCCTCATATGTCTATTTATCTCACAAATCTGCTGCTGTGCCCATTGAATCAACCTCAACAAAAAATACAAAGTACACAAAACACAAATATATATATATATACTTATACTTACTAAGTCCATGTGTGTATGAGAAGTCAACTAAATAACAACAGGAATAATCTTGAAGCAATGGTGTTGAAAAGTTGTCCATGAGCACTATTTCTAGACTCACTTAGGATTTTTTAAAAGTATGAATCCCCTCTTTTTTTTCTCTCTCTTCTTGCCTCTGTGCTGTTGCTGACTCAACTTAGCCCAAAATGCACCCATGAGCTGACGGACATTAGGAGATAGCAGTGGGCGATATCTATAATCCCGCCTGTCACTCTGCGTGAACGAAGGCCATGGCGTAGAAGGCCTTCTTCAAACATACCCATCAGGAGATTGTGTCAGAGCTTATTTCTCTTTTCTTATTTCACTGCGCTTCACAATAATTGGACGGAGCACGGAGCTCCTGCACACTGGAGAAGTGAGGGTCACTCTTCAGGGCTGCGCTGATCTCTGCAAAGACTCAAAAGTCTTACAGGTTAAGAACCTTAAATGGTTTGAGGGAAATAAGTGTTTTTTATGATTATTTGAATATTTTAAATGTGTATATTTTTATACACATTTACCTTCTTAGTGCTTATTTGTAGATGTTGACATATGCCGGCCCAAGAGCATAAATCAGGTGTTGGTGTTTCATATATTTCAGTCAGCAGCTTGTCTGCGCACTCGCTTGCACGGTGAGCTATGGGTGTCTTGCAGCAGCATATGGCCTGCGAGCACACTGGCAAACACAGAGTCACTGCCTGTTCTGAATACGAACTTGCCTTAGCAATTCATCTTTATGAAAAATAAAGACTTATTTTCACCTTGATGTGGACGTTGAGATGAGTCTGCTGAGAAGTTGAGGAGAAAAAAAGAAAGCGAGAGAGAGAGAAAATATATACCACCACTCTGCTTCTCCTCCTTTTCATAAATTCCACACAATGCAAGAAGGACATTCATTATTTACCTCGCTAGTCAAGAGCTGTGGAGGACCGAGGGGGGCAAGAGGGACAGAGCGAGAAAAGGCCTGTGGTTTTTACAAGGAATCAATTTGTATTGCTCAGAGGAAACATTGGCTGGGAAAAAAAAAAAAAAAAAAAAAAAAGTATTACTGATGAAAACTACCGCTGAATATGAAAGGTCCAGATTCAAACAAGCGAAAAACAACACTTTGGTTTCTGGAACGTTGAAAATAACAATCAGGATTATTTATATTTCAGATTAATTTTTTACAAAAGGCGTCATCGAATCAACGCTTTCATCTCCTCGATTCCAAGGATCAAATTAGAGCTCCGTTCACAGGCTGCTGACTTTCACATCTGCTTTACGTCAACGCCGCAAATTTCCTGGGGTTTTTAAATCATGTTATTTTTCACCCGCTGTAAATACCAAAAATCCTTAAGGGGTGTAATTGGATGGTAATCATTAGCATCAAATTATGGTGTGATTGCCCCCCCCCCCGCCCCCGCCCCCGCCCCGCCCCCTTAAACATTCCATTTACCCAATCCAGCGCATTTCACGCAACTATTTGTCAAGTGTGAAAGTCACTCAGTCTTGCGCTCTGAAGTGATATTGGCAATCAAGCATTTACAATTCTTGATTAAGCACATGATTGAATTTTGTCAGCGACTCGCTGCAAAATGAAAAGGCGTTTTAAAAAGGGGGCCGCAGACGCCCTTTGAGCGCCTACGCCTGAGTCCCTGGCGGATTCGCGAGCGTGAGAACTTCTGCGCCACGTGGGGAGGCAAGTCTCCGGGGGCTTTTTAGATGGCTTTAAACTTTGGTACTTTAGCTCCAGGACACGAACAGCGAGTCACAAACGGCTCATACCCTCCTCTATAATCCCATTACAGGGGCCAGTAATGTGGCTCTCCAAATTTGTGTCATGCTGCACCTGTTGGCGTCGTTTTAAAATACCTCTTTGGGGGGTGTGCTCCCCCTCGTTGCTTCTGATTAAGGTCCTCGGGTTAGGAAAATGTCATCCGCGCCACACAAGGTGGCTTGCGGGGGCTCCATTCCGACAATTAATTCTCACTGTGCTTTTGACAGTGATGGAACACCCACCGACGCGACTAATAACTCCGAGCCTGCTCAGATTGGAAACGTGCGCTGCTCATTGGAAGCGCGGAGTCACGTTTCTTCTCGCCTCCCACATTTTGCCCGCAAGTTCTTGGAGAAATTATAAAAGTTATCTAACAGACTCAATAATTCTTCAGAGAGCTTGTGAAAAAGCCAGACCTGAGCTCCGAGTAGCTGTGCGAGGGCGTTTCAGTGAAGGCGTCGTGATTTCAACACGCCACCAGCGCCGCTAATTCACCTGTAAGGCTCAGGCACCGACTCCGAGGATGATTGATGCTTCTGCTTCTTTTTTTCTTTTTACACTAAATCCTTGCACGTCAATTATTTTCATCTAGTATTAAGAAAAAGACGGTGGAGACAGTGAGATGAAACGGTGCACAAAAGTGGCACAGTGTCTGACTGCATATTTGAAAAAAAATAACATGTTTTGAATGGTTATGAAAGATGTTATCCTGGCTCCTCCAACTCCTGACTATTTCTCCAATTTCCTCTCTGTGTCTGTATTTTATTGCATTGCCGCGACTGGCTTCTTATTGCTGCTTCCCTACAGCCATTTATAAACTTGCTGTGACAAGTCGGCGATAGTTTTATTGAATGCATTAGATGAGTCAAATGCAAATGAAACCGCCTTCAGATTCTGGTATTCATCTGCATTTGTCATCCACTGCACTTCCTTTCCAGTGACACAGAAGTGAGCCTCAAATCATCAGAACCCAAATTACCGTACCTTAACCACAGCACCTCTGAAGCGTTTGCATATTTTTCTACCGCTTATTATCTTGACAGATGCAAAACTTCTGGGGGTTCAATGTCAAATAAAACCCCTGCAAGGAAAAAAAAAAAAAAACGAGAATAAGAGTCGAAAGAGAACAAGTTAGGAATGTCTCAGTACCAGCTGTCTCACATACTGTTTCGAAATGCTGCTCTGCATATGTTGTAATAGTTGTAACCAGTGGCCATTACAGTCGCTGCTTTGGTCATTGCTCATTGGTAGGTTATCGGTTTACGAAATACTCCAACTGGTCCATCTGGCAACAACAACTATGACACGTTCAAAGTCACTTCAATCCCCTTTCTTTACATTCTGATGGTCACTTGGAACTAGGGCAAGTCATGTTGACCATGTCTACATTCCTAAATGCATTGAGTTGCTGCCACACGATTGATTAGTTTGTGTAAATGAGCGGCTGAAGAAGGTTGTACCTAATAAAGTGGCCAATAAGTGGACATCACCCTTTCCTACTGCTTCCACTTATTGAACAGGAGAAATAATGAGACGGATGAGCCTCAAATAATGTCAGAATAATTTCCTACTTATCTATGGGTGCAGCTTTTAAACAGAAACACACAAACTAAAAGTCGGCAACATTTGCACAGTTCAGCTTTGGCTGGGCGTCCTTTCATAGTTCTGTTTAAAGTGGGTCAATTTCTTGGAGGAACACAGAATCACACCTTCTGACGTGTTTCCCTTTCATTCCTCTACCTCACTCACTCATTCCGTCATACCTTAAACCATCACCTCACCTGTCCCACAAGAGGCATTCAAATGTCCATCCAAGAGCGGGGTCGTCCCCACGGTGACAAAAAAAAGCCTTTTTAAATTCCTTCCCCTCAGCCCTGCAGCTCTCCTGTCCAGTCAGCTGTTGACCCCTTCACCACCGCCTATCCCACACATCTCTCTCATTGCCGAGGATCCTAAGGAGAGTAGACTTCTTATTTCTTGCAGGCATTTTTCCGTCCCTGGACAGAAGGATCCCCCCCCCCTCCTGCCGGTGGCTTTGCTAACAGATTGCCAATAAGCTTGGTGGCAGGCCCCTCCGCTCCTTCCTACCCCCCTACACACCATAATGGCCTCTCTCTGGGGAGAGGGCTCCTGGCTGTCACTGATCTGACTGCACTTTCCAACCCTCTGTGCTCTCCCCCACCCCCCTTCCCTTTTCTCCACTATCAGATATTATATCAGCTCCTGTCTGCGGCCGTTCCACCTCTGGTTGTAAAGAGGTGCCGTCTTACCTGCAAATAGCCAAGGCCCCCTCACGCCTAATGGAGAATTAAATTATGTTTTGCCTTCAAGCCATGTCATTTTTATGTTTTGTTGTTTAATTGAAATGGATTTTTAGAGTCTTGTCTGCTCCCGTGTACCTAGATGGTCGGATCAGAGTGAAGAACAGAACCTTGAGCAACACTAACCACTCTTTTTTATTTCTGATAGGTCGGACATTAGGTCAGAATAAGAACATGGCACAACATTATCACATGAATAGCCGCTGCTGAATATGTTCCAGTCTGTGTATGAGGGCAAAGAAATCGTGCCATGCAGTGGGTTGCATGCGGCAAAACAGAAGGAAAATGTTAAAGTAGCAATATGAGATTTTCTTTTTTTAATTCACTGCCAGATTGCGCATGTAAACCAGAACAAAGAGGCGTTGTACTCGCGCTCCTCTCGCCACCCCCCATCCATCCATCCATACCAACTTCTTTTACAATGATGAAAACTTATGCATTGTCTCTTCAATAGCTAGCATGTGTGAAAATAAGTGAGTGGTTTTTTTTAGCCACTGCCACAACAATCATTTCTAAGAAGGTAAGAGTTTCACATTGTCTATAGAGTCTAAGTATATATTCGTATAAAGTTTCGCTGGCGGAAGCAGGTGGTATCAAGCCTGACTGCTCATTAAAAAAAAGAATAGCAGAAAAAGACTAACTTAAACTTAAATATAGGACTACAGTGACAAGAGGGACTTTTTCATGGCAGCCCTTTTAGTGATAAATAGCTCGGTAAACACAGGTGTTCCCAATGAGGCTAATTAAAGGCCAGTTCCCTTCATGTCAAACAGAGTTAAAGTGCTGCTTATGTACCATCTGGTTCAGTGATAAGACTGCTGCCCTCAGTGGAGAACACCCTTAACACAATTAGTGCCTTTTGCATAAAATTCTGGGTGAATTTAAGACAACTTTTGGAAATTAGTTTACAAGAAAAATACCGGTGCCTCTTTTTCAATTAACGATCAAGTGATGTAAATAAACAAGGCTACAAAAGGCGTGGTTGCATCACAAGATGCATCACAAAGAAAACCATCAGAACAAGCACACAAGGATACAGTGTTTTGTGACATATCATTTAACCAGACGGGGGGAAAAAACAACAACAAGACTTTTGCTCATTAGTGGCTGATGAAACCGCCACAGGGGACAGGGAGCACGAGCACAGTCAGGAGGGAGGCTCATAAAACTTTCACAGTCGGAACGCCAGCTGAGGGGAAAAGTGCGAGCAGAAGTGTTCAATAATCAATCAAATGACATTTTAATTACACCTCTGTTGTACATCTGTATCTGTGGCCTGTCTGCCCTGACAAACATGGATCATTAGCTGCTCAGGATAGTCCAGGACTTGCCTGTGAGGGACAAGAGCTACAAAGAAACAGCACGACACGGAGAGGTATTGAGCTGTGCGTGCTTCCCCGATGACATCCCAAAAAACATGTGGAATAGGAGCAGTTTCAACAATTTCTGAAGAAGAAAAACTCTTACTTTTGTTGCCTATTCAGCAGTTCACACAAAGAAAAATCTATCATCCTCTCTTCACAGTGTCATTTTTTTCTGTCCAAACTTCAGGTTCAGGTTTTGACACTCTGCATGTCTATATTTTTTATTCCTCCTGCATCCACTGTGTGAAGGCCTGAACCACCTTAAACCAGCTCAACCCAAATCGCATGTTGGCTGTGCAGACTACTGCTTTGCCGCATACTAACACATATGCACCCATGCAGTAAGACAGCAGCACTGGAGGGGTTCGTTAGACCTGCGACTGCCTGACGTTACACCGACACATTGACTGCAGGGGGATCGAACCAGCGACCTTCTGATTACAGCACCGGACCAGCCTCCTGCGGCAATATTGACCAACTAAGACAAGCATGAGTGAAGAAGTGAAGAAAGTCAACAGCTTAATGACAGCAGGCCAAATATCACCACAGCCGGATCAATGATCCGGTTTTTCTTCCGTCTGAAATGGATCAAGACAGTTTCGCAAAACGCTGATCAATAAAAGCAATTGTTTTTTGCTTTGTTTTTTTTTAAACGTGTCCACAGAACAAATCTTCCCATAAAGCTTTTTTATTATTTCCCATTAACAGCACTTATGTTGCCTTGTGTTGTGTAAACCTCATGACTGCTTATCATGTTTATTGTTCTACAAACGTTTCACCTGACTGTTATCTTGAATGGAACGCGGCCCTCCTCCTCCTCCTCTGCACTTATTGATCATACAAATGGTCTGCGCAGCTCGGGGGTGTGTGTGATATGGCTAAAATGTGTTTTTGGTGTCATGTAACCTTTGGGGTGTATCTGACTCCCACTTTTGCTCCGTCGATGATGATTTAATGTTTTTTTTGTTGTTGTTTTTTGCCAATGAGTGCCCCGCTGAGTCAAGCACCAGCCCCACCTTTTGGGGAGCATGTGGGTCGCCACCTTTGTTCGTAAATGTGTGTGTATGTGTGTGTGTGTGTGAGAGAGAGAGAGAGAGAGAGAGAGAGAGTTCAAAAATCGATTTCCTTAGTTTGACAAACCTGTGTTACTAGACCCCACGAGGTGAAATGACATTCAGTCAGAGAGGCGGTGGTGTGTGTTTTTGTAATAGTTTCTATTTCCTTTACTGTTGAGTTTACAAGTGTTTCAATTAAGTCAAGCGTGTTCCTTGGAGTGAAATCCTGTTCGCCGAGGCGCGGTGAAAAAAACAGCAAGCGGTGGCGGCGGCGGCTGCGCGCCGGATTAGACCCGGTGTCTGACGCAATTAATTCATTTCTGGGGTCTCTGGCTGCCGCCGACCCCGCCACGAATAAACATCACACCGCTGGGATTTCTCCTCGTTGCATCAATGCTGCCGGCGCTTGTGACAGCGACGGTGGAATCAAAGGGCAAGTGTTTATTTACGTTCAGGCTCGCAAAAAAAAAAAAAAAAAAATTCCTCCGTGTGTGTGTTTCCCCCATAAGCTCCAGCAAATGCACACGTGTGATATTGGTGCATCCATTCAGGCATCTCTGCGTGGGTCACAAGGGGGAATGTCCGCAGGTCGGCAGGTCTGTGCGAGGGACGTGAGCAATTTGACGAGTGTCTATATTGCAAAAGGGAGTTGTGGGGAGAAACACACCGGCGAAGTTGTGAAAACACATCAGGACGTGTCACTGTTTCGTTCCCACTGGTGTTGCGGTGTTTTTTTCCCTCCCGACTGAAGCTCCCGTCGAGATTGGTTATCTCTCGCTGCTTTTTAAATTTTCCACCCCATTTTTTTTTTCCTGTCACATTTTATTTTCCACCCTGTTTGCAGTAAAAGAGTCTTCCTCACCTGTATTGTTGCCTTTGGAAACGAAAAAAAAAAAAAAGACAAAAAGTGTTTCACTTTAAAGAGAAGCATTACATTCTCCACATGCCTCATATACTTTATTGTATTGGCTCCTGCTCTGGTGTCAAAGGACATGAGGATAAAAAATTCATGAGGGGGAGGATCTATAAGGACTGCAGCTGCACAATGAGGCAACAGCATGCAGTACCACTATACCGAGTTCCTTGTTGCTTTGGCATGAACTTATCGTTGCCATGGATTTATTATTATTATTTTTTTTATATATATCTGTTTTCACTTCCTTTGCCCTCAAACACGAAAGAGAATAAAGCAGCAGCTTGGTGTCTTAATGGAGCTGTTGTTGAGAGGGGATCTGCTCAGAAGCTGGTGTCACTCAGTCTGACCTCTGCCCTGGTGAAGACTAAGTAATAGCTTTTACTGTATATAGGTCCACTCTTTCTATCATCATCAGCCTCAATCAGTACCAGTACATGAATCTTGTGACCTGTTAGCATTAAATATAATTTTCACATCGTCTAAAAAGTCTCATTTTGCTTTACGTCCTTGGCTTCAGTGGAGCAGACTTACAGGATCAATTAACGCCCCAAAAACATCCTTTCAAATCTGTGACAACAACTAACTTTGGGATGTCAGTCTTTGTGACATCACAAGAGTGCTGATATCCAGACATGGTCCCAGACCTCTAACTCCACCCACACCGTAAGTGAACTTGATTCTCTAGCTTTGGCATTGCTTCCACTCCAAGCAGTTCCGAATCATTTTGCCCACTTGAATTATATGTTATAGCCGACTCTGATGCGTGTGACGTGTGGGCAGCTTCGAAGCAGAGCGACTGAATTAAACAAGACAATGTCAATCCATACTAAGAATACTTGTCATTACTGTTGAATGACATCTTTTCACTGCCGTTGTAGAGCTTGAGTGTGGCTTCCCACCCCCTGCAATTAATGGACAAAAGCTTCATCTACCAGTGAAATGACAGTTATCGGTTCATCTAATCACACAGTGCAATCTCCGGCCAGGACCGAGACGACCGGTTTCTAAAACTGAGTGTTTTCTCACACTTCCTGAAAAAGAGTGGCAAGAAAAGTAGTGAAAGAAGTAGTGGATGGACTGTTGAAATCCCTCTCTGGACAAATATGTTTTGAAACGTCAGTAAAGTTGGTTTTGTTACGCCTGTAAGACTCTATAAAGTTTTTTTTTCCTCTTCTGTAGAATCCCAACTCTGGTCAAAGGGCCCCTTTCTACCACATTGATAAAGGATTAATACGGACATTTGAGCCCAGCCAGTGTTTCTGTGACATTGATACTGTGTGAAGGTGGCCATTTCAACACTTAATCTTACAATATTCAAGCAAAACACCCTCTTTATTCCAGACCTCCTCTATCCTTCTGCCCCTTTACACCCTCAAGGCAGCAGCGTTTCTTTCCT
The DNA here is from genome assembly GCF_046127955.1 of Nelusetta ayraudi. NCBI lineage: Eukaryota > Metazoa > Chordata > Actinopteri > Tetraodontiformes > Monacanthidae > Nelusetta > Nelusetta ayraudi. Next base: position 891,789 of record NW_027466230.1, read on the forward strand.
CGTCTCCCCCCCCCCCCCAGATTAAAGCTTCAACTGCCAAGGTGACCTCAGGAGAGCTGGCAGGATCAGACGGCTCCTGCTTCGCTTGCATTTTAGCTACACAGTAGCTCAGGTCGGGTGTCTTATCTGTTTCATTTTTATTGAATGGTTTCTGGTTTCTTCATCCCCCCTGGGGCTCCAGGGGGCACGCCCACTTCAGTGGTGTTAGTCAGGGTTTTATGCTGACTGAATGAACATATGAGATCCCTTATAGCAGTAGGACGACACGCCGGCCCCTCTTGACAGTAGTGCTGCATCTGGAGACACCCACCTGCAGGAAGAGAGCACAAACACATAATGCCATAGGCCCAGTGACCCCCACCCCACCCCCGCCACCACCCCGCCGACTGACAGGAGAGGTCGATGGGAAAAAGCAGTGGTACGTTACAGCATTGCTGCGGGCGATTGTTTAGATCATAACAGTGTATCCCACAATCCCTCAGGTGCCATACATTCCCAGAGCAACTGCCATCTATTTACAAGGAAGTCACTTGCAAACAGTTTCGGGACCTAAAATGGGTTGCTGGGTATGTGAGGCGACAGAGATGACACTTCTAGGACACATTCGTATCCACTTTACAGAAAACTTTGCTTGTGTAAAAAAAAATAAATAAATAAAAAAAAAAAAAAATGTGTGTATGTGTGTTTCAGACAATTTCCATGATTTGAATGTGCGTCAACATGGCTCACAGGACATTCAGTAACAATTAAGCCTCTTAACTTTCATCCAAGTGGGAGCCTCTAAATTCTTGAATGGGTCTTGTCCTTGCTCTCCCGCCTTTTTGACTCAATCATTCCATAATGAGACATATGATTCAGTGCACAAGGTGAGCTACTTTGCACTAAAGCCATTTTCTCCTGGCAGATATTGATGTAGGCTCTTTGCTTCACATTAGCCTCAACCTTCAGCCTCGTATTGCAATGTTATTAGTGGCATAACGCACACATCAGAGTTATTATAGCCCATAAGCAGGACACTTTGCTTGGATACCATATGCTGCACAGATTATTTTGCGTCACATGAGAATTCACTGCCTGCCGTGGTTTAGCTACCGGCACATTGTATAAATACGTATGTATTTGTAAACCATTTTCAGGTGCTACTCTGCATGCATACAAAAAATACCACTTAAAGTTTCCATTGTTATACCAACTTTTAGAGCGATGCTTTTATCTCACGACAAGCCTTGTTTGTCTGAGGGAAACTGCATATTTGCTCCTCTGTTCCTCTGTTCCTCTGCAAAAAAAAAACAACTTTGTTGCACCTAATACATTTTCAGTTTCTGTGATCTCACGAGGGGTGATTCCCAGGGCTGCAAGTTTTAGGACACACCTTCTAGAAAGAAAAAAAAAAGTTTTAACTTTTGCTTTATGTTGGTTTGTTAGTTTAATAATCTGGTGGGCCTTCAGAGAAACACAGTTACATTTGCGAAGACTTCAACAAGAACTGTCTCCACTATGACATGATTACAGTATTATTATAGTATCACTGTTTCTTTTTTGTTTTTCCTTAACAAATATGAACTCTGCCTGTAGTTATAAGTCGAGCACTAGTCGTCCTTATCTGCCCATCATAAAACTTCTTGAACCTGGGTAAGGAATTATCCTCCAAACTGGCCAAAGGTCCTCTTGGAGGCTGCACTTCCTCTCCATCTCACGTTGTTCGTCATGAGCCGAGGCAGCAGAGGTAAAATATTTAATCAGCCAACTCCATTAATCAAAGAGCGCTCAGGCTGAACAGATGGAGAACATTAGAAAAGCAAAATAAATATGTTTTCTAAAATATGATCCAACGCCACTAATATGACAAATGAAGTGTTCTTTAGTACCACAATCACTGAGACCTGCACCCCCCACACTGGCCCTGTTTCCTGCTGAAATAAAATGATGAACCCACTCATGTCAATAAATTATGAATGACTGCAATTATACTATAAATAAGTTCACCAGATATTGGCCTTTAGGAACCCACCAGAATCTGACTTTCTACTAATAATAAGTCCAATACTAGTGTTAAAAACATAACATTTTAAATAAAAGAATGGCAATCTGTTGAATCATTATGTCTTTCTGAGTTTTCATATTACCTTTCTACATATATATATATACTGTATATACATATATATACATTAAGAAACAATTGCTTTGCTGCTTTTCACAGTGCAGTAGCTGTACAGTTGCCTGGATTAAACCTGGATTACTCAGGATACACATGAAATCCCTTAAATCTACAGTTAAAACCTGTACTGAACATGACCCAGTCTGATCAGAAATATCACAATGTTTTTTTTTTTAACATAACAACCAAACATAATATATATAATAAAACATGAAAAAAATGAATATTTGATTACAATCAAATGAGAATTGGGGGTTACTATAAGGATGCTATTATTTAGTTCAATAACTCTCAAGATTCAATTTCCAGTTTATTTATTATTGTTCAAATCTGAGTTCACTCTTTCGATTCAAGATTCAAGAGATCGACAACAGCAAAAAAAATCAATCTAACTAAAGTTTTTAAAAGTTTTCTGTCGGTATCTAATAGACCATTCATTATCATTACACTGCTACTGAAACATAATAGAAACATGTGTATGTCACTGATGCCATAACCACGTCCCATTGGACACTGAGGGCAATGGTGCTTGTTGGAAGCAGCTGACAGTGAGAAACAAGATGGATCGCAGTAAAAGCAATGGAGACGTCAATGATGAAAAAAGGAAAGCGCTGAACCAACAAGCCTGAACATGCAAAAATTTAATGTTTTTTTTTCATTATAACTTAAGCGGCTCTCAGTGTAAGAGCAAAACGCCAAATGAAGACAACAATTGTGGAGCGAGCACGCAAGGAGGAATTCAGTAGAACCTTTCATGCAGTTTTAACAAGTCATTTGAATACATATAACATAAATATAACGAAGGAAAATAACATTACAATGTGTTGGCTTTAATTTGGGATTGGGTTCAGATCTTAGGGCGTTATTATATGTTACATACTTTACCCCACCCACCAGTAGGGGGAGACTTATTTTCAGGTCACATGAGTTTGACCAGCAATTCAAAGTCACAAAACATTATCAGCAGCACGGCTCAGTGCTTCTCCCCGCATCATGACAAGCTGCAATTAGCTGATGGGCCAGCTGAAGTAGACACCACTCTGTTGACCTCACAGCTAATGATGTACCACTTAATGTTGGGATGTCTAGTACACTTCATCATGACAGTGCACAAATGCCCAGTTCACCACTTTTAACGATTACTAATCCTCCCAAAGGAAGCAATTAAAGTGCAGGGGGTTAGAATAAATACAGGCCAATCGCAAGCGAAGTGGGTAATTACCACACTTAATAATTTGACTAATATCAGATACACTTGGCAGCACAACCTCAAAGGCAGACCGCAGCGTCACTCGCACAATAACGCACCACAATGCACAGACTTGTGTGCTGAGCTATCATTTCCTGTAACAAGCTCTGAGAGGAAAAGCTGAACGCTCCACAGACGTTGCCTTTCTTTTCCACCTATTACTGATATTAATAACCTGCACATTACGCCTAATTTTCATGATCCATGGTTGCAACATCCAATTACAGAGCGAGGAACCTGGAAGGGAGCTTTGATGAGACTCTCACGGGATAACTTACTACACCTCCCACTTCCAAACATCTCTTTTCTTTTGCCTCACCAACATTTCTGAATTATAGTTATTATCAGTCTAATTTGGCCACCTGAAACATGATGAGCTGAGATGAAGAGCTAGCGATGACATCGCTGACAAATGCCAGACAAATGAACATCTAGATCACTTTTTCTCTGGGGATCATATCACCATGGTGCACTATGGTGATCTGAACTGTTTCAGCGCACCTGTTACCGCATTTCTTTTTATAATTTTCTTTGTTAAAGTCTTAATTGAGTTTATATTGGGGTATAAACAAAAGTGTTTTATATTGTTGAGGCGTGATAAGAAACTTGTGTGCATTGTTCCTTTAACTAAGCCTAGTCCCGTAGAAATAGCTGTACTGGCTCAGTAAAAGCAGCGGTGATGTTTTTTTCTTTTTTTAATTGCGTAGTTTTCACCGCAATGTGTATAAAATAACGGCGTAGAACTGAAAGCAATGAAATTCAAAATAAAATGATGAAAATGAAAATGCCACATGAACCCCTGGAGGTGTCACATTTATGGAGTGTTTCCTGCCGTCTATAATCCAGCTGCTGAGGGAGAGCACAGAGAGAAGCACGCACAAGGAGAGAGCGAGGGCTCCGGCAGAACAAGCGAGGAGAGACCTTTCAAAGTAAAAGTATTCCCTGTAGTCTTGTCTTCTGTTACCTTGGCTAAGGCTTTAAAGTCACAGAGAGCGCGGGGAGGAAATACTTTCAAGACTTTGTGTAGGTCATTTCATGTTTAAATATCACACAGTCTCCTGGGTGCAATCATGGTCGGGCCTCAGCGAGTGTCCCCGGCTCACTTTGACGGGAAAAAAAGCTCTCCTTACATTTCGTTCTGAAATTTTTTGGATAGGTAAAAACTTAAAAAAAAAAAATCCTTTAAATTCTTTTGAATTAGTGCAAAGTCGCAAATCGCCCACCATTGATTTATAATCACACGCACATCCACAGACATCTTTTTTAAATTGATGTAGGAAGCGAGATACCTGGAGAGAACCCACACAGAGATGGGTAGAACATGCAAACTCTCCAGAGAAAGGCCTCATTCCAGATCAAACCCACAGCCTTCTTGCAGTAAGGCAACCGCGCTAGCCAGTAACAGTCTTCTATCTGAATTAGAAATGTCAAAAGAGAAAAGTATGTCATGCAAGGTAACTGTGCTTTATTTCTATTTCCATTTTCACATGTGCAAATGTGTCTTGACTCACTCTTTTGTGAGCCATGTTGGAAGGTTATTCATTCTTTCAATTGGATTTTTAAACTGTGCGTGTGCTCTGTGTGGCACAATTTCACTTCTCATGGTATCTCATGGTGGTAAAATACTTTTTTTTTTCATTTTCATTTAAGCAAAAACGGGATCTGCATTTCAAACGGCTGTATATACTTAAAAAAAAATGTCTTAGTTAAAAAAAAAAAAACGACTGGAATAGGATTAAAAATGAGTAATGAAGTAAAAGGACAGCTGTTAGGTGCGCCTAAAGGATGGAACCTTATGCATTTGATTGGGAATTCCCCTTTCTTCAACCTCAGTATCACATTTAAATGTATGGACTTGCAACTGAATCTTATTGGCCAAAAGTTTTGGCATCGGTCCAGTAAATAGACTGAGCCAAAAGCCGCAAAACATCTGTGATGGCTGCAAGGAAACTTTGAAAGACCTGCTGAAGACACTCACCTCCAAAGTGGGCGTAATCTCTTCAGTCCTCCTCCAGTCTACAGCAGCAAATCTTTTGTTTCCTCCTCGGGAATAATTGTAGTACTTCTGGACAATCCGACTCAATCTCGGCCACTCGACAGTAATGGTCTTTGTGTTTCCTCTTTGGGAATAATTGCTGAAAGTGAGTCTGAGTAAAATCCCCCTCAATCAAAGCTGAGCTAAACTAGGTGTCGTATCCCACAACAACGTTTGTGCGCTTTCGTTTCCGCAAGCCGGGACAAAGGGTTGTTAAGGTCTCCAGCTGTGCCGCTGATTGCACATGCACATATTATGGGAATGATTGCGACACGCGCAGCCAGCTGCAGCTCGGCTGGAACGCGCGCCTTTTGATGTGGTAATGTCTTAATGGCATACCTGCTTTTTTCTGAGGAAAGGATTAAAAAAAAAAATCTATTATTGAACAAATAATAGTCGGAAACTAATCTGTGAAGGTGAAGCTGTTTACGCACATTCCGCCACTTGTTTCTTACTAAACAAACGTTTTTTTGCAATATGTTTTCTCTTGGGGATGAAATATTCTCTATAGTTGTATACATTTAGATATGTATTTAATGAGCCGACACAAACTCTCAATGAATCTTTCCTCAATTATCTGGAATATTGTACACACCAAGCCAAGTCAGGTAAATGGAGGATGTGTGTGTGTGTGTGTGTGTGTGTGTGTGTTTTGTTTTGTTTTTCTTTCAGCTTTTTTTTTTTTTTTTTTCAAACATTTTGATTTCAGCTTCTTGCATGTTTCCCTTGTGTGAACAACATCGGGCACTGGCTGGGGCCCTCTGTGGTTTCTTGCCTGGTGATAAAAAACAAAACAACACTTGAGCCGAGCGAGAGCTCGTTATGCTGTTTCTCAAACTTAACTAGAGAGTACAGTTCTGCCCTCCGTCTGCATCTCATGCCGCAGAGCAGTTGCGTCTGTTGCAAACGGGCCATAATCCTGACCCGCTGGCAACCTGCTCCTTGCTTCCAGACGGACCGGCGGGATAATGAATGATCAGGTGCGGCGCCGTCGCAGTCCATAACAGATAAAACATCCTCTGCAGTGGCTCCGAGCCAGACCATTTTTATCCGACCATTCCACTGCATGAGATCAATTTTCAGATTCTCTCATATCAGGTCACATATACTTATTTTTCTTTTTCAAGGACTTCCAGGATAAACTCCGAGACTGTGAATATGTGATTAATGGACCTTTTAACGCTGCCTCTCTCCAGCATCCAGCCTCTCAGCACCTTGGGCCTAAAATTGAAGAATACAATACAATGAAACTAGATAGCATCCAAGTAGTCAATTTGAGACTGACAACAACAAACTTTTTTTTGACACTACCAGTTTAGACCATAGTCAGACTGAGCGGTTTTATTTTAAAGAAGATTACTCAAACAGCTTAGACAGTTGAGCCAATAAGGGATAACGGAGAAGTTTAATTGGATGGGAGATGCCTGGACTCCATCACTGCAGTCAGTTGGAAAACGACAGACAAAAGACAAAATGGCATCCTATTGGGTGCATCAGCTGCCACACATTCCTCCGAGGGACTCTGGGGTATTTCAAACCTAGATGTGCTAAGAGGCTGTAAACACGGCTACAAATGAATTCTGCCTGTCCGCTCAGTTAAACAGCAACTAGAAAAACACCTTGAAGCGCAGCATCGTGTAATAACGCCACAATATCAAATAATGTAATAAATTTTTTTCCTTCATTTTGCAATTATGCTTCACATTGCAATAACCTGCTAAAATTCTTGAATGCATTACATTCTAAACTTTGCCACGCTTTGCATTAAGCTGTTACATATTTTATCACTGCATTCAAAATGCGAGCGTTGCACTTTTTAATGGGGAAAAGAAACCTTTTTTATGGCATAAAAGGCGGCCTCTGCACCCTCATTGACATTTAATCTATTTCCCCTACCTATTAATTCCTTGTTTGAGGCGTACGCCAGTGGTAATGTGTATGAATGAGAACACGCTGGACAGGGTCATACCTTCAGACACGTGGATCCGACGTGCCTGAGCCCTAACCTTCACACGGTGGATGCAATAAGTACCAGCGGCAAAAACGAAGAGATTTGAATAAAAATCTCTCTGTGCAGCTAAAAGGCTAATCCTCTCTTCAACTTCACCTGTCATTGTGTGTTTGATCGTTTTGTTCATGAAATTATCTTCTCTGAACGTGGGGGGAGATGATCACTTTTCAAATAACACCTCTCCTGAGGAACCTGTCATCTTTTTCCTGTTCTTTGTGGTCTTTTCTTTGTTCTAAAGCTCAACTGCAGGTCAACTTTCAGGAAAAGATCAGAGGGCACGCTGAGCAGATAATCCTGTGTTTAATAGCATTTTAGAAGTCGAAGGGAGGCACACAGTAGGAGCTTTACAGTCATAATGTTCCAAGGCCTTGTGTGATTCTGGTTTTGTTTTTGGGCAACTTGGTGTTTTGTTGACCTGCTGTGAACCCGGCGAAGCCTTAATGAGGGCAGAAGTGCGGCAAAATACTGCTGGGGGGTGGGGCTTGTTTCCAGTTTTTGGGGGGTTGTTTTGAACTGCGTTTGAGACGACATCAAGATTGCACAAAGCATTGTTGTTATCTGCTGTTTTAATGAAATAACTTCACAAAGATTTATTTTAGAAAATTCTTTAGAGGATTTGAAGATGTCCCGATGTGCAGCTTTTGCATTATTAAATGGATGTCATCTCACACAGACCTATCAGTGCTATGACTCATAGGGATAAAGCTTTTGCTGTGTAAAAGATAATTATTGTTTAGACCGTCGCTCCTCTGCCTTCTGACTGCAGAGTCAGGAATCATTTGGTATTTTCTCAAAACGAGTGGTTATCTACCGACCAGCTGCAAGATAAGGACAAAGATCATCAACATAGCATTAGTTTAACAGACAACTGGAATGGCATGGTTCCATGTGGCTGCCTAGTTTACCACACTGAGCAGCAAAGCTCCTTATGAAGGCAAGGCTGCTGCAGAGATCATATATATCATATAAACTCAGACAGCAGTTCGTCTAAATTCAAAGAAGGAAATAAAACTTGGCAAAGTACCTTAGGTTTAAATGTCCCATGTGGCATCAGTTGCTGCTTTCCATGCCAGGTTCAGGTGGTGCAGTCTTGCAGCAAAATAAATAATCCAAAAACACTTTAGATGGCAGGAAGACAGAGGCCCTCTGTTCAGAGGCCACGAAGCGGTAACCAAGGGAGGAACAACCATCTGGCAGGAAATGTTGTCGCTAGCCTGGGAGAGGGATCACTACCCACAATGGGTAGTGATCCCTTCTAGAGAGGGATGATTTCCAGTTGTGCCTCAGCATATGATTTATTCGAAATGGAGTAAAAAGGTAACTAAAGGCGACAGACACAAAACTTATTGTTAGAAAACACTGGTAAAGTGACTTTTGTATTATACATTACCTCCAGTGTTGGCATAGGCAGAATTAGTTATGAGCATTCTCAATGTGGCCATCAAGGTCCCCAGTAACTACATAACGTGGCTTTGTCATGTTGAAGAAATGTCACTGAGTTTCTTTAGGGTTGCATCATTTGAATTGATCAAGGACAACACAATGATCCGTATGTAAACACCCCGTGAAGAGAGTCATCATGACACCTTCGCTTTTAGGCTTTTTTTCAGGCTTCATTTGGGTTCAAAATTTAAAAAGTTTCTGCAAAAATAATTGTTTTCATCCTGCGTCATGCTCTTCAACCTTGACATGTCAATTAGTAATAATGAGTAAAAAAAAAAGAAAGAAAAGAAAAAAAAAGTCTATTAATCTGGATGCTAAACTGCTTCAACATAGTCATCAAAAACAAATCTGTAGCAACTTTGTGCTAATCATCAAGTATCATCAACAGCTATATATACAGTGAATAGAAATATAGATAGATAGATAGATAGATAGAGTTGCCATGGTAACAGACACTTTTTCCCTGCTACCAAAGGGTGTGGAGTTGTTTTTTTGTTGGCTTTTCTTTTGAACTGATTGCCTTCAGAAATCAGCTGGTTCAAAAGAGAGCCATGCTGTGAGCGGCGAAACATGTTGTGTCCGGGAGTCACTAGGCAGATGACATTTTCTTAACAGTGCCTTCTGCTCCCACCGCTGCCTTCAAAGCGCAGGCATGTTTCCCTGCAACATGCGTGTCGTGCCATTACAGATGGTGTCACGTGAACACAGACAGGCAGACGGGATCGGTTGCCAGTGCGGGCACGCGCTCGCTTTCTTTCGCATGGGCCAAATGGGGTGTCAACCACTTGTTTATGTGGCAAAACTAAGTCAATAAAGAAAAACATCAGCGCCTCTGGCAGATGCGCCATATGTAATTATCTCAACGTGTTAGATCTTCAGTGCGTGTGAGGTTGTGTGTGTGCGCGCCCTCGTGCGCGCGGCCGTCTCCGTTTGAAAACAAAGCAGGAAAATGGCAAAAGTTAATGAATTTTAACTCGTTTGTTGGGAAAACAAAGTCACGGCACGGATAAAAGGGGGATTTAATTCTCTTATCTCACTGCCTTCATTTATACACCGACGTGTGCCGTGCATGCACAATATGGGATATTGCATTTAATCGAGAAAGCCCCTTCATCAGATGTTAGCAGCTTAACACTCCAGCGCATACATTAGATTCCGCAGCGACTGCTGTCGTCTCCCCTGCTGTTGGATTTCCATCAGCTCGCCCCAAACGCTACTGACATTTCTCTCAGCAAAGTGAGTAAATTAGCAGCAGTTCATCTCATGCCAACCGGTTTACAGTCTCCATGTTGATGTTGACTGCGGCGCGAGACCGCCATCAGCCCTCTTTTTAATCTCATCCCATCACAGTGGGGTGTGATGGAGCCGAGGCTGAGTTCCACTGATTATGCGTCTCCACACACGTCTCATTCAAAGGAAGGAGGGGAAATAGATAAATAAATAAATTCCGCCTGTCATGAAGAAATGAGATTGCCTGTTATGCGAAGAGTCTGGATCAGTGTACATCACTGCCGGTCTGGTTTGACTCAACAAGCAAAAAGTCACTGCTGGCTAAACTAGTCGAGGCTGCTCTTGGACACTGAGCAACTTCATCATTCTTTTCAAGCAGAGTGTTTCTCACAACCCACCGAATATAAATTAGCTTTGATTGCTCCTCTTCTGCAAGTCAGAAATGTTGCATGTCATGTCCCAGTCTGAAACATTTTCATTGTCACTGACTGGCTTCAGTTGCTGCTCTAAGACTCAAACACCACCTTCTCGGTGGAAAAAGAGTTTTTCACTTTGTCGGCATTGACAATAGTGGGATGCCCGTCTGGTGTCAACCTCTTTCTACTGGACTCAAATCTGAGTCGTCCACCTTGAAAGCAACAGACAGAATGTGAGCCAACCACCTTCCACAATTGCTTCCAATGTGTGCCTCATTTCCAAGGGATCAGTATTGGCCTTCTCCAAGACGGAAATGTGAACCATATCCTCCAGGTGGACAACCAGGTGGACAACCAGGTGGACAACCAGGTGGACAACCTTCCATCTCAGGGGAAGACTTTTGTGAAAAGTACCAAACACGCATGGCGATTATCAAGAACACCTCGTTACTTCTACTCTTTTTATTTCTTTTTCTTTTCTTTTCTCAAATCTCCAGTTTGAGGTTGCGGTCCTCCTCGTGCGGAGGGTTGTTACAGCAGCGTGTTGAGACGTTTGGCAGACCGAGTCAAAACCTGCCACCTGCCTGTGCCCTCCACGAGTCGGCCTCGCTGCAAGTGCCAAGTGGCTCAGCGACGTGTCACAGAATCGGGACTAATGAACCTCAATTCCCAGCAAAGCAGCTCTGTCCTGTCCTGTCTGTCTGCCTGCCTGCCTGCCTGCCTGCCTGTCTGTCTGTCCATTGAATCACATAACTCCACTCCTGGGCTGTGTGCACAGTATACAGTAACGTAAAGGAACGTATAACAGTAAGGCCTCGCTCCCGTTGTTCTATGCATGTGGCTGATGAACTATTCTGAGACGCCGTGTTAGAGGCGGCACTCCCCCGACTCTTCACAACAGCCTCATGATGCCTCGTAGTGTAAAAATCCACAGAAGCAAAATGATTGCTCAAGGGTAGGGAGTTGATTCTAATGGGTCAAAAAAAAAAATCATCAAGCAAAACGGCAGCAGTATGGACTCACTCTTACGACTTGCACGCTGCACCTGCTCTGTAGGTGTGCCTACAATGTGCCTACACGTCGTTCCTTGCCCTTTAAAATCCAGACAAAACCGACAAAAGTAAGCGACAAATTGATTTTCTGTTTTTCTTACCTGTTGTGCGTCTCCGGTTGTGATATTTGAAACAACGCCGGGTGATGGCCATGATAGATGGGACTAAACTTCGAAAAAGAAAAAAAAAAAAAGGGCCTCAGGTCATCATGGAGCCAGTCTTCAATCTTTGGCTTTGACTCGCTCGTGAATTCCGCACAGACATGCCGGATAATAGTTTTTGAGCCCTTCTGAGGCCACAGTAAATCTACCTCAGGATGTGAGAGGAAACGACAGAAATCAGCAGCGAAATGGGGGGCAGAGTCGGCGCGACCTCTGGTCTCCGGGGGCAGTGTGTCGTTACATGCGCAGGACAGGCCAGCGCCTGTGGCTGTGGTGATTACAGCACGAGGCACCCGACTGATGTATGAGGGTTCTCTGCTCGTTGCAAAGGTAAGGAAATGTTTTTTCTTCAAGCTCAAAGCTGACATCCGTTTGGCAGTGTTGCTTGAAAAAGAAGCCACAGAGAGGCTATGCGGTTTGAGACAGAGTGTCGCTAAATAAAGAATTCCACATCATTTGGCTTTGCAAGTTCAATATTCGTCTCCCACTTCTAATCAGCACCATCAACACCATCCAACAGGTCGATGGAAAGCTGTAAATTTCATGTGTTTCATGTTTTAACTCAGATTATTGGCTTACAATTGTATGGAAGCAGCAACATTGGAAACAACATGGACTTTTACATCTTGGTGGCCCAAAAGAAAGAAAAGAGTTATTAAAAGCGGGGTCTCCTGGAGACAAGCAGGCCACTTCAGGCCGGCCTTCTTTCTGCTGTTTAACCGGGAATCCTGTGACGTGGAGTGTTTCAATTCTATCATTAACGCCTCTCCCAAAATAGAAACACTTTGATGGCGCCGGTGATTTCTGATCTTTAAAATGCCACGGCCGTGCTCCTGGGGACTCATCCAGCCATAAAGGCCTGCTCCCTGTCATTAACGTGTGGGGGGAAGGTGATTAGAGGTGACGAGGCACATTAACATCGCCCCCCCTGCCCTCCACCCCACCACCCTCTCAAATGCCAGAAATTAATGGGAACGTAAGATTATTCATTCTTTTGATTCTACGTTGCCAATAAAAGGAAGTTAGCATGTTAATGAATTGGTTTTTGCCCTTTATGCCTTTAAGGATGTCTCGTCTGTATGGAGATCCTGCTCATCCAGTTCTAAATGCGGATCGTGAAATAACTCAATGTTCAATGTTTTCCCACCGTCATTTTTTGCTTTAGGTCCAATACATTTGGAAAATGTGGATGAGGCATTCAGAAATGTATTAAAACAAGACATTTTGCAGGACTTGCAGGACAACCCCAAAGAATGAGTGTTTTAATGTTTGTTTTTTTTTCAAAGACCAAAAAAAAAAACATTACCGGCAGAGTAGAACCAGACCAACTCTGTGAAATATTCATCTTGGATCAAAGCAAAATGTTTTTCCATCCATCTATCTGTGTCTGTCAGTGACGAAAGTTTAAAGATTGGTCGACTGCAACATTACGCATAACATTAATAAGCAATTGTATATTAATAATCAGTCAGAGGTTCTGATGAAATCAAAAGTAAAAGATTCAATTCGTTGCTGTACATTCTGACAGGCTTTTCCATTTTCATTAGAGTAAACACTGTTTTTCTGGTTTTTATAGGTGTGGATGTGGCAACGGATTTTAAATAAGAAAGTGATATCAATTTTTCTTGACAACATGTTAAATGGCAAAATCAAAGAGAAGCATCTTTCGTTTTTCTGTACTTAAAATAGTCAATCCCAAGGAACAAATCCAAAGATAGAACATTTTAATACAGCAGGAGCTACAAGGTTGAATGTGCAATGTATACCGCAACGAGGTGTTGATATTTTCCACCTTTTGGTTCCGGCCTGGAATTCACAGCTGAGCGTCGTTGAACTGCCAACTGTAAATTGGGGGTGGAGGTGAGGGGTGAGGAAAAACTGCTCTGTTTTCTGATGGGGATTTTTCACAAGGCCTGGAATAAGGGAATCTATTTCTCAGGGGACTTATTTTTCACTTTGAATTACTCCTTCAGTCCATTCATCTCCACGCCAATAAAGTCCAAGATCCTGCCGACGCTTTTTCATTTTGGAGATTTGCTGTCAGTCCTGATGAATCACATTCCATCTCACCGTTAACATGTTTCTAATGCCCGGACTCGAGCTGAAGGCTCACAGCGACCAGCAGTCCCCTGGAATTAGGGAGGGAGATGGTAAGAAAAAGAGCAAAGTATGTTGAAGCGAAGCGGAGGGAGAGAGCGGAAGCAACCAACACATCTGTATGATTGTTTTAACTCCAGGGCAGAACTCACATTAGAATGTTCAAATATGGTGATTCATCTTTGCAGAGAAAATTGATCTTGGCTGCTTTGCAGCAAATGGAAGTCATTTACTGACATACCCAGGACTGAATGGCTTGTAAATTTGTTTTCACAGGAAGAAATCCATTAGAGTAAAAGTCAAGTGTAAATATTAGTGTACACAGTAGATTTTTTTCCTCTCCCGTCTCCCACAGTTGTCGCCTGTGTAATAGCTGGGAGGTGGTGCGCTGTGTGTTCCAAAGGGAGGAATTACAGTAAAATGGATCCTAACACAAAAGTGTGACAAGATTTGAATTTTATTCTAATTTAATCTTAATTTATTTTTTTATACATCTGGGAAAGACCCCAAGAAAGGAGGGGAGTCAACTTGATGGGAAACTTGAACTAATCTGGATGAAACAGTTATTTCAGCTTGTCAGCAACAGCCTGGGGCTTGAACAAAACTCCTCCAGTCGGGGGCTAAGTGAAAACAGTTTGGTTTTTTTTTGTGCCTTTTCGTTATTTCGGTTATTTCTCTTTTTATAATGTGGAAATGCTATCTGGTTTTGACCAAATAACTGTTTCTGCATATGCACGCCAGTCTTTTTCGCAGTAGCCATGGGTCTCTTTCTCTTCTTCCACTACTGCTGTTCATGAGTTATCGCAAAAACACTGATTGTTGAGATTTTTTCTGAGTATACATACGGAATTCTTCTCCATCAACATCATCTATATCTGTAGTTTTTTTTTGTGGGGTGCAGCAGTCACAAATGCCTCTGTCTCAATAAGAAGGATGACGGCGAGGCGAGGCGAGGCTATAGCCGAGACAAGCTGAAAGCACTTTAGGGCTTGAATCACAGTGACACGGCCCTCTCGCTTAGACACCAAGTGGTTTGTTTTTGTTTTGTGTGAGTGATGAGTATGATCAAACGGGAAAGAAATTGCATCCTATCTTTAAGGGAAGAAAGTGGAGGGTGAAACATGCGAGACAAAATACCCGGTTTCAAAGGCGAGAGGCGGCAACAGAACAACAACTTTGACCTGTCGTGAACGGGGAGGTAGAGCGAAGGTAATGCACAGTGGATGGAGCTTTTACACCAAGGAATGGAGTAAATCCATGTATGTATGTATGTGGTTGTGCCTCCACCTGCTCTTGTAATCTGCAACGAGACCTCAAAAAAAGCCTTTGCGGCGTTCAGGTTGTCAATAAAGAGTCGGAGTCAACAATTTTGCACTTTAAGAGGAGCGCATCCTTCAGGGCTGCGAGTGCTCACCGCCGCCGTGTCGGTTTTGTTTGTCTTCTCTCAAGTTCTCCTGCGCGGCTCCCCGGAGATATCAGTATTAAATTGCTTTTTGGTTCAGAAGCTACTCAGATGCATTTAGAACTTGTAATGGACTTTGCCTCGGTGAAGGCATCAGACGCCGTATTGATTGTGCCTACCGGCTACAGCTGAAAACTGCTTCGCACCTCTGAATAATTCATGTCCATATCACAATTACTGTCCTAATTGTAACAGGGTTTGGACGGCAAACTAGCAGGAAGGAGTAGTGGGGGGGGGGGGGGGGTGCTTATTTTTGTCTTTCTCTCTCTGCGTCTGCCTTTTATTGTTTGAGGAGGGGGGGGGCAGTAATTTGATCATTTTTCATACACTGCAATCATATCCATTATGAGGACGATAACTCGTGTTGCCTGAAAGGCAAATAAAGTTCTAGACGGATCACGCCTCTTAGTTTTAATTAAAAATCACAGACAGCTTAATTGCGGCGCGGTTGTGCTCTGCTGGCCCGTGATTGCTTCAGAAACAGAGGAGGAGATTGTAAGCGGGACCGCTGTGGAAAGTGCCGCGCGTTTCTTGTGTGAAAGTCTGGACTTTATACGAACTTTCTTGGGCAAAGGTGGCTCATCGTAGCGTGCGTGCCACGGCGGAGGAGCCTTTGGGCCGTCGGGGGTGGGGGGAGCGAGAAATGTCACTTGAACTCTTTCGGCATGCAGCCTGAAAGTCAAGTGATGCGTTTAAGGTACTTCTGCCCTTTGAGGCGGTTTCCCCCCCTCTTCATATTTGTCTCTCAAGATGTGCTCTGGAAGCGCACCTCGGCAGAATGATGTATTCCTTAACTGCAGGGAGAGGGGGAACTGACCTGTAATTCCCGCGCTCGCTCTTAACAACGCGAGCGATCATGCATATGTATGAAAATCTCTGCCGCGCCAGCTCACATTTAGCTGATGGTGCACTTATTCATGCAGCCTGATTTGGTCATAATCCATCATCACGTCTCGGAGTGGCTGCTGAGGGGAATCCCTCCCACCTCCCCGCCTCTCTGTCCGTCCTGTCCTGTTGGTGGATGTATTTATTAGCAATGGAAATGTACCATCACATTAAAGGCAGCCAGTTTTATTTCAAAAACACAACCTCAGTGCTGATGTGAAGGTCCAATTGTTGCACGTGTTGTTGGACACTTTGATGCCATCATGTCGGTTGGCCAAGCTGCCGTTTTTCTCAAGTTTGGAGCGACAACACAGCGTTTCCCTGTCCCGTGAGTTCCTTTTCTTGTTCTCGTCTTTTGTCCGCGAAGAGGAAATATTTCCGTTGATTTCCCTCTTTGCTTCCACGCACCCCTTTTAGTCGGAGCAGCCATGCTCACTCCCAATTACTTCCCCTGTTGAGAACTTCTTATCGGGTTATGTTGCCT
This sequence comes from Nelusetta ayraudi, assembly GCF_046127955.1. NCBI lineage: Eukaryota > Metazoa > Chordata > Actinopteri > Tetraodontiformes > Monacanthidae > Nelusetta > Nelusetta ayraudi. Next base: position 908,472 of record NW_027466230.1, read on the forward strand.
CGCTGCCGCTCTTTGAGCGCGAGTACACAAGGTTTGATCGTCAGAAGAGGGCCGCCGCTTGGCAGTTGTCTGAAAGCCTCTTGTAAATCGCCAACGTCTTTTCTTTGTCAGCAGGAAAAGAAACGTGGGGATGTGTGTGTGGCGGGGGGTGGGGGGCACTTCTGCAAGTATTGTGTGGAGAGAAGAAAAAGTTCAGAAGTGGAGGCTTTATCTGACACTTTAAAGGGCTGTTCAATGGAAATTAAAAGCTGCATTGATTTCTCTGTAATGACAAGTCCTTTATATTTCACAGGCACATTTTTCACTTGATCAGTTTGGAGTTACAGCCCTCATTCCCTGAAGCCTCCCAGTCATTAGCCAACGGCGTTGCGGCACATTGACTAATATGAACTGCTGCCAGGTCTGCATTCTCCCAGTTCTCTATAATTATCGTAATTTTTATGAAAAATAATCACTGATCTAAAAGTCATAAATAACCAGGACCTTTATTCTTTATTTTCATTCATTATTCATCATTTCTAGTTTTGTCGCGACAAACCCTGCCTTTGACAATCAGCGACAAATTCCCTTTCCAGGGCTCCGTGTTGTCCCTGGGAGTTCCTGCTGCGATGCATTAAAAAGCTCCCATCGATAATAAAACGTAATAAGCGTCGTCTTAATTAGAAAAGGCCGTCGCGTGGCATAATCTGCGTCTTGCATCATGCTACAACGGGGAGCGTACTGTCAGTGTCACGCGCCATTAATTATCATCTGTTAATTTGACCTCAATCAATCCACTGATGCTGCAATGCGTAATTAGACGTGTCGGAGTTGACTTTGTTCCCTCCCACAGTGGAAGCCGTGTGTGCGCAGTGCGTATGCAGAAACAGCCGCGCCGCTGCGACGCGACGTCAGTGGCGGTTCACTGGCCACATTCAAGTGACGGGCGCCAAACCCTGCTTCCGTAGCACGTTTACATCCCGCGTTGCAGTTCAACGCCATTTGTATTGGTATTTTTGTGATATCGCTAACTCTTGGTTTTTGCTCGTCCAGCTCTGCCGCCACCACTGCTGGGCTCGTCCATCTTCGCGAATGCCGTCTCTTTCACGTGCCCGCGGTCACACCTCATTAACCGAGGCTTTGACTCACCCTCTTGATAAGTACCGTTGTGTGACCGTTTGATGTCATCGGAGTTGTCAGGTTAAGTGGAGCCGGCTGACTGCCAGATACGTCAGGCAAGTTTCGGACCTTTCCAGTATCAGCCCCTGATAGAGCAATTCTCCAAAATACTGCACATGTTTACCAGAGTCTACAGACAACAATTTGATACACATGAGTCCTCCAAGGTGACCATATAAACCTTTGTCTGTCACATTAAAAGCGGATAAATCATCAGGTTTTTTTTTTACTGCCAGTTGTGCCAGGAGGCGATAGCTCGCTCGTGTCCTTTGGCCGTCTGAGACTCGTTTCGCTAATCTCCTGGCAAGGCCAGATTGGAGTCAAAGTCAAAAGTCAGTAACTTTCTTTACTTTATCTGCCTTCAATGCAGAATGTCACTCTTTGTTTGATAATGAAATGCCAATACCACGCGTCTCCCTTTCAGCAGCAGAGACACATTCAAGATCATTTCTTCCTCCTCGGATTCTGCACCTGTGATTTTTGAGGTTAGCAAAAAAAAAATCTCCTCAGTGTCATCACTACCAGAGGTATTCAGAGCATTTACTGTCAAGCCCTGATGAAAACACTTCATGTAGGAGGGTTTTTTTTTTTTTGATAGTGCAGCAAGACTGTCTTAAAATCTCAGCTCAGATGAACTGCGTGGGGTTTTTGACGTTGAGGCGTTTTGCAATAAGATCTTTGTCACTGGATTGTAGCCATGTGCTGATCTTGCAGCGGTGCCAGCGCAAAAACAACGCGAGGCGAGTCTGGATCAGCTGTTCAGGTAAATTAAATCAAGTCCATGTTGACAAAGTGAACACTCTTGAAGGACACGGGGGGTGATTAAGAGTGCTCACACATACAAATGAAGTGCCGTTAACGACTCTCTTTTACTCTCACCGACTCGTTGCCTTTGTCGAACTTGACAAAATTAAGTAACCGCGAGTGACGCAGAACTTTACACATGCTGACAGCCGAGCGATGTTTAAAAAAATAATGACAGTAACCTGATTTTCCCCCAGCAAGACAGTGCAGGCACGCTCGGCGAGGCTGGCGCGTCGGTCGGAAGCTTTGAATTGTCATTGTGAGGATTAATAAAGAATGAGCTTCTTTAATGTTTTGCCTGAGCGAGCTCATAAAAGCCGACACGCGGTGACGGAAGGGCTGGAATACAAATAAACTCGAGCTCAGTAAATGTCACTTCTTCGCTTCTGTGTTTTTCTTTCTTTCTTTGCCGGGCGCGCGGCAACAAATGGCAGGAGCGGTTGTCGGCGACAGGAAGGCCGGCAGAGAAAAAAACGCGGGCGGAAGACATTTTGCAAGCTTGGCAAAGGGCACCGCCAAAATGCTCTCCATTTGTCATGCACAATTGGCTCCTTGGCGCTCAGAGAGCAAAGGGGAGGAGAAAAGTTTGCGTTTTCTTGCGTGGGGTCCGTGCTTTATCTGATTCCACCTCATGTCGAGCCCTGAGAAAGAGCTTTTGTGCTAAAGTCTTCCTGTGTCTACTGTACATTTTGTCTGCCTTTTCTTTTTTGCTTTGGCTCCACCCCCCTCCCCCCGCCGCCGCCGCCACCACCACCAGCGTATTCACAAAGTCTGATTCACTCTCCTCGCTTTGCTGATTCAATTCAAATCTTGAGGTACTTCAGCAACCGCCTCCTGCCTCAGAATGAATGTCGAACTGAAGAAGTTTTTTTTTTTTATTATTTATTATTTGGCTCTTTTTTTTTTTTTTTTTTTTTTTGAAATTCTTTCTTTCAGAGGAGCAGCCCGTGTGGAAGAGCTGCTCGCAGGGAGGCGGGGTTGGTTATAAGCGAAGCGGCGAGGCGAACACTGCTTCGCTACTGCAACCTGAAAATGTAAAAATTGGTTTACGGAGCAGTTTTTATGGGCCTGGGACTCAGGGACTTAGTGGTCACTGGGAGTTCAGTGTTTGATGGTTAAACCTTGAGCACAGTTGCCAGTTTTTCTTCACACTTTTTTTTTTTTCCAAAGGCTCAAGGTATAAAGTGATCAATGTCTCACCTTTACAGACAGAACATCCATCTCCTTTCTAACAGGGTCAAGTCAACTCTGTCCTGCATCACAGAAGAACAAAGTGGCACTGCACTCATTACTAGAAACTGACTAGCCTTCATATGGATGGAGCTGACCTAAGCTGGGGTTTCCAATGCCAATGAAAACAGGGCGTCTAGATGGTAACATCGTACAGACTGTCGATCTAATTTAAAGAGGATGAATCATTTCCTTCTCTCTACACCGAAAAACATTATTTGAACTCATCGACACCACCCCAGCTGGTGGGAAAATTAAGTCTAAATCAATCACAGGGTTTTAGAAAAACGCAATATTATCACATGGCCTCATTAGTGCGGCGATAAACCAAACTACTAAACCGGTGCCTGAGTTCTCCGAAACAAATTTTTAATAACAAGCTGTAGACAGAGGTCTACTGCTGTGCTACAAAGAGTGCCTCGCTCACTGCCTCGCACATTGAGAAACACGCACACACTCGCACCGAGTGGGCAGTGCAGTGGACAGGCTCGCTTGTCGGAACATCAATCTGTGGGACTTGTCCACCATGAAGTCTTCACACAGCCCTCGCTTCAGCACCTCTGCTCAGCTATCCTCGGTGCAAATTATAAGCAGTCCATTTAATTCGCTCTGTTCCTCTGGGCTCCTCCAGGTTCCCCCCCCCACATTTTTTTCCCCTTTTAGAGAGTTTGAGCACTGCTGATAAGTCACTAGCAGAGATAGTGAGGAAATACAGGTTTCACATACTGGATTATCTTGGAAGACATCTTGGGAGATATACCAGGTGGGTTATCCTTGCAGAACATTTTTTGATATGCAGGGTTTGGGATTTTTAGAAATTCCTTTTCCTGGAACACTGAAGTGTCTTTGAATGTCTTATCAATTTTTAAGTTTTTATTTAAGTCAAATTACAAATATAATCAATCATTTTACGGCCTTTAATTAAAGAGTGACAGAATGTTGCCGTTGTTTTTGTAGAGTTGGTCTGGAATTACTGTTAAGTATTGACAAAAAAGAAGGTATTTCCTGTTTAATTATTTTCTATCATCAACTGTTAGCAATACAAAAGTCACAAATTAAACCCATTGGGCAGATAGGCAAGTTTTAAAAGCTATTTTTATATGAAGATCTGTCTATTAGACATAAGTTAAAGCAATGGCACTTGTTGATGTATTAGTTAAAAGAATGTCAAGTTAAAGCATCTTTTCAAACTACACATGCACATTACATTTTACAGTTCAGCACTAAAAACACTTTGGTTCTCAAACAAACAAGTCAAGACAAACAATGCGATTCCTTCTGCTTACACGTTGTATGAAAATGCAATAAAAATAGAATCTGCGTATCGCCAGCTGTTCCCAACATTTGGCCTTGTCAAGAAAACAGATTTTGATCTTTGGATATCAACTCCGAGAGCCAAAAAACTGCCATTTTCACGAGGACAAAAGACAACACGGCTAACATTATGCACACTGAGACTCACTGGTTGTCAGTGCGTTGGCACTCTAGCATAAGCTACTGTTACAAATTCTTCATATGTGTTTTTATGGGCTAAAAGGAGCTTCCGAGAGGCTAAACCTGCATGCAAGTTACCGGCTCCCTTCTTTAGCCACTGGTTAGCCCTGCACCTCCAGTCAGCAGAGGACACTGCACACTGTTCAGACTGCACCTGCAAAGACAAAGCAAACACTTTGTTTAAGTTCTCAGAGAGAGTAGATCTAACAAACATCCGTCCTAAGCCCTCTGTGACATACACACATACACACACACACACACACACGCATGTCCTCCACACTCCATCAGCCGTGCTCCCTCAAGCTAGCAGCTATCAGAGAGAGAAAAGGCATGAGTGCGGCCCCGGAGCTGCGAGGACCCCGGGCCAAAAAGCAACTTGAATCAATTTCATTTGATGAGGTGCCACGGTGTACACTACATCTTATAATTCCATTAACTCTGGGATGGATTTTCAATGAATGTAACTGCAGGCTCGTGGCCGGGCATAATTTTGTGAAATGAGATACAGCACAGGTTTCAAATAAGAGTGAATTTCATCTATTTTTCTTCTCTTTTGTCCCCACCTCGTTTGCAGATAAGCATAGCCTCATCCTGGCGCCGCAGTCGTGATCTTCTCTTTTGAGAAGGCGCTTCTGTGGCCCCTCGACGACATCTTAAATGGCTTTTTAGAATGCGCAGTGCAAATTATATCACACTTTATTACGTCGACTCACGGTTGGTGAAAACACCGGCGTGCAAAATAACCCGCATTAACCCTTCAGGGCTGACTAATAAATACTGTAGATGTGGCATTAGGTACAGACCTGTGAGCCTGTGCATCCCAGCGTGCTGCACTATTATTTCACTGCTTTCCGTTCCCCACTTTGGCATTGACCTGCGGAACCGACGCCCTGACTGTGACTGAGTCTTGGACCGACGATCACCGTTGATTAGACGTGTCCCACAGAGAGGGCGGGTGGTTGGTCCTTGGAGAACGTCAGTCTGTGATTGGAGCTGTGGTGTGAATTTAAAAAAGCCACTATATATATATCTATCTGGGGGCCAGTAAAGACAGCTAGATTTACTGCACGACTGCCGCAATTTTATGCCTCGGTAATCAACCTCAGCGTATTGTACTCGGGGTTAAGGCCGCGGGTATTGAGACTCCTACTTGGTGGCATAAGCAATTATACACAGCCCGTGGCCTGTTGCTACGTGACCCGTCGCATCCTCTCATCACGATCAACAAATAAGAAATTGCTCGCAGTCGCGTCCCAGCGCTTTTTACGGCTTGCCAGAGGAGGAGTAGCCCGGCACGCCAGATGGAACATCTCCGAAGCCCGTCGCATCCATTTCACATGTCCACGCGGTAACCAGCGTGGAAAGCGTGCAAAGCATTTAGGAAGGGAGGACAAAACACTGAAGGTGACTGGGACACGTTCAGGCGGACCACTCTGATTTGTTATTGTGCTGCATTCGCTGCATTTCACCAGCAGCCAGTGGTCGTCCACTCTGCTAAGGCCCAGAGGAGATTATTATTTCTTCTTCTTCTTGTGCCCAGGTTAATATGTATGTATCAACCAGTTTTTTGTTGATGACATGTAATGCACTTTTTTTTGTCTGAAGTATATGGACTTACAGTTCTGCACATACAGGCCAGACATGGAAAATGTCAAAGTTGATAGCAAAGTTCTGGGAGGATTCCAGGAAATGCCTCGGTGTCAGCAGCCATCCACTTCTTTGATGACTGAGTTGAGCTGAGTTTCCTCTTTGATATAGTGCATGTCTGCTGACTAAAATATGCAGTTTTGTGTCGAATAATGATTTTGTGGACATAAAGTAATAGATCCCACCATTGCAGAAACGTTCTATTTTTATATTTTCGTTCTTTTACAGTGAAAACTCTCTTCGTCTCTGATAAATCTGCCATGATAGCAGCGTCCACACTAGTTACTTTAACAACAGCCAGTGGTAGCCAATAGTTACACTATTGTAGCTTTTCTACTTCCTGATCTTCTCCTATTTTTTTCTTTTTTTTTCCATCATAGCTTGGAGCAGCCTCTTCACACCACTCACACTTTCCGCATATTTATCCATAAAGAAGTTTGACTGGCACTAATAATGTTTTGATCAGACTTTAATGCTTTTGTGGGTGAGAGAGATGAACTCCAGAGATGAAATCCAAGCAACGCGGGAGCTATGCAGGTTTAAGGGCATTTACTGTTGACGCTGCAACACTCTGGGATGCCCTACCAGGGGCCTTTCGAGGAGCCGATTCACTTAAATCACCCTTAAAAGCCCACGTTTTTGTTTAGCATTCATATAAAGAACTCTTTTGAAGCTGCTTGTTTTATCGTCTGTTGTCTCTTCTATCGTTTGCTTTTTCGTGTGTCTTCTTGCCTTACGTGTACAGCGGTTTGCAACCCAGCGTTTTCAAAGGCGTTGTACAGACAAACGCTATTTTGTCATTATCATAATATGACACGTCCAGGTTTGTCTGCACTTGAATTCTATTTTCGAGATTACTGACCAGGGTCATCTTTGAGTAAACTGCTCCTTAAGCTGCTGCTGACTTTGTGTCAGACACGGTGCTGCATCTTTAATGCAGCGCCGGCTGAGGGCTCTCATCAAATATTTGTGTCTTCCTCCGTCGAGCAACGCTGCACCTACACATGCTGAATAACTCAGCGTCCTCTGTCACGGTGCTGTCCCGCGTCGAGCGAATGCCACCGGCGTCTGCAGTGACGGAAAGTCGGCGTTCAAGGTCGGCCATCCGTCAGGCCACGAGGAAGGAGGGAAAAACGCTCCGGCCGATGAACTTTAAAGATGATGAATGCACGCGGCGGATGAACATAAATCCCAGCATAAACACTGGTCGTGCACGCGCAGCCCTTGCGCGAGTCGCTGGCAGAGCTGTATTTGACTAACTTCACAATGAGAGTAAACACTGCACGGCTGCCGCTGGCTGTGAATAAATTAGAGAAGTGCAATAGTTGCAGTTCTTTTTGAATATGATTAGTTTGGGCACATTGGTTAAATATTTCCAGCTGAGATTCATGTCATAAATAAATCATTTTTTTTTCTTTTTATGCTGCTTACTGACCTGTAGTCATAAGTTTCGTCATGTAGGACAAGCACAACTGAGATAAAGGGTTTTGTACTTTTAATTTGCACATAAAACAACTGCTTGATGGAAAGCTGAAAGTTATATTAGAATCTCCCACGTTGCAGCATTCACCCCCGTTGGCCAACCTTCCTTCACAAAGGGAGAGGTGGAATCTGGAGGGGAGAGGACTGACTGCTGCAAGCATCTCTGACAGAACCACACAACAGGGCAAGGCTGAGATTTGGATGCGTGCTGCAGCGGCATCTCAACTGGAAGTTTATTTGAATGTCTCTTCCGCGCGGACAACGTTGTTTTGTTGTAGGTCTTTGGCAAGAGATCTGTTGAACATCACGGTGCACACTAGCAAGCTGTAGGGCTGTGCCCCTCAGCTAGAGCTTGCGCAGTAATAAATCTGACTTGTCCATGACGGACAGTTTTCCCAATGACCTTCAAAGTTCTCTCCGTGCCGCATCGATAACGTAGATAAATAAAAAAAGGCTTTAGCACAAGCAAAATTTGGGAGGTGTGCCAAGTCACTGAAATACAATGAAATGAAAAAAAAATGAAAAAACAAGTAGCTGTCGCGCAGTCGCATACGAGACGGCATGTGCAAAGAGTGACTGCTGAGTTGGAGCTTGAGAGAGCTGGAGCTGATTGCAGGGGATGAGCTACAGGTGTGTAGATTGCAGACTGGAAGCAGGTGTGTCAATCAGCCGAGGGGGAAAAAAAAACAAACTAGGTCAGCCTTGAATCAGCATCAAACGTTGAAGCGATTAACAGCTTCAATGTGGATGCGGGAAATCCTGGTTTACTTTTTTCAGTGCAAGCTACTGAAATCCAAAGTCACATCTGTATGATTAAAACATTACTCGCAACAGCACCCTCCTTTCCTGGCCTTCTTCTTCTGCACCACATTCTGACATCTGATTGGAAGGGGGTGGGGGGAAATCTGCCACCTGCTGCTTGTCTCAACGAACCCACTTCAAATAAGCGAAAAATCAGCAGCGGATAAACATGGAAACAAATGTGCATTTTCCCCTGCCAGATTCCCAAATATTATTCAGTGGACAGCACTTTAATTGATGTTCATATAATGCTTCTCATCAAACGCCACATTGAAATATGATTTAGTGATTCTTTTCTCGGGCCAGCAACATTTGGCCGTTGAGGGAGAGGCACAGCAACTGTGCCATGCAATGTTGAGCGAAGGCAAATCAAGGGCAGATTTATGAGCAGAATAATGAATCGTGCCTGCTTTAATTACAGCCATCCTGCGGTCTTTGAAGTATGCTTTTTTTCACAGGAAATAATTTGTCTTCTGTATTTTTTCCCAGAGCAGATAAGCACAGATAGGATCAGCTTTTTTTTCTTTTCCGTATTTAATTGTGAGCCTGGCTGTTAACAAAACGCAGCAAAGAGAGCCTAATTACCAGCTCTGCTTACCCATGTTCTCCAAAGCATTAGGCAAGAATCTCTTTGACCTCTTTCCGCGAGACGCGCGCCATCCGCACGCTGCGAGAGCGGGCGGCGCTCGCGCATCCCGTGAATGATTTTTGAATGTCAACCAAAGCGTCGTTAGGGGGGTCAAACAGGAGCCCGGCGCAGATGTTTTTTTCTCCCGCGTTGCCTCTGATGCACCTGTCCCCGCCGTATGTCGCGTGCCGCGACTCATCCGGGCCGGGCTTCGCCAGTAGGATCACAACCGGTGCCAAGGCAGGTGTGTGACGGCTCCACCTGGGCTTCGCCGAGACGCCCGCCTCTCAGCCTCCCTCGCCCAGATAAAGAGCCTGATCTTTGGCAAAACGAAACGGGATCCGTCAGCCTCAGACAAGCTGGCAGGAGCCAAAGAAACAGCCCCGCAGTATCGACACATCCCCAGCTGACTCAGACATGGCGGGACACCGGGAGAAAAAAAAAAAAAGAAATCATTTGGCTGACTTACCCATCAGCCTGCTGATTACTTAGCGCGATTCTTCATTTACATGGCATTATCATATTTTCACCTTTACCTTTTGTGGACTCATCAGAGTTTGAAAGCATTTAACCATTCATTTACGCAAATGAATGGTGCAAAACACCGATGCAAAAACCAGCCTCGTTAGCATATCGCACGCAGTCGCCCGTCCGCAGTTTCATTTTTAACTTCGCTGGGGTGATTATTTTTACTGCTGACTTTTGAAATATTGTTGTATTACTTGTGCATGAAGAAAACATGTGGAGGGATAAATTTTAAACTTTTAATTTAATTACAGTTTAAAATCCTAACTTTACAGCCATTTAAAATGGGTTTTATTGCTCTGGTCTGCAGTAAAAGCTTATCGGCCTACATCTGCACTCCCATCACTCCTCCAACTGGATGCGGGCCAAACGCCCTCACTGTCTGCTTTGCGCTTTTGAGGGTATGCCAGGTAAACTTATTTTTGCCTGACTCACATTTCGCTCCAAACTTCTCTCTTGTATTTTTTGTGTGGGTCCCAGAGCACGAATTGAACTTTTACTCTGCGCGCTGCTGTTAAACGTGGTGTTCAGTACGGTGTTTGGGTCCTTGGCAACACACCTACTTGTAAGAAGTACTCAAAAGAAGTTCTAGTGAGATATTTTGGAAAATTGTGTGGAACATATCACAAATATGTCGGAATAACTTGGTGATTTTGACTGTATTGATGTTGGCCATATGCAAACAACACTGTGTTATGCATTTCAATAGCCATCAAAGCAATAGTGAATTCATTATCTGCCAGACCTGAATGTTTTTTGTTAGTTCACAACTGGGAAACTTGATAATGATGAGCGAAAAAATACAGGCTCAGATTTAATTATTGGAATTACGAAATTCACCTCCAGATCGAGGAGAAGAGCCGCAGTATGCAGATAAGATGCAGATAAGACCATTAGTTCAACTCATTAGGGACATGAACTGCAAAGGACATCAGTGTGGCCTCGCATGACTTTGTCTTTAATGTCACCAACTTTAGTGGCAGTTATTCAGTCATTTCAGGTCATGAAGTAAAACCCCTTCCTGACTGGGCAGTTCTCCAACAAATAAAAAAGTAACAATCAAGAACAAGAAAAATGATTTTCATTTTCATTTGTACTGTTAAACCTGCTCACACAAATGCTTCACACATGCACATTGTGTCTAAAATTTGCTAATTATGTCAACACTCAAACACTGAAACTCTTGTAACCACAGTGAGGACCTTTGGCTTAAAAAAGAAAAAAGAAAAACATTGAAATTCTCACTTTTTAACTGGGCCCTGGAGGATTAGATACCATTTGCACCTTTAGAACCTTGCGAATGGCACTCAGACTTGCAAGTTATTTTCTCCCTAGAAACCGTAGATCTGTTGCCTCATACCATTAAACTCATGGCCCAACGCAGGAAGGAAGGTCCCTCAGTTCACCTCATCGACGACCAAAACCCGTATCTGAGGGGTTTTTTTGGCAACAAAACAATGGCATATTGCCTGCCACGCGCGCACACACACACACACACACACACACACACACGCACACAGGTGTTCTCCATTCCTTCAATTTTCCTAGTGCACCAGCGGAAACAGAGTTTTCTGTCATGCAAGTACGTCACCGAGGCCTCGTTGCTGTCGTCATTTCATTCTTGGTACACTTATTATCCAAGTATATTTGTTTATGTGAGAGCAATACTTATCCAAATAAAGTAACGCTACTAATAGCGAGTGTGCTCATGTGTGCGAGTTTGCTTTTCAAAAGTTGACTTGGACTTAACTGGATATTAATATTGACCCTTTTTTCAGCAATTTATGTGTTTAACATCTAACTGCCTGTGTGTGTGCGCGCCTGTGTGTATGTTTTCTTCATTCAAAACGTCAACACCATTACCAACAGTTGCTTGATAGGCGTTAAAAAAACAGGGTTTAGCACGAGGAAGCGGTCTGATAAAAAATATCTGTCTCACTCTCTTCTCACCCCTCCGCGTCTGTGTTGCGTGTTCACGCCTGCCAACGTGTGCCAACTCTCCCACCCCTCTTTTTTTTTGTCGTTTGTTTGTTTCCCTTTTTGTTAGTGAACACGCCGTCGCGTGGCAGCCCTCGCACGTGTCTGGTATCCCTTTGTGGCCGTGTTTGTTAACGTCACTCAAGACAGCCAAATGCAAGGTGCCATTGTTAACGCTGGAGGGCAACGGGAGTGAATTGGACAGCTTGACAGCTCTCGTTAGCGTATTAGACACAAACAGTAGCACAGATGCTCGCGGTCAGTCCTTGGTCAGCCCGGAGCTTCGCTTCGCAGCCTGGTGACAGGTGGCTTTGTGACACTCTGTCTCGTGGTTGACAGGGTGGCAAAGCAGACGCTCATCTTCAATCGACTGCCAGGATTTCCAAGGACAATACATATTTCACAGAGATGAATACCGCGAGTGCGTAATGAAATGAGTAATGATGGTTTGACAAATCCAGCCGGAAGAATCAGCAGCGAGGTAAATTAATAATCGGGGAGACAAATGTTCACATCAGCTTGCCGGTTGTCAGAAGGCGTGGAGGAGCAAAAAATAAATAAATAAATTTAAAAAAAGCTGCATTTGCAGCTGCAGTTGTTTCAATCGCATTGGAAGCTGATGACTTGTTTGTTTTTTGTTGAATATAAACTCAATGGAATTGTGAAGAATGTCCAATGTTTTTGCTTGTCTTGGGCTTTACAGATGGTTGGGGGAAAAAATGTAAATAGAGCACACAATGGAAGAGGTCCAGTCTGGTGTGCTCCATACTGAAATGTGGCCTTTTCATTGCGCAGCTGCTGTCATTTGTAATGGCTGAAAGCTCAAAAGTTCGGGCCCCACTTTCACTCTTCACTCCACCTCGCAAAAAAAGAATAAAAAAAAATATATATATATATATATGTATATATATATAAAATATTCAGTGCCCAAGGCAGAGAAGTTAAACTGAATGAAAGTTAAATGATTTTTCCAACATACCTTTTGAAGTTGCCTGAATGCCTCAAAGGTAAAATAGAATGGAACTTGCAAGTTATAGAGTCAATGAGAAGTCTGTGCAGGCAAATAGTTTGAACAAGAAAGAGAGGGGGGGGGGAAGAAAAAAAAAACCAAGGCGGCAGGTTAAGCGCGAAATGACTGAATGTTGCCAGATCTTGTTCAAAACTTTACTTTGATTGAACCTCACGTTCAATGTAAACAGAAAACTAATTTTCCATAACCGGTATGAAATTGATTTAACAAAGCCTCAAAGTCACCTTTGACACCTGATAAACTAAATCTGTTATTTTATGTAAGTATCATCTAGGAAAGAGCCCATCAAAAACATTTGGATGGGAGCGTTTAAATAAAGCACAGAAGTCAAACGGTGGCAACAGCTGGAGGTTTACGATTTGTACGATTTGTACAATTGCAACATTAAAGACAAGTGCCGCTATTCTGATGCATCATGAGGTTGAAAAAGCTGCCCACCCCAGTCAGGACTGAATCACAGAAGCCCTTCATGTCAAGTAAACGCTTTCAGGGTCATTCCTGTCTCTTATTTTAATGTAAAAATGCCATTAATTTCTGATAAATAAAATAAAATAAAATTACCAGCAGCCAGACTTATTGCAATTTCATGTGTATCATACTGAACTTCTTTAGGTTTTCCTTTTTTTTTTTTTTTTTTTTGTAATAGCAGTTTGTAGAATGTTCCGCTGACTGCTTGCTCCCTTGCAAAGTTAATTTTGAACATGGACGTTTAATTAGGGTGAAAAGAAAACATTTATCATGAAACTAAATTTGCACTTGAAGGAATCAAAAGTATGCAAAAAGGACTTTGCGAGATACATTAAGTCTTTTTACTCAAGTACTTTATTGGAAAAACAAGGTCAGTCCTTTTTTTATTTAAATATGACTCACCCCTATTAAACTATTCATTTATGTAAAGTAGGCTTGTCATAGGATTACAAAAAACACATGCCTTTTTGTTTTACATAATTCTGAAAAGTATAAGAAATGTTTCCTCTGGAAACAGTAATTACATTTGTGGTAATTAAAAAAATATGAAGTGTGGCAGGAGAGTGCATCAGACCTTACACCACCCATGCGAATGGACCTCAAAAACAACTTGCTATGCACGCTGGGGGCACGGAGAAGGGGAAATCATTTAAACTCGACATGTTTACCTCCACTCTCCAAAATAATTCTCTTTCTAATTCTCTTTCCAGCCCAGCAGCTTTAATGTAGAATCCAATCATCAATGTCCTTTTTCTCTTCTTTCTCTTGCCCGAGCAGGAACAGCTGAGCCGGAGAGAGCGGAGGCGAGGGGCAGAGAGAGCCTGTTTGCGACACCGGCTGAGGAACAACTGTGTTGCACGAACACAAATCTCGGTAAGGATGCTTGTTATTTAAGAGGCCACAGCCTGAATGTACGAGGGCCATAGGTTAGGCATCCCAGGAGAGCTGGGTCAGCTGAAAGTCCATGCAATTTCCTCTTAATCCCCTTTAAAGATTAATGTCAAACCATGGCCCCCGTGTGCATGCTATGAACTACTACAGGGACTTACAGTACCCGGAAGCAGCAGGCGTATCTGCGTGTGCGCCTTACGACCCGAATGCATCAGTCTGCAGAATACCAACTCCACTCACTGATGATGAGAACAGAGAGGATGATCAACCGTAGCATTTAAACATTGTATAAAGATTCATTGTAAAATACATTAGGCATTCATAATTATGAATGTTCACAAGCATAAATGACATTTTATAAGAAGGTCCATTAAGGATTACAAGAGGTGGATTTAATGTATTATAAGTTCATCGTGCATAATGTTTTATACTTCCAAGACATTAAGGTATTGTTCCATTATATCATTTTAATGGTCATTATCTATGTAGATGTGTTACAGCAGTTAATATTATTTTTTAAATATGATACCCAACCCTTGACTTTCAGACACCTCTGTAAAGCGCTGCTGCCACTGATCCTGGCCATGGAGGTGTCAAACATTAAGAAAGATGAGCTTTTAACACGTTAAAAATAACAACACATTATTATAACTTATTAACGGCCACACGTCGTTACACAAAACACCCGGTTCAAATAACTTGTCTGTATCGATTAGCATTATGCATTACCCTTCTACACCTTTGTGGAACAATATTGCACATTCAGACAGGAAGAGAGATGCTGTTTACCTTGCTTGCGGAGCCTGCTATATATTAGACTACATTGGACTGGTTCATAGCCGGGGGGGGAAAAGATCCTTACATACAGAAACGTATTAGATGTAGCCACATGTTTTTTATAATGAACACTAAGGATCATCAGAGCACCACAACCTGTTAATCATGCATGTCGCTATATCATTATGTTTCATCAGCCCAGTACATGGCTGATTAAAGGTTGGTTTACACACAGGACTGGGAGTGCACTCTGCCTCCTGCTAATTGGTAGGCTTGAAAGAGAATGCGTGTTATTTTTATTTATTTTTTTTTCAGGTGACAGCTTTGTGTGCCTAGTACACACAGCGTGTTTGCATCTTGCGTGACTATCGACGAAGCTCTAAGAGCTCAGGTCTGGTGCGAGGGGAAGTCAATAGCAGAAAATTAAGAGGGCAAACATAAACCTTGATGCTTCTGAGGACATGTATCATGCGGGATCTGACGTCTGCCAGCCTCTTATGACAACAAATGTCACCAACAGTATTTATAAAGACTGATGATATTGTTTGTGCTGGGCATCAGACACGGGGAGCATTCCCGCTCTTCCATTCCTCCCCAAACAGATTGCGCAGGCAATGAGAGCACAGACGCGTCGCAGACGGCCTGCTGATGAGTCTGCGTTGATTGATGCTGCAGCCATCACTGGAGCTAACCGGCTCGCCACGGCTATCATTATCGTAGCGGACAATGGTAGGGCTCCCCTCTGGCCTGGGTAAACAGCTGACTATTACACCAAGCTTTCAGTTTGTATCAGGCTATGGTTCATACTGGGCTGAGGTTGGGACAGTAGGTGCAGAATTGAACAGAGTGTTTGTTTCTGTTCATTTCTATGCCTACCGCCTGCCACAATTGTAATTACGTTAGTTTAAAAATCGGTGGAACGTCTGTTATATGATCGAAAGATTTGTCTTGGAACGCTAAGAGTCAAGCCAGGCATGTCTGAGATTTAAATCGTATGTCGCATCCTACAATCCAAAGTGTTTTGCGTTCGCTATTTGCTATAAAACAGCTTCATTGAAGTTGAGATGAAATCCAACAGTTTCTGCTGCAACCTGCTATTCAGATTCTTCAGGCACTATATTTCTAGCTAAGAATATAGTTTCAAAAATCATTCTTTAAAAAATGTATTGACTTGTAACTGAGAGAATTGCACCTCAGCCTTTGATGCAGCAACCAGCCTGGCATAGGGTTATGTAACTTTTTTTTTTTTTTTTGCCTGCCCAGCCCTCTCTGACAAGAATTCCTGAGAACACGTTGGCTGGCAGCCCAGCAGCCTCTCCAGAAAATAAACTTGCCCAGTTTGGACTTGCACTAGGTCCATAGTCCTTCATCTGGCCAGCCTGCTGAACTGTGTCTATTGCAAGTTTACTGTCCTCCTCTTTAAGTCACAAATCCATAAAAACATTTGAAATTGCCATCGCAAGGTAGAGAACGTAGTGCTATTAGTGCCATTAGTTAAACACTGTGGCTCAGCACAGCTTGCCACATGGGTTGTGTTGCCTGTCACACCAATTGGAAGTCTCAAGCAGAATGATCATCCGTTCACCTTACAGGTACTTTGCTTGCCCTTTCCAAATCCTTTCAATGGACTCCTATAATCAGATGGTTGGGGGGGGGGGGGAATTCAAGAATTCGCACCAAAATAAAAAAAAGAAGAAAACGCTCTTCAGATGCTTGCATTAATATTTACAAGCTCAAAACAAATACTGTAATACTTAACAGTAAATTCAAATGTGCTTAAGGAATCCTAACATCTGGGGTGAACCCAATGGAACATTAACCATGGTGTGAACTTTACAAACATTTCATCAATAAAACTGATAAAATATTCATTCATTCATTCATCTTCCATACCCGCTTCTTCCCGAGCTCAGGGTCACGGGGGTCTGCTGGAGCCTATCCCAGCTGTCTTAGGGCGAAGGCAGGGTGACACCCTGGACAAGTCGCCAGTTTATCGCAGGGCCACATAGAGACAAACAACCATTCACACTCACATGCACACCTACGGACAATTTAGAGCGTTTCATTGACCTGACATGCATGTTCTTGGACTGTGGGTGGAAGCCGGAGAACCCGGAGAGAACCCACGCAGACACAGGGGGAACATGCAAACTCCACACAGAAAGGTCCCAGGCCCGGAATCGAACCCACAACCTTCTTGCTGTGAGGCGGCAGCGCTAACCACTGCATGTCGCCCCTGATAAAATATGATTTGTTAATTTGATTAAGTTAAAAAAAAAAAATATTGCAAAGAATCTAATTTCACTACTTCGTGAATGTGTAGATACGTTAGAGAACACTTTTTCTTTACCCTAAATTGGAAGTTTCATAAGTTTAGGCGGTACATTCCAGGTTCGTTTTCTTCTCAGAATCTTTCAAAGATGACTCACAGTGGACATCAAAGAAGTCAGTGAGCTCAAAGGATTTAATTTGGTGAGCAACTGTTGTAAGTGACTCTCAGATGAATCATGTATTTTCAGCTCAGTCATAACATATAAAACCTCATCTCTCACTCTGTACTGGATTTCCGTCAGATAAAGTTCACAGGCCATCAGATGTGAAAACATAATAAAGACGTCACACAAAAACTCAATATCACAAAAAATAATGACAACTAATAATTTTAAGATAGAGCCCTGTCAAAGCTTACAAATTTCATTTTCATTGTCTTGCGTCTTGTTTAGTTTGGTTAATGTATTTTTTTATCCAAATGTATGTCTTACATTTCTATACATGTAATGAATGTTAACTGAAATAAGATAAATTATGAAATAATCACAGACATTTCAAATGATGTGAATGACTTTAAAAGCACTTTAATTTGAAGGCATTTTGCAGTCCTTTCAGTCTAATTCTGATATTTCCAAATTATTACTCCAGAAATTGGACATCAGTTCCTCAGGCATATCTTTCAACAAAATAGCTAAAAGATCCAGGTTTAAATGCCAGTTTGAATAAAGCTATGAAAGCTTGCATAGCAACAATGCCCAGTAGCCACAAGACTTAGCGTAAGGTGAATCGTTAATGGAGGTTATTGATTTTTGTCAGTATAGCACTTATACATAATATGAACAAAAGATTCCACTGCGTTTTAGCGGGAGTGAACAAGCCTTTGTTCCTCACTTTTGGTTAATCTGAGAATGATGCACTCAGGCTGGATTGTCCCTACTGGCCACTTTATAAACATGCCGGGGGGGCAACCCTCTTACAAAAATGGGTAGAATGTTAAGCTTATAAATCGGAAAGCTTTTAAGTAAGCAATACATATTTCCATATGTCACCCACTGAAACTTTATTTCTTCCCTGAAATGTAATTGATCTTGTGTGAACCAGTCAAAATGTCCTAATAAGGTTTTGATTTGTTGTTTTTTTGTTTGTTTGTTTTTGTTTTTTAAGAAAACAAAAGTCCATCAAACGTTCCTTTCACACAAAATAAAGACATGGAAACGAAAATATATACCAAAAAAACTACTGTCTTGCGTCGGTCTCAGTCACATGAACTACATTTCCCAGATGCAGTGGTGCGGTGTTTCTTTCCCATAACCCTTTGCGCCGTCCTACCGCTTTCAGATACGAGAAGGTCGCATAAAGCAGCGTCGTATACCGAAGAAAGAGCGAGAAATCATGCTGGGACAAGCTGTGAGGCGATTTGCAACGTCTGCTGTGCGTTCTTCACACTATGCTGAAGGACCAGGGAAGGTGAGATCATCTCTTCGACGTAGCTATGTTTTAACGCGGGTTGTTATTTGTTTCCGGCCTTGTCTTTAGCCACATGCTAACCGTAGCTAGCGTCACCTGGAGGTCATAGCTGTCATTCTGTAGTACCATGACTACAGGAAGGGAAGCTATCTTGAGATTCTGATCACTCTGCCTTGTTTATTTGAATGTATTTCATCCAAGAGTCCTGCTAATTACCATACATGTAACTTGTGTGACGATGTGTTGGTTAGCGGAAGAGGGGTATCCTCATGTCTGTGTATATATACTACACACTCGCTAGCACTTCAGATTTGTTACGTCAAAAATTTGTGCGGGGGGAATTTCGCTGTATTTCCTTGTTGTGTTCCCCCCCCCCCCCCCCCCCCCGGAAAACTCTGATATACAACTAGCCCCTTTACTGTCAGCGTTAGTGTTAGCATGGTGTCAGTACTTCCTGTTAGTTGCTATAAGGTCATTGCCGCGGTTACGCTATCTACCGACACTTGCAAAGCTGTATAGCCAAGGTTTCAATCACTTGCTTGTTATGATGAAGGAGCTGAATTAATAGAAAGGCAGCTCTTAGCTCTTGTTTCATTTTGACTGTAAATTAACTTAACTAAATTAAATTTACGATCATGGTTGCTAGCACCTGGCTAATACAAATTCCAAACAGAAATTTGCCCTACTATGGCTTGGAACGTTATCATAGTTGCGTGCAGTACATTATAATTGGAATTATTCCCGACCTCCTTTGACCTTGTTGTCATCCATTGTCATCTACTGTCTTCCTAGCAACCATTTGATATTTCCGCGTGTTATTGCTTTCTGCTTAGATACCGTGAACTTTGTGCACATAGTTTTATATGTTTACATTTCTTTCCTAAGTGAAAATATTGATACGTGCCAATTACACTTTATCAGTATTTACCCAGTCTCAATGCTCTTGTCTTTTCACAGAACCTGCCATTCTCAGTGGACAACAAGTGGCGTCTGCTGGGCATGATGGTGTTGTTCTTTGGCAGTGGCTTCGCCTTCCCATTCATTGTTGTCAGACATCAGATCCTGAAGAAGTAAAAATGGCACTGTGCCATGATCTGTCCTTCAAGGTAACTTAAGCCAGGTTCCCTTTACACACAGTTTTGAAATGACTCAATTTCCCTTGATTGATGTTTTGAGATTTTATTTTATAATTATTACTTGCATACATACATGTGTATGTCTGTCATTTCTCTATTTGAAGTGGCCCTTTTTGCAACAGCTCCCTCCATCATTCCTGCCTTTTAATTACTGTGTCAGTTAACATCTGACATTCATGTTGAGTTAAAATATCTTAGAGCAGCCTGCATTGCTTGCTATTTAATCTGACTTGGAAAATGGTTTAGTTTGTAAATGATCCTTTATTTGTACCGACTGTTGTACTGTTGTCAGTATTGCCTGGAAGGTACCTTATCATTTGTGCACAGTTGAATTCATTTATTTGTCTCCCCTCCAGGTTGACATTCGCAAGATATTTATCCATCAGTCCTGTCCAAACGGAAGAATGGAAATCTCTTAATGTTCTTTGTAAATAAAGTTTCCTCAAACACAGAAGGCCATGATATTTTTTTTTGTCACTTTTTACCCAATGTTTAAGTACTAAAAAATTAGTAATTAAAAAATGATAAGCATTAGCTGCAGTGGTTCTTTACCTTATGTATGAAGGTAGAAAAATCTTGAATGGTACATAAAATTCACTGGATCCCTTTTACTGGGTTTGGCCATGTAGCATTTAGCTGTTTAAAGTATATGTTGTCCTAGTTGTATTGCTACAACTGCATAGAGACAATGAGTCGCTTATTCAATGTTCATTTTTTGGGCAGTTCAGCATATTGGTTAACCCATGACTTTAAATCAAATCCTTTAGGGGGTTTAGTTTGCAACCAAGGAGTAAATGAACAAAGAGGTAAATTGAAAAGGAGATTAGCTTTGAAGAGTCCAGGCTGACTTTCAGGTGCATTGTTCTCACATCCTATAGCACATCTTTTAGATTAAACCACCTGAATAACTCATTTTAATTCCATTAACCCATGCCCCTGGCTATAATTATTCTAGCACAGTGTTGGTGTTAGAACAGCTATGAATGCCTTCTAACAGAACAAAGGAAGTGTATAAAAAAGACTGCATGCACCAGCTTTCAGATCTGTTTCATGCAGGAAATTTAGCCTGACTGCTTGTGCTGTATAGCACCATTTTGGCAGATAAGCATAAAGCCAGAGGGAGGGGGGGCAAGTGTTGTTAAAAAAACAAACAAACCTGCTGTTTCATCCCTTTTGTAAACTATTAGCCTCCCTGTTGTTCACACGATACACAAGGTGCAACAGCTTGTAAAGCTGTCGGTTGCTTTCGTCCTTTGTGTACCGTCACGCTGTTTCGTTTGCTGCACAGCGGAGTATTGGGCACGCGCTGGCGGTGATAAAGTTATCGGACATCTAATGAGGTCAAAAGGGAGTCGATATTTTATAGGTGTGCTTTATTGTCGAAGGTCTAAATGAGGCTGACCTTTGTTAGCGCCGCGGTGGCGGGGAGGGAAGGTTGCCTTGGTCGAACAACTGCGCGGCATTCGAACACAACAGCATGCGTCATCACAAACCAGTCTGGGAATCTGTAACTTGCGGCTGGCACCTGCACAGGCACGAAGTTGGTTCAGGTGGTGAAAGCAACAGTGCCCCCCTTTGGGTGTCGAGGCAGAAGACACTCAACAGCGGCGTGCCCTTGACTGGGATCCAGTCCTTCCTAGTGGAGAAGTTGTGGTGTAGTGCACTAACTAATGCAGAAATTAAAGTAACTTTTTTTTTTTTTTTAATGAGACCTCTTTGTTTGGAAAATATTATTATTAAATAGTTTGACCCTGATTTTACATATTTCTTGGGAGGAAATAGTCAAAGCTATTTAAACACAGTCTCCATTGTTGCATCTCTTGCTTTCCTTTTTCCTGTGTTAGCGCTTTGGCCATCTCAGCACTGCACAATAATCCTTTCCTGAAAAAAAAATCAGCACTCGTGAGTTTATAATGAACAGCGTTAGCGTGCCTTGGTTGTCGTCCTTCAGCTCCTCTCATGAGTCACACACTCCATTGTTTGTCTTTTGGAGTGCATCTCAAAGATCGCTCTTTGCTGCGACGGCGGGAGCACTGCAATGCCACTCATGACTAATGAGCCTCAGTGAAGTGATGCTTCACACAAAGTCTTATCACTGGGGTAAAGGTGGCGGTGGAAGAAGCCATCAGCATTGTGTTAATTAAACAATTGCAGAGCGTTGCAGTTTGGTTCCGACGCGCTCGACTGTCTGGGACTGATGGTGAGCCACACTAAGAGGGTTCAACTTCTGGTTCTGGCTCCTTTCTAAAGTCACTTCCTGTAGCGGGTTAAGCTATTTAGACCAGTTTAGGTAAACCCAGAAGGCACTTTTGATTGCAGATGGCTGAAAAGCTCATGTTCTGTTCCTCCTCGTATTTGATTTTATCCAACTGTTGATAATGCACGGATGTAAAGGATGGTTATAGTACATGAGGGGAAGCCACTGTGAGTTGAAGACACGTTGCAGGCTGCATTACTTTAATCTGTCATATATTCAGCACAAGACCTGGATGCAATCGTAAGACTCTTGCCAAACTGAAATTTGTCCAGGGCAGAAGGTTTATCATAATGAAATGCTTTCTCTCCCACCACCAATGTGACACACAGTTCCCTATAGACACATATTTTTTGTTCCAGCCAACTTTGCAGTTTTCAAACTAACTTTATACTCTACAGCTGGTGTGAAACAGTCCCTGTACGAAGGCCCTTTAAGTGAACAGAACAACCAAGGGGACGCTAATTTTAGAAAGCACTCTGTGGTTCCTCTGTACTGTGCGTTTGTGCTAATTTCAGATTGTCCTCAACATTTGGACCCCTTTTAAAGAAAAGTGAAAAAAACAGATTACATAGACATGCACTTATTTCTCATGAGGGTATAAATTTAGACTGGCATCAACACTTTGAGAGATCACATTTAGTGGATAAAAGCAAAGGGGAGCTGGGAGAACATGCACTGAGTAGCAGATTCTTCCTTTTTCATATACTGTATATATAAATGTTTGATCAAGTCTTGACCAACATGTGCTGCTAACAGGGACTTTTAGGAATCCTGGCTGATGCCAGGCTGCAGCCTTGAGCACCAATTAGATGCCGGGGTGCTACCTGGAGATGGACCAAGCTGCAGTGCAGCACCGGCGACTTATGAAAAGTACATAAGAGTGCGCTGACACCAAGTGTGTTCCAGGAGGAGGCCCACGGTGCCCACGGTGCCCACAAGCCCGCATAGTCTGCATCACACATTTCAGAAGGGCTCGCCACATCCCCACTCTGTGGCACTTGCAGTGTCTGCAGGAAGGAAGTGGTGGGGGTGAGAGAAAGAAAAAGAATACATTACAGGAGGATTACGCAGCCAGCATGCCAAGTCTCTTGCAGGAGTTTGTCATACTGAATTAAGCATGTAAGAGTGGGAGGAAGTGAAAAAGGGAGGGAGCGCTCGTGTGCATGCCGCGCGTGAGTCTTCTTTTTTTCCACAGTTTAGGCCTTCATTAGAGCCAATATCTACTAAATTCATTTTTGTAAATCTTCCAAACACTTTCTTTCCATTCCGGAGCGCATCATTAAAGCAAAGTGAAAGTCATTAAACATCGGTACCATAGCAGCTTGCGGTCGTTGTTTACCCCTACAAAGCGCTAACAAAACAGACAGTTTACCTACAATTATGCATGACACGTGGTGGAAACCCTCCTCTGCATACAGTAATGCCCCACTTTTGAAGCATTACATTGTTCCTACCACCCCCCCCCCTTTGATCCCACAAACCACTAATGCTCTTACATATACGGCCAGATATGCAAATGGCCTTATTTGCAGCGGTTGTGGCCATTCATCGCAGCCTCCGAAGACTGCTCACTGAGAGACTTTTCTGCATCTCACGTGTGGAATCTAATTATAGACTCATTTACACTTCAGAGGGGGAGATCGCGGGCCTGCATGGCGTAGCGTAACGGGCGTGCAGCCATCTAATAAAAAAAAAAAGAGGAGAGAGAATGCCTTCACTTACAGGCGCCCATCTCACCTCCACCCGCAGCCGGAGAGCCTCAACAATGAGAGGTGTGAGCTGTTGGTGTGCGACCGCGCACCCGTCAGTGATTGACAGTTACATAAACATTTACTTATTCGGAGGGAGAGTGGGTGCCTGGCGAAACACTCTACAGACTTAATTACCCCTCCGGGTGAGCCAAACAAGCTCTAATCAGCACTTTGTTGTGAACATCCTGCACAGCTAGCGTTTCATCGTACCATTCCAATCAGTATATAACAATCAAAAACAGTGACGCTCACCGCGACAGGCCCGCCCATCGGCAAAGAGGTGAAAGCGGCTGTTTTTTTTTTCTCCCCCCCCCCGCTTTGCCTCGCGACGCCACGCTGCCAGTCAATAAAGTTTTCAAGGGCACGCCGAGCTCCCTCGAGTTTCCACTAAGCCTATCGTCCCCCTCCCCTAAACTCCCACCACCCTTCCCCTGTTTACCGCGCACCACCTTAAAGATGCTGACTGAGAGGCGCAGAACTGTCAAGCGCGGGAAGATGAAGTGCGCGCGCGCCTCCCACTCCGAGGGAGCGCGGTGCCTCCTCTGGATCAGCCGGGAACTCCGCACAATTACTCCAGATCCTCCAGGGAGAGGGTTGCTGAGAGGAGATGGATGCTCGCAGGATTTCAGGTTGTCTCATACGTGGGTGTATGGCTGCATTACTGTGTGTCATTGGGGGCGAGAAGGGTGTCAAAGGGGCTTTTGATTTCTGTACCAAAATGAATCATCCGGAACGCCGTCAACACCTGGGTGGCTGGATTTGGTCTGACTTCTGGAAGTGAAATCGCAATTATTCGTCTTGCCAACTTTCAACAGAGTTGCATAACTAATCGGCTTCCTTTGAGTTGATCAAATCAAGCCGGCAAACTGCTGCCAGCTGCCGTGACGTGGGAAAAACATCAAGTGACCCAGAGCCCTTGAGCAGGATAAAAATGTAAAAAAAATTATAAGAAAAAAGCACAACTGTTGTTAATGGACAATGCATTTTAACTTTACTCCTCTTGATTCCCTTTGGTAGAAGGTTTAAATAGCAGTGACGGCATCCTGCAAAATTTGCAACCTGATTGGTCCGCATCCCAGATTCAGACCTTCTATGGACTCTATCCCAGATGGACACGTGAGATGAATCCACGGGGATTTAGGAAACGAGCGGCCTTTGTCATCTATTAACATTGCAACCCCTCGGCTAAGAAAAAACCTACAGCGAACTCTGCGGCTGCTGGCCCCGTTTCCAGCAGCCGCAAATGTGATGTGAAGCCAAAGGAGAAAAAGTATGTCATATGCCACTTCAGGTTCCCTGCACATTTGGCGTAATGAGAAAATAACGGAAGCGGAGACCTGGCAGGGACCGCAGTCAAGATCTGAAAGCGGCATTATCTCTACATCCCCTGCAGCCCACTTCAGTCTCTCAAACAGTCTTCAGTTCAATAATGTAACACTACTCACTGCCAGAGTTAATGGTAGCAAGTTTCAGGGTGAAAAAGTTTTCATTTGAAATAATCATGCCCACTTCAGTCCACTTCGCCCGCATTAAGCCATATGCTAATGGCTCTGAAGGGTCAGATGGGAATGGATGTGCGTTCTTCTCTCACACTTCATGCAATATGCAGCACATTTTGAATTTAACTCCGTGCCCTTTCGATGAGACGTAGCTATTTGTCTTCCATTTCATCAGACATTTTCTAAAAGTAGGAGGTGCCGCACTCTTTTGTCAGGCATTAATGTGTGTCGCCCGCAATGAATGAAAACCGAGCAGTCAAAATGTGCTTTGCTTTGAACTGTCAAAAGAAATCTCTGTTTTGAGAAACGGCCATCGTTGAGAAGAGGCCACCAAAGATATATTTTGCTGTTGCTGCATATACTATTGTGCCATTTGTGAAATTGAATAATACCAAACAAATGCTCCACATAAATGTCAGCAGGTTTTTTTTTTCTTCCACTGCAATGAGCTGGATTCTGTGTTATCCCCACAGAGGAGAAAACAATACAGCACGTCGTTGTTACTAATGCAGCGGCAAGTTGCTTTTTGCAGCAATGAAACCGTGGGAATCTAATGTGGGAATAAGGCTTGTCAGGAGGAGCCTACTGGAAATGGAAAGTGAGAGGGATAAGGGATGGGAGGAGGAAAAAGTAGTTTATCATTTGTTTTTGCAGATTTCTTTGGTCCCACCGACAGGGAATTGTTTTGGTTTTTTTTGTTTTTTCAACATTTTCTGGGCCAGAAATTGTTTCTTTTTCTCTCGAGTGGTCTCCCTCCCTCGGTGCTCTCACCAGAAGCTTCTAACCCACAGCGTTTCACACAGACGGAGGAACCTGCCGCAGCAGACCGCTCTCGCACACACCAACACAAATAACTCAAAAACAGATGCACAGACATTTGCTCCGGTATAGCTGAAATATGTCTACAGCGCTCACACAAACACACGCGTGCATCAGCATTGTGTGAGGCAAAAGAAATCCATCACATTCCTGTTTCAAGCTGCAGCCTGAAGCCATCTATGCTACCTCACCGTGCACACATTAAGAGAGAAAGCCATGCAGCCCTCTCTGGCACATTGTTTATATTCTGTATTATTTTTTTATTTTATTTTATTCCGTATTTATTCTTCCGCTCAGACAGCTGGACCGTAGACAGAGAGAGGTGCGGGTAGAAAAGCAGGCAAAGAAGCTGCACAGGTGCAGGAAAGCATATGTACCATCGTTCCCATTGGGAAACAAACACTGTTGTGAAGGCAGAGTCAGCAGGTTTTATTTCTTTTCTTCCAACTTTGTCTTCACTGTATTTTTGCGAGGTTTCCGATAGAGCTGTGCAGTTTTCTCCCAGGCCAGATCCGCAGAGGTACAGATTCTGGTGCGCAGCTGCTCCCGTCCTACGTTGCATGACAGCTCCCCCAACTGGGCGAAAACAAAGCTATCATGCCGCCACGTGTAATGAATTCTGGGTAATTGCAAATATTTGCAGCTGCCACATGGTGAGATAATTGCTCCGCTGGAATCCACACCCTTGACAGCTAAAAGATTTTTGTCCCCCCCTGTTCCCCCAGATTAATAAACGACTTAGAGCAAACCCAACTTTAAAAAAAACACATTTAGCGTTGCGCGGCCAGAGTGCGCAGAAACACTCTTTGATCTCGCAAAGAACAGGGGGCGTAAATGTTTCTTTTGAACGGGGCAACAAATCTCGGTCAGAGATAGACCAAAAAAATCGGAGCTAACTGTGCGGTAGAAATGCAAATCAAAGACCTGGTGTCTCACAGAGCTAGAAAGTGGGAAGTGGGCCGGGGAAAAGGCACAGCGGCTCCGGCTGCTTTGTTTTCATGCCCGACAGTCTCTTCCTGGACGCTCTTTGGACACCACAGATGTTTGGATGAAACGGGCATTCACACTCTGGGTTGGCCCCGGTTCAGTTGGGTCTCTGATCGGTGCCTTTGGAAATACAACGCAACCACATGGCGTCCCAGATCTCAGCCGCAAAACCTATCCACGCTACATCAAGACCAATAGCGTAACAGGGCCAAATACCTTGGCTGCCTCTTTTCTCCTGAACAGGCGCAAGTAGTGGTTGAGCAAATTAGGCGATAGCTTGAACGCAACACAGTCTGACACGCAAATTGCTTGCCAGCTTGGGGGTTAAACGACCCGAAAGATTGTTGGGAATATTCCTGTGCAGCCCATAATGTATGCATGAGGTGTGTTAGGAGTGATTTTACCTACCCCCGATCTCCTCGCAAGACAATCGGGGCTTGATGTGAAACTGTGAATATTAAACATGTTCAGCCGTTCATGTTCAGAGATTCTGGTGTGTGTTGGGGGACCGTTCGCACTTTGAATTTTCAGAGCAACAGCCAATCAGGAAGCAAGGAAACGGTCAACGGCGTACACGGTGCATGGTGTCATTTCGTTTCTCAATCGATCAGGATCTTGTGCCAGACTTCAGCTGAGCAGGTTCCTCTTTTCTCTGAGACCCACAATAGATAGATAGATAAATAGATAGATAGGTAGATAGATAGATAGATAGGTAGATAGATAGACACTGCTCTTCCACCCTTCACTGGATTATTAACTGTCTCCCACCCACCATGAGGATCATCTGCCACTCCAGGGAGGGATATTCTCCCGCTCCTCCTACTCAGCTATGACCTGAAAAAAAATGTGAAGTCCAAGCACCAAAAAGTCTCCTGTCGTGTCTGGTTTTACTTTATCGCCTGTCTACCCGCGCTGTGTCTACTATCTGCAGATTGAACTGTCCAGCACTGCAAACAATCTGCAGTCCTCCTCCTCCTTTTCCACCCCCTCTGACCTGTGGACGGCTGGCCACCACCCAACCAAACTGTCTAATCAAAGGCCCGCCTCCAGGAAGTGACCGCGATTCAGACCTCATCTCTTAGGCCCGCCTCAGATTGGGAGCTCCTAATTGCAGGACTGTGTCCTTTTTTTTTTCTTTTTCTTTTTTGCAATCTGCTCCCTGTCCATTTCTCCACTCACAACAAATTGAATGTGCCTCAAATTCTTACATTCTCATTTATTCTTCCTAATAGCCTGTGCTAATCAAAAAATTAATCATCAGCTAACTTTCATCTTGCTGGACCTTTCAATTCTGGGATAATATGGGATAATAAATGCGGAATCACTCAGTTAGCCTCGTCCACTTTGCAATTACAACAGAATTAGTTAGAGAATTAATAAAAGAGCTTCTTCTTCGCTAATGCTGATTCTCCTTCTGTGTGTGTGTGTGTGTGTGTGTGTGTGTGTGTGTGTGTGTGTGTGTGTGTGTGTGTGTGTATGCACATGGAGGTAAAGCAAAACAAAAGTATCCCCCCCGCTCCATAGCCTCTTCACACTGATAGGAGAGGCCAAGATATCCAATTAATCAGAGGGGTTAAAGTTGACTTTCCCCTGGCTGGTCCAATCACAGTAGGTGCCTCGGTTAATTTGGTGAACAAAGTCAAGGCAGGGGTGGGCGGCCGCTGAGGGGAAAGCCATGCAGGAAGAGAGAAAGGATGGATGGGAGAAAGAACGATAAGGACTGAGGGAAGGATCCCACCCCCCCCACACACCCACCCGCCAGCTCAGCATGCATGGCAAATGAGGACGCAGGCTGCACAAAAAAAAGCATTTGCTGAATGGCTATTAGGAGAAATCGGGCCACCTCAGGAGAAAGTAAAAAAACAAAACTTTTGCAGGAGCAAAGAAAGGAGTTCACCGACGCTGTTGTCCCTCGGAATTCTTTGTCCTCCCAAAAATGTCATTGCAACTTTTCAGCTTTGTCAAATACCTGAGTTCCCTCACAAAAACGCTGTCCGCAGCAATTTATTTTTCCCTATCGCAGAGCCTCGACGTGGGTATGTGGGTATATACCATCAGGTGCATCATCCTAACCTGGAAGATAATTACTCTCCAGTATGCTAAGGAGAATTTCTTAGATGGATGCCGCCAAAATACACCTCATTGGGACTGAAAGTGAGCAGTTTGAAGTGCGGCAGGCAGTCGCGGATGATGCTCAGGCACATTCACCATCAGTGCTACAGTATATATAAAGACATTCACAACAGTTTTGCCACAGCGATTGAAGGAAAACTCAGATTCACCATCTTTTTCTTGCCTTTCCCCCATCATATCATATCATCATATCTTCTCTCTCTCTGTGTTTCATGAAAATACAGCAATGCAATCGGCACACTTTTTTGAGACCCTTTTATTTATGACAACAGATCAGAATTTTTTCATGTTTTTTTTTTATTTTTGCTTTTTTTTTCTGTTCAGGTCTGTGAGTCCGTTTCAAGTTTGTTTCCTTTTGTAGTATAAGTGTCCCATTTTGTTTTTCGTTACTTACCCTTGAGGACACCTTTTATTCAGTTTTTATTTATTTCTATTATACACATATATATATATATATATTAAGAAAAAAAGTTAAACAGCCATTGCCAAAGTTTCACTATTGTTTCGTCATTTCCTCCATGCTATCATAATCATCTTTTGAATAAGGCTCAGAGCAGCATTATCTTGATGCAGTGCCATCATGCCACGCAGTGCCCTTATTCTCAGTAAATGTTTTTCATCTATCCTTGAAAAGCCTCCCCCATGGCTATATCACAATATTTCATTTCATTACTTTGGGTGTAATTTTCGCAGGGAAGAAGTCGGACCGACTATGTAAGCTTAATTCGATGCAGCTATGGTCTTTTAGAGTTTGAAATTGAATTTTACCCACCTTCAAAGTCTGCTAACACAATTAAGCTTAGTTCTTTGACTTTAAATGTGATTTCACTCTGAAGTGTCTTTGTTCCGAATGTCTATTCTTAGACGTTAATTGCATTTTTAGTCTGTGTTGTTGAGCGAGTGTAAAATTGGGCATTTATGACACCTAGCTTATATCTCTCTTTACAGGCTGTCCTTCGATCAAGCACTTCACTGAAAGGTGAAATGAATACTTTGGGAGGAATGTGAGTGACTATATAATTCTTAATAATGGCAACAAAAATGATTTCAGGTTGTATTTTCTTCCCTCCACTTCTAAATTGTCCTTGTATTCTGATTGAGTTTTATACACAAAGGGCCTCCTTTTGGTCGCCGTAGATATCAAAGGTTCATTAATTTACTTTCTTTAGTATGATCCCAAAAAGGGCTCTTAGCATTTTGGCGAATGGTCTGCTCCACAGAGCAAGAAAGATTATCCTATTAACCAATGCTGTCTGTCACTCTCTTTAATTTGCAAGGAACAGGTCTGATTCGATTTTAATAGACACTTAAATGCAGACACACACAGGTCAGGCTCCCACAAATGCCTCTGTGGTAGCCCACAGAATCATTTCATTAGGGTAAAAGAAAAACTTTGTTTTAACACAACCAACCTATTTTAAATATCATTTATTGAAGTTATTGTGAACTTATTTGATACATGGGAGTAGTCTTTCCCCCCCCCCCCCCCCCAACTCTAAACAGGATCTTTGTCACAGATTTATACATTCATAAACAAACATACACTGGCGTATAACATAGCAGTTCACTTCAGTGGGTTGTCGTTAATATAATGCTAGATTCCCAACTGATTTAGTATT
This sequence comes from Nelusetta ayraudi, assembly GCF_046127955.1. Taxonomy (NCBI): domain Eukaryota; kingdom Metazoa; phylum Chordata; class Actinopteri; order Tetraodontiformes; family Monacanthidae; genus Nelusetta; species Nelusetta ayraudi. The sequence goes on from NW_027466230.1 coordinate 939,323, forward strand.
ATGATGGTTTTTATAATGTGCTCTTTGAACTGTGTACTAAAAGTCAAACACATAATGTCAAGTCAATTCTAATACGCTGGATTCCTGTTTAATCGGGATCATTACTATGTGCCACACTATATATACACATCTAGTGGGAGATTAAATGTGCAAACCAACAAGTTTTTGTTGTTTTTTTAATTAAAGGAAAACTGTAGGGTTCCTGCACAATGTTCAACAGTTTCATGAAACTTGCATGAGTGAAGGTAGGAACGAATGATTATAGGAATTCAACCAGTGGAACCTCATGGGATGTGGGGGTTTCTTTTGGCACAGATGATGCCCTGGTAGTGGAAGGAGGAGGGGTTTAATGATTGATTGAGAGACTGGGCGAGGGTTAGGGGTGATTGAGGGGGAAAGCGTAGGGAGGAGAAAGGGGAGGGACGTGGGGTTGGTGAGTTTAGGAGGCGGTGGAACAGTTCGCTCTATCATCCCCTCCAAGACTCCGCTGGGATTCAGAGTGAGAGACAGTACAGAGCAGCACAGAGACAAATCACTTATCTTGACCTTTTAGAGAACAGCTACATACAGTCGTAATCCACGGGGGGTGGAAGGGCTCTGGGAGGTGTGTTACCATCTTGTTTTTATGCATTTCGTACACTAGTGCTTTTGCTATGTTGTTTATATGCTCTGTGACCAAAGACCACGTAGAAAGACTTTTCAATAGCAACCTGCATTGCTTGCAACAGTCTCACACATGTCAGCAGATGTACCACAGGTGCAACAGGGTGAATCATGTCTGTCAGTCAATGTCTGGTGGGCTTTCAACTTCTGGTCCCTCCTACAGAACTGCAGTACTGATCCGTCCTTTGGCAGCTGCTGCACCCGATGAAGGTTTACAAGGATGCCGCTGCTAGGTGCTGGGTAGCATTCACGGAGATGTAACAGCACAGGAAGTGAGGAAGCACCCAGAGTAGGGTCTGGCAGAAAAGGCTTGTTTGGGTTGTGGCCCTTATACTGGAAAGAGTAGTTATCCACCGCTGGGTTCTTGCCATGGTTTTGGAGCTAATGATGTGTTATATACCATGTGTCAAGACTTCACCTGCTCTGGCTCCAGCTTGACTAAGAACTCTTATTTCTCCAGCCTGCAGGTCTCCGCAGAGGCTTGTTCAGGGACATTCATCATTCTTCCATTCTTCTTTCGATGCTCCTACGCTGCTGTTGGAGCACGTGTCCACTGCAGCATGCAATGCTGGCATGTTCTTGAAGCGCAGACGGTCGGTGTAGCTAGCGTAGCCTTCTGTGAAGGTAACATTCACTCTTGCTTTTTTTCTCTTCAAGCCGCTTGATGGCTTCCTGATTCCGATGAGGTAGCTTCAAAAGTAGCTTCTCACCGCATTGATGGGATCACACCCATCTCCCATAAATGATCCACATTAGCACCTACATTGCTTGGAGAAGGAGCAAATATATGGCTATATGTATTCTGAAGGGCCTTGTAAGGTCCATCCCAGACGTGTTTTCACTGCAGCTGGCCCTCCAGGAGGGCCCATGCGAACGGGTTCAATGGGCGTGATCAAGTGTGGGAAGTCAGAGCCAATCAGTAGCACAGGGTGAATGTTGTTCAGAGCTGAAAATGGGAGCCCTGCCAGGTGTCTATATCTCTGTTGCAATTTCTCAACTGGTTGAGTGTGCTCTGCCAGCCCCAGTTGCTCAGCTGTGAAGGCATCCTGGATCTTGAATCTCCTCTTTGGTTCTGCAGCCGGCGAAACGACAAAAGAGACGGAGGCCCCATGGACCGGCTGTATTTCTTGACGGATCGTGCGCAGTGCTAGGTCTTCTGGCCTGCCCTTGAGCCCCAGCTCCTCTGCTGCAGCATGAAGAAGGATGGTCCGCTCAGATCCATCGTCCAGGACCGCGTAGGCCTCAAGGGATCTGTTGCCATTTCTTATGATGACCTTGGTGACCTTCAGCAGAACCTTGCGATTGTAGGTTGGCCGATCCAGATACAGGACATCAGCAGTGGGTTGAGGCTGAGTAGCCTCCGTTCTCGCGTTTACTTCATGCAGCACTAAAAGGTGTCTCCGCTTGCACATCTTACACCGAGCTTTCAGAGTGCACTTAGACGCTTGATGGCTTCGGCCACAGCGCCAACACCTGTGGTTGGCTCTAATCCACGCCTCCTTCTCTTCTTTGCACAGCAGTTTGAAGTCTGCACAGTTGTTCAGATGGTGTTTTCTGCTGTTGCAGTATGCACAGTAAGCTTGCCATTTCCCCACTTTGCTTGGCTTGCTTACGTGAGACTCTGCAGCTGGGATAGTGCTGACCTGGTTTCCAGGCTGGTGGTCTCTACAGTTCTCTTTCCTTCCATCGGTTTGTTTAGTTTCCTCATCTCCCACACTGTCAGCGCACACGTCAAGCTTACATTCTAAGCACTCTGCCAAGTTTAAAAGCGTCGGCGAGGTAACGTTCCACAGATGTATGAATCCTCTGAAACTGTCCTTCAGGTCATGAGCTAGTTTGGTCAGATGTCTGACCGCATGGTCAGCACATTTCAGTTCCTTGCAGCCTTGTTGCCCTTGCTTTTCAAGCATATTCACTATTGAACGAACACGGCGAGCAAACATGCGGAAGGCTTGTACATCACCATCACAGGTGCAGGGGCCTTGTCTCCACCAGATTGCTTCGTCTAGGGACTGCATCCTCAGTCATCCAGGTACTTTCTCACCGTAATTTTCCAATATGCCTTAAAGGACCACTGAAAAATAGTTTCTAAGGTGATTGGATAGTCCAAATCCCTGTGATAAATTGGTCACAACTCATAGGTAGTTCCAAAAGCAAGAAATAGTGGAAGTAGTTCTCGAGAAGCTCAATAGTTGGCAGTGTAGGTTTAACCTCTTGCTGTTAGGTGTAACAGAAGACCCATACATAGCTTACAGTGGTTTTAACATTTTACTGCTTTGATGTTACTTTACTCTTTAGTCATAGTTCCAATCTTAGCTTTAATCTCTGCCTGCTTATCTCTTTAGTCCTTTTGTCCATAAACTGTAGCCTCGAGTCCTAATAGTACTGCCACTGAGGCAGCAACCACGCTAGTCCGTTTAGCAGTAACAAACAACTCATAAGGGCTTCTGTAGTATGTTTTGAAAAGATTTAATGAGTTAATTCTTACCCTTGTATCTCCCACATTATTGTTAGTGCATGATGGTTATGGAATCCACCAAAATTTAAGGCTAGTTGAAAATGATGTCTACCGGCACTTGGCTGGATGGATGAGATACATTTTAAGAGTTGAAACTTGAGCGATGAAGTAACTGTACAAGGTTAAGGAAGTAGCCCTTTAGTTCTTGCATGTTGCTGGAAAAGATAAGACGGAAAGAATAAAGGCCTTATTTCTAATTTAGTACATGCTCTTTTTCATTTGATCTTTCAGTCTCAAAACTCTGTGGAGTCCATTAACCCCATGCTTCATAATCAAAGGGAACACCATATTTCAATGTAAATGCTCATACAGCTTTTTGGTTCCTCCCTCATTTGTTCCAACTGGATCAAAATCTTTGCTACAGTGCCTTCAGCACCAGCCTCCACCCTGTGAGCAGTTCATTGAGTTTTCAGTGCTGAGACTTACACTTTACATGCCTTCATTATATTTCTTTTGCCTTCATTAAATTCTAAGTGCTATGATTCTGCTGCTTTTGATTCGAAAGCAGTTCCCTGCACTCCTTTTTCCCTTGGTGTACAGCACACATGGGATATTACCTGCAGTGATGTGCAAGCAGCTATGCAGCATTATGGGCCCTTGACTTTTTCATTTGCTCCAGCTAAGAGTTTGGCATGATGGACTAGTTACTGATGCTGCCTGTCACTGAAGTGTGCTCTGCACTCTGATCTACATCGTTCCGGGCTCTAAGTACTACTTCATGCCCTGAGCAATTATGGGCGGCTTCACTATAGTGTGCAAGAGAGAAAGCCGTAGATGTATTGGTGGGAACAGTTCTGTTTCTTGATATTGAATAATTCATCTGTTACATTACTGCAGTGATGATTTAGATTGTATCCCGCGTTGCTTTAAATCACTTGAACCTGCAGACTCTTAACAGCTTACTCTCTGCCATGGAGCTTCTTCTTGTGATGTGGGTTTACCAAAAATATGTTTCAAAAATTGTGCCGTAGCTGTAACATTCCCCCGGCACTCCCCTTTATCACGTTTTCTGTGAATCCTTTCCTAGCCAGTCATGCAAAAGATTAACCTGGCATACCAGATGAAACGTTCCCTGAGTCCACAGTATTCATTTCATATATCCATCTGGCAAAGACACACAGCGTTTGGAGCGGACAAGTTTCTTCAGAAACAATGTGGAAATCAATTAGATAAACATGGTGATTGGAAATAGTTTCTAAATAGGAAATGTTTTTTTTCCTAAATGTATTAACCTAAGTTCCTGGCAGTTTAAGCAGTTTACAACAGTGTAAGGATTTGTACTGGGGCAAGGGATGGTATTGAATATACACCAATAAAACATTTTCTTGTGTTTGATCCCGCCCACTCTTCTCAGCACTGTTACACCTTTGATTGATGCAGTGTGGCTGGATCAGTTCATCGATTTTAACCAGACACTACAGTCCCTCACCTGTTTGCCACTAAAGCACCCTCTTTAATCATCATCCCTGCCATGCACACTCATTTAATCTGAGGGGAATCTCTATCAGTTACGCACTGAATACAGGTCCAATGGCTCACAGATGACAGGGGATGACTGGAGCAACCATTAAGGCACACACAATAGGATCGTGCCCTGCTCTGCACGTCCCAGTGAATGCGGCAGAGAAACAGGTTTAGTTTTTTGCACTAGCTTAAATGGCCGCCACAGGAAAGAAAAAAAAATGACAAATGATGCTATGCAGAATCATCCTAGAGGAACAGAGTGCTTCTTCTGCAGAGTAATTAGTTACACGAGAGCGAAAATACATGCCACTTTATTATTACAAATAATAAATGAGCGTTAGGCAGGCGGTAATGTGACCAATTTGTCTTTCTGAGGGTCGCTAATGACGCAAAACACTTGGCGTGAACTTGACAGAAAAAGAGCAGGTGAGCGGTGGTTATCAGCGCAAAAGCAGAAGAAGAAATGACACACGGAGTGCAGAATTTGTGCTGCAGCTCTCGCTGGGGTCAGCGATGCTGAAAAGACAGCTGGCCACTCCAGTCTTCTGTCGATCCATCACAGGAGATGGTTCCCGCTTGATGAAACACACAGAGAGACAGAGACTCTGCATAACCAGTCGACACTGATACAAACGTGAACTGATTAAAGGAGCTGAGGGAAACGATGCAGTTGCTATCCTTCGCCTTTGGATCCGAGCGGCGGAATGCTGTGAACGCTCGCTGACCTTCTCTAAATGGATTTGCTTCTTCTGTTAACAGGGGGACGTCCTTGTCTGCGTGCTCCGCGTGTCTCTTCCTGCGCTCATGAAATATCCTCCCGTCGGGTCCCAGGGCCACGGACCCTGGCCTGTCTGCTGTGTCTCTCTGTGCTGTGGAATATCAGAGAGGCCCCGCCTGCTTGCTGGTTGGCCATTCAAACGCCCACACTCAGCCTTAATGAAAGGCGTGAAATATTGCCCCGGGTGTCCAAAGTTTCAGCCAAAGCGACGTTAGTGAGGGCCACAGTAAAGCTGTGTGCTGTGTGTGTGTGTGTGTGTGTGTGTGTGTGTGTGTGTGTGTGTGTGTGTGTGTGTGTGTAACGCAGGCAGTGAGGGTAATGTGCACACAAACACACTTCGGCTCCCACCTCCTAGCCACAGCGGCGCAGACACTCGGCGAAGCCCAGGCGTCGTAAACAGGATTTATTTCATTTAATTAAGCTTTGGCACAATTACCTTTATTTACAGCCGCGTAAAGCGGGTGACGGGGAAACTCATAGAAAGATTTTGATTTCTGTTCGGCATTCCCTGCCGTTCCCATGATTAAAGGACAGCGCCCCAAAGTGGGTGTTTGCATCGCGGTGCTGCATATATATATATATATATATATTTATAGCTGGGCCAAGCCATTTCCTGCTCCACAATGCTGTCGTGTTGGTCTTGTTAATGAACATAATGCGGAGACATCCACCATGCTTTCTGTTGACTTGCAACTATTTCAAATTGGTTGGTGTTTTCTTTTTCTTACTTTTTATAGAAATGCCTCTTGAGAATCTGCATTTCTGCCGAATGACATCCATTATTAATGCTCAGCGTCCAAGCTCTCGGACGCGACCTTTTCTTCCCCTGCTGGCTCACAACCAGTCCTTTCAGGACTTCAGCTTCGACGTTACAGCAGCGCCATCTTCTGTTTCGTCCGCGAGCTCTCTTGGATTTTGGCAGCCATTGGTGGAATAAAATATATATCCAGATACAACAAAAACATGTGATTCTGATAATGGGGCCAGTTTTCTTGGACAACAAGTGAGTCTGTCTCCGGCTCTCAGACAACAGCTCCTATCACTGTGTCAGCCCAGCGGAACACATGGCATGTCTGTGTGTGCTGGCCTCCGGCCATGAGGCAGACTCACCCGGATCCGCTGTGACTGCTGGCATTGTTCTCAGTCCAGCGAGGACACAAAAACCAAACAAGAGCAAGAATCACACTGAATGCAACACAGTGGGTAAAATAAGGACACAGTAATTTATCAAATTAAGGCGGATATAGTTAAAAAGGTTATTTGTGTTTCTGGAATTCTTCTCTCACTGTGTTATCTGACCCGGTCAAAAGAACTACCCTGACACTCCATCACAGGATGCTCCTCCTGTTCCAAGATCTCACCAGTAGATGGAGCTTTACTCATACTTTTGTATAGACCCGCGATGGAAAGTGGAACGGCCTTAATGCATGTCACAGGATTTCTTAATTGCTTCAAAACAACTTCCTGGCATTCCGTTGGAATTTTCCAAATATGCACCATCTTTACTTCTAAGAAATACAATTAAACCATACCCCGTCCTGCTCTAGGAATAGCAATTATTTGCTGTTGTTTTTGTTTTTTTGTGAATCGTGTCCTTTCATCAACCTCTCTGAATGGCACCGGACAGGAAGCCAGGCACAGAAATGCAACAGGCCCCGGGGGCATGGCCGCTGAATGCACGGGCTTTGCTTCTTGTTGTGACTGTAATAAAGAGGCTTTTTGGACGCTCGGGGGCCCCGCAGGAGTCCTTGGAGGAAGGTTCAAAAGAGGAAAATAATTGAAAAGAAAGAAAGAAAAATGAATGAAGAGGCAGATGGAGGAGAGAAAGGCAGAAACTGCTGGTCTGAAATTGCCAGTCCCAGTGCAAACACACAGCAGAGATAAAGGACTTGATTTTAAATAATGAGTTCACAGGGCAGTCTATACACTCACTCTCTGAGCAGACGTCCACACCGGCTCCCCCATGAGGTCTTCCAAAACAGATGGGACTCTGTCACTTTGACTCAGTCTCTTCAATCTCCTGCACGCCGACGGACTCATTTTAACGTTATCTAATGTGACGATCGGATTCATAGGGCCACAATTTTTTTGTCCAACCTCTGGTTGGTTATGGGGGGAAAAAAAACAAAAAAAAACAACAACAGCACAGTGTTGAAAGAAAAAGTCCATCCATTTGCACATCCCCGGCTTACATTGTGTGAATATTCACACGGGCCCGGATTATGAATTCATGAGCTGTCATTGTCTTGGAAAGTGAGAGAGGAAAAGCGCCTGGCTCGCTGCTCTGCTGCAGTCAGCGTCTCGGGGCGTTTTAGTGTTTTGGAAGTGAAGAAAAAGAGTATTAAAATAGTTCCTGTCTAGCGAGTAATGAAAAAAACCACATCCCCTCTGATCTGGAAGCTAGCGCTCATCCTTTTTTAGACAAAAAAAAAAAAAAGCAACCCGAGGAACTGCTGGCCTATTTAATCATGCACAAAACACACCACATAGGTCTACAGGGAGCGGTGCTTTGCAGTGTCTTCAACACCCTTTTTATGATCTTCCAAATCCCAAAGTGTGCAGCAACAACAAAAGCAAAATTTACAAAGTATTTAAAAATTCAACACAACAAGACTACTGGGGCAGTTTCTATACTTTGCTTATATTTGCCGGCAAGGCTATGGAGCTTCGAAAGCTCGGGGGTTCAGAGGCTGTGGCCGTGTTTGGCGAACTTGTTTTCCAAAGGAACATTAGCTCGTAAAAGTGGGGACAAAGTAATTCTTTAATTAATTGCTATTGCAGAGCAAGTCTTGCCCTCAGGCGTGAATCTCTGCCCGCCGCTGCTCCAGAAAGACTGCTGAAGTAGATCCAAGTTTCATGCTGCAGGCATTCTTCCGAATACAAATGAAGGTTGTCTAAATGTCAGTTGAAAATTTCCAGATGCAATTTTTAGACGCTATGTTTGGTTGGCTATTTATCAGCTTAGATTTCACATGCTTTGACCTGCGAGAGCGAAGATATTCCCATCCTTGCTCCAAACTCACCCACTTGAAAGCAGAAACTGAAGAACAGCGCGAGCAGCTGCCTGCCATTAAATAAAGATGAACTTCCTCGCCGTGCGTCTGGAACACGTGGATTAAGCAGCGACGACGAATATCCTTCCCGGGCTGTTGGCTTGCCCTAGATTTTTCCACCTGCACCGTCTTTATTTTTCACCGTGGTGCCTAAAATCCACCTCCCCGACGTGCTCGCGGCCGCCCAAGGGAGCTGCTCCACTCGCGCCCCAGCTTGATCACATTCTAGCAGCGCACCGTTCACGACATCCATTCTCAGGGTATGCAGGATTATGGCAGACAGATAGGGAGAGCTCACCTCTTGCCTCCGAGCCCTTCCGCCGATTCATAATGCAATTGGGCTCATCATCTAAATGTGTCCCCACCGCCCCTGCCGCTCGCGTGCAAATACAGGTTTATCTCGCCGGGGTGATTTGCTTGCTACTGAGACGCCGAGCAGCAACAACAGACATCTTTACAGGGGAAAAGTTGTTTGCTCTGATGTCTGACACAAGCGGCTAAATCGTTTGCACCGAAACGCGTGCAGCCAGATTGGAGAGTCGTCGTCTGAGTTCATTACCGCCAACTGCCATGATGGCACAACCCGCAGTGCAAAACGCCTTCTGCTGGCACACAGAGTCCTACCTGTGGCCTGCTCCTATTTCCTGCCACCGCCGCTTCAGTAAACATTAAGGCAGCAGAGGGAAAATGTTTATTTGAGTTTACCTCAGTTGCCTTCTAAATAAATAGCTGTAGGAACTAAAATAAAGTCAAATTTCCTGTTTTCTAAAACCTTGATATGGACGTGAAATATGAGGTCAATGGCCTCTTTATATTTTTTGACATCCATCCATGGAGACTACTAGGAAATATTTGAAAGTGGAAAGATCATAGTAAAATGTGCTATGCATTACCTCTTACCCCTCGCTCTTTTACTCTTATTGGGCAAATCATTGCACAGCAGATGACCCGAACTCGAGCCAAGCAGCTGTTTCCTGTGACTAAGCGGGTTAGGGGGAAAATGAATTCATTCCTCTTCGTCTCATTCTCCTCGATGGCACTACTGCCCTTTATCCCCAGTCCACCTGCAGCTGCCCAGCTCCAGAGACTCCTGCTGGATGCCTGCTGATACATCCCTAATCATAATGTAAATCGAGATGTCGAAAACTGAGGCCTCGCCGCAAGTCCACGTGCACAACTCGTAGCTCTCTGGATTACCGTTATCTGTGTTTTTACTGCACGGGGAACTAGTCATGAAGTAAAAGGTCTAAACCAGAGTTTTTGGCCTTGTTCTCCTAAATATTCTGTCACAACACAAGTTTGACAACTGAAATCGCCGCTGCGCAGCCATGAATCAAATTAATCGTGAAGCAAATTGTTGAAACCATGAATCAAGTGAAGGTTCACGTAAGAAGAAATAGAAGCGCACACACACACAACTGCCACATCATGTGCAAAACAAAATTAGCTGCATCCGCAGATTGCGCAGGTGCTTGTATAACATACTCGGCCTCCGTAGCGCATTTGCTGAACATTGCACGGATCAATAATGACACGGTGCAATCTGTTTCCTCTCAAATACTAATGCAGTGGCCGTATGGCTCATATGATTGTATGACAAGCTGACAATGATCACGCAAAGTCATGATAGTGAAGTGCAGTTCCGGCTACTTTAGCCTAACTGGCTTTTAGATTATCTTGGAAGAATATAGCACGACGAGGCGCAAGTCATCGTGGTTATCGAGAGTGTACGTGTCCTGACACAGTGACACAGAAAGAGAAAATTGCAACAGAGATGTAGTTCCCTCGCCCTCCTTTTTCTCTTCCCCTCTGCCCCAAAGATACTGTACCGTATTTAAAAAAAAAAAAAAACAATGCTGACATGAAGTTAACTCTGATATTTTGCCTTCCTGTTGCATGGAGATGAAACACTATGCATTCTTTGTCATTAGTCTGCATGGCAGATTGGGAAAAATGGCTGTAACATATTAGAATTGGATGGATATGAAATGTGATCATTTTTATCCGCTAGTTTTCTCTGTTTTAACAAGACAATCACTTCAAGCACAACTCTATTCATTAGATTTTTGCATGCACGGCTGGATGGCGCCTCAGGCGCTTTATTTCACACAAGCGCTTGCAAAATGTACCGAGACAAACACGTTTGTTGCCACTGAAAACAGACCACGCAGGGATTCCCACAAACAATCTGGGAACTCTGCAAAGAGAGGAAGCAATTTACTGAGACATTTTGATTACCTCCTGGAGCTTTACTATCCTTCTGAGGTTCAGTCCCCTGCTATGATCTACTCTTTATTCATGCAAGCAGGATAAATGTCCTGGAGCTAGATATTTAATGGGGACTAACATGCCATTGTCATGTCTGAGGAATCCGTCTGATCTGCTTAACAAGCAGAACATTTGGCTTTGCCGCTAAAGACTGCCCTGTGAGAACAAAGTGGGAACCTCGCCGCCACGCTGGTGCTCTCATTTCTCATTTTGTTTCACAACAGTATTGATCTGGGCATTCTATTATGCTGTTTAACAGAGGAATCTGCCGAAGACTGCTGCTGGGATGGCGCTCTGCTGCAGTTATGCCAATAAATCGCCCAGAGGTGGTCGATGATAGAGATTCCAGCATGGTGGGAATTAATGCTCGTTTGATTAATGGAGCTTAAAATATGGCGAGGGAGAGAGGGCCGAACACACCGCGTACGTAAAGACATTCTCAAGCAAGAATACTAAATTATAGGATTTTTTTTTTTTTTAGCAAACAAATTGTAAACAATCCTGTAAGAGTAGTTCACTCTCAGAAGGAAATGACTGAGTGCTTAATTTAAAAGGGACAAAATGGGGACATTTTAGTTTTTTTTGTCCCTTGTGGCCCATGGGTGATAACAGTTTGGGCTGTTTTTAATGGAACAATTTAAGTAATTCCAATAAGACACATTTAACCATATGCATTTTTACTTACATCTGTGAATGCATGCAGTGCTTTCCTTCATCTAAGCTGTTGACTCGGCTAAGTTATTAAGTTAAGTTATTTTTCTTTACATATTTTTCTTTAAAAAAAAAAAAGCCCTTATTGAGCAATTGGGGCTGAGGATTAACACACAATCATTCTTACTAACTGCATGTATAAATGCTTCCAATTTTGATATGTCCTGCTAAAAGTGGAGACACTTTAACGAAGCTCTTGCTAATGCATGCCGGTTGCCCCACACTGACCTCGCCCTCTGGCCCCCTTATGTTTAGAGATAATGTTATGGGCATGACATATGTGTTAGAGAGCCACACACACACACACACAGTTTGTTGTCCTGCCCTCTCCACAGGGGCGCGCAGTGCACTGCTGTGACATCCAGCATCGAGCATGTCTTTGGGGATGCTCCATTATTTACACCGTGCCTTCCTGTGGCCCAGATGAGACATGACAGGAGCCACAGGAAGCTCATGAATTAAACAGAGGCTCCTAAAAGCACATGGGGAGGGTACAGGGTGATGGGGAGGCCTGGGGGTAGGAGCGAGGAGGGGCGGCACAGCACTGGGGATGCAGATTGCAACGCACATGTCGCCACCGCCTAAGGGGTTGAAGGGAGTTGAGGCAGGGAAGGAAACATGGAGGGACGGAGAAAGAGCAAAAGAGATGGCCAGACGGAGAGGGATGGGGGGATATTTGGTAAAGGCAGAAAGGAAGGGATACAAACACACAGAGATTCTGTCGTCCGCGACACTGGAACATGAGAGAAAAAGCCGGTCTAAATTTAGCGAGCGATACGTTAATCCCCCCCCACCCCCCGATGCACATAAGAAGAATGAGGATGACGTCATCCATTCAGCGGACGCTCAGCGGAGTGTGTGATGCCTTTTGGAGCGGCTGCACAAACGCGTGGAGCAGTGAGAAGCTTCCGGTGTCGTCCTGCGCAAAAGCACAGATGGATCGGACAACTGCACCAGTGTGCTGCTGTGACTCGTCACCTAATGCAGCAGAGCAAACAGACGCCATTTGACAAATGGGTACAAAGATAACAGACACTTTCTAAACGGTGAATTTACTGCTGTACACATATTTATGTGCTATTTGTTTTAGCCGTATGTAAACTGTGCATGAAATAGAGTGATGGTCAGTCTCTTGATTGCAATATAATAAAACATTCTTCTACAAACACACACACGCATATGCTTGTAAATTCTTGATATTTGTGAGTACGTTTTTACAGGAAGTGCCCTGAGTGACAAACCTCTTTTACTGGCCCCTCGGGACCTGCTGTCCATCTCTCATGGCAAAACCCAGACGGGAAAAGGAACCGCCTAGTGCCAGGGTGATGTCATCTCATCGTCAAAGTCAAGCGTGGGCGCCGAGCCACACAGTGCATTTTCATATAGTGGAAGGCTCCTCGTCGCTCCATTTCCCCCTTTTTGTCCTCATGCCCTTTCAAGCACAATTATTAATTCCGCAGAATCAGTGAAATTGGCTTGTCATATAAAAATGTGAGTTGAGAGCACCATACATCACAATCTGTGCCAGTCGTACAAGGTTTATTAACTAGAATCGGTGTCTTTGAAGTTGAATGAGGTGCTGTTGTTAACAAATTCATTAGATTTAATAATGACTGTAAGTTGTCAAGCGGGTTTTTGACAACCCAGTGCGCCTATTATAAAGCATTACTAGGAAAATCATTTGGTCTAACAATCTGACATTAATACTAGGATTGTAGATGTTCAATATCAAAGGCAACAGGGCATTAAATGTGTACTTGACATCGAATGTGGTGTGTAAACTTTGTTGTCTGTAAAACAATTCACAGAACAAAAATGAAAGGGGTTCTTTCCACTTGGCTCGGGGTGTTGTTACTTACATGGTGAAGGTATCACGCAGGGTCTGCTCTTAGTTTCTGTATAGCAATGTGTTTGCACGCAAAGCTGAGGAAGGCTGTACTCATTGCCCGAGACACATTGCATGAAAAAATAAGTCATTTTTTCTTACACAAACTTTAAACTCAAAATCAAATAAGAGGTCAATGATGATGATGCTTTTTTGGTAAATATGACCTAATATCAAGCAAATCCAATAAGTAGCAATTCAAGTGGTGAAATGGCTTCATCATGTCTCAGCACGTTTTTCAGAGTTGACCTGAGAAACCCCAGTCGTGAGCAGGAGCGAGCCCATTTCCTAACATTTTCCCTCTCCAAAAAGTGTGACTGAGGGGGCCATGTGCTTTATCCCCCTCCCCCATTATACCAACACTCTGTCCATGTGTGCAATGGAGTGGCAGCTGCAAGCTCCCCCCGCATGCCCTGTGAAAAAAGAAAGTGGAAAAACAGCTTTTATGGGCGGACACTGAACTGCGACTGTCAGTGTCCCAGAAGCCAAAAGAAAAGACTTCCCTGCCACTTCTCATGGAAGGAGTGTTTTTTTTTTTTTTCAAAACAGCCTGCCAGTTGTATGGGTAAAAGAAAAGTTGTGAATTTTGCTATTTGGGGTTGCTGTCCAAATCCGGTTGATGCAATGCACTCGACTCCCCATGGAGAGAGAAGCACGTTGCGCACACCAAACCTCACACAGTGACACAGTGCGAGCAGCCAGCAGCTACCAAAGAGATGAAGCTAGAGGAAGTCTTACTCAGCGCCTGTCACCATATTACAAGACAATCGCGGAATTGAAGGAGACACATAAAAGAGAGCGCTGCACACAGATGCAACTGTAGACGTGCTGTCATGTGCTTTTCACGCTTTCTGTTTCCCACACTGCTCGGCGCTTAAAGAAATGTCAAGGCAAAAGGAAGTGGGGCCTTTTAGCATGAAAGTGTCTGTAAATACATGAGAACATCAAAGAAACCACATAAGATGAGGCTGAAGATGACTGGGTCCAGAAATCTCCTCCTGGGTCGTATTAAACATGCATGAAAGCACGGCCGGTGCACTGCATGCACGGTGCAGAGGGTTTGCACAGGTGACATTATGCGAGTTCCGTGTATGCACAGAGGAAAGAGACTTTAACGTGAGTTCATTTACATGTAACAGTAACCACATGAGGATATCCGGCTGCAATTTTCATGTCACATCTTAAAATTCACTTTACAAATTCACACAAATAAAATAATAATACAAGAATAAAGTCTGCATAAACGCCGCAGATGCTGACGGTCAGACTTCTACTCAGGAGGATCTGCTCACGCAACCTATCCATGCCACTCACTCCCACTTTAAACTTTCATGTCAGACTGGTAATTTATTCAAGGCAAGTGCGGAATCAGAGCAGTGCAATAATAAGAGCCATGAACAGAAATAACAACGTGTGTGTGTGTGTGTGTGTGTTATGTTAAACATGTATTAAATGCTAATAAATAAGGAATTGATATTGATATTGACTTTTTTTTTTTAATTTAGTAACACGCTAATATGTTAATTTGATGCACTTCTCTATACATTCTCACATGATTTTTTTTTATCTGAAGTGCTTGACTTCGCCGCCCACTAAGGCAGTGACACGGGACCAGATATGCTGTGGTGTTTGGCCTGTATGCGTGAAAGATAGCTAGAGAGCCTGAATAAGGGAAGTCGACATGCATGTACGCCCCACGTGCTTCAAAGGATGGCTGAAATGCACTCACACTATTTATACAGTCTGCAAGCACTCTCACATGTGTAAATGGCTATGGCCACAAAGGGGAAGGGCATCCGTTCGTTCCTCCAAAGTGAAAACCTGACAAAGTGTCAGCACGTTGGAGATCTGTATTAGATGTGTTGCCCGGGGGTGGGGGGAGTGGGTTGGGGGACTGAACTGGATGAAATGATACGATAACATGACAAGTGATAATGAATGGCTGGTGTCCAGTTAGGCTCTGGTGGCAACCAAATCAGCGCGGATCCTTACACTTCACACCACATTTATGGTGAAACGGAGCAGAACGTGCAGACCGCCTCACAGATGTTCTACACACACTATTCATCGATTTGGCAGACTGTCAAGCAGCCCCCCCGCCCCAACCTCCCGAACCACCACCACAACCACACACACACACACCTTCCCAGTGGGGGAAAGGGATGTACAGAAATAGTATGAAAGTATGAAAGCTGGGGAAGTAAAGAGACCGTCTGCCTTTTTCAGACACTCATTGCAGCCACTGTTTCTCAATTATTTCAATCCTTCTGTCACATTAGGTGAACTCTTAAGGTTTGATAGATTTCAGTAGTTATTCCCTGTGGCTAATTCTAACACTAGCAGGGCCACACATGCCAATTTGTGGCAACTGTTGCGACATGGTGGTACAGCACTGCACTGTCAGGTTACAGCAAGACAGAGGTGTCAAAAGCACTCACATATGTGAATGTATGTAAAAAAAAAATAAAAAAAAAAACTCTGGTAAAAGAACTTATTCAGCTCCTTTACTCGAGTAAAAGTAAGAAAGTACAGGTGCTGAAATGTACTTCAGTAAATGTAAGTTTATTCATTCATAAGCTGAGGTACAGTTTGATATTTAAAAACAGAACAGCACAGTTCAAATAGCTCAAACAAGCAACAACAACAACTATAGTAATAAGTGATTTACTTTTGAGAGAATTTGTATCTTTTAAACTTATTCAAGCACAAAAGCAACTACCGTGTTTTTCAAATGTAAGGATCTTTGTGTACAAATGTAGGGAATAAAAGTAAAAAGTCATTGGAAAAATAAATATTTTAAGTACAGATAACTGAAAAATACACTTAAGTACAGAAGAGAAATGTAGCAAAAATGTACTTCACTACTTCCCACATTTGCAGCAAGAAGGCCGTATGTTCAATTTCCATGCTGTGGGTGGAGTTTGGATGTTCTCCATTTGTCTGTGGGGGTTCTCTCTGGATATTCCGGCTCCCTCCCGCATCCTAAAGACATGCACATTAGGCTAATTGGCAACTCCTAATTGGCCATAGGTGTGAGGGTGTGTGGTTGTTTATCTGTGGCCCTGTAATCAACTGGTGATTTGTCCAGGGTGTAACCTGCCTTTGCCCCAGGGCCGTTGGGAAGGCTCCAGCGCCCCCCATGCCCCTCAGGTGGAGCATAAGCAGTGATTGAAAATGCACAGATGGATGGAACTCCTCTCAGAGGATAAAAAGATCATTTGTCTGCTGGCTAAAGACTATTAGCAGTCTCATTACACTTAACTGAGTGTTTGAGGGGCCCGCTTGGCGCAGCTGCTCCCTGTCCAAAGCACACCCCACTGTCGACTAAATGAGCAGTGGGCACCGCAAGACCTGTAGCAGCAATTAAACCAAGCGGTGCCCTATAATGAAAGGACAACATGTTTCCCATGACAGGTGTAGGACTGACATTATGTGCTCACAAAGCCCCGCCTGAGCTTGAGACTAGAACTGGTGATGCATGCACACCTTGTTGTGTACAACTGAGTACTCAGCAGAGTGGCTTTAATGGCTGCGTGTTGAGTCGAAAGTCAAGGGTTCACACTTCACTGATCTTCTGTGTCACAGGACGTCGTGGGGAAGACTGCGCTTCAGCGCAGGACGCAGGCCCTGAGTGACCCACAGGATTTGTCGGAATCACTCGCGTGCACCGCCCCGTTCACCTCTGTCACGGAGCGTGGCGAGAGCCAAGTCATGAGAACATGAGGATCTATCTATCTATCTATCTATCTATCTATCTATCTATCTATCTATCTATCAAAAAAATAAAAAAAAATAAAAAATATATACGTAAGCTAGGTAATACTGGCATAATACTTCAGGAGATTGAATAAATGATGACTCAGCTCTAGTCCATTGCGTTTGCAATTACATCAATGTGATAATAAAAGTCTAAATATTTTGTCAGAGCAATCAAAGATCACGACATATATCGACAACAAGTTATTTCCCAGCTAATGTGGCCCATGCATGGTTTTGCACTCAACACCAGAAAACCGTTGACATGTCCATACTGGTATCTGACAAGAAACAGAGAGTGTATTCAGTAGTAGTGACAAAAAAAACAAGAAGTTCGGGCCCTAAATTGTTGTTCTCTCCAAGCATTTCGTTCTCGTGTCACGATTAATCCGGTTGAATATCAATTTTGGACCCGAATCTATTTTCCCCCGAATGTACCGAGCCAAGATGTCATGGATTGCGCTGCTGGTGTCGCTCTGCGTTCACTTGGCCGTGTCTGCTTAGTGAATGAAGAGAAAGCTGGAGGAGGGAGGGGAGAAAGAGCAGCGCAGCAGCGGGCAAGGCACCAGCTCCGAAACCCAGGAATAAAGGCGAACTTAGCTCGTATGCGCAAGAATAATTTACTGCGGTTAGCGACATGATAGTCCGCGCCGAAAAACACACCGTGACGGGATTCGGGCGGTAGGGGCTGGGCCGTTGGTGGACTGTGCAAGAGGGCGGCTGGAAAGTCGAAAGGAAAGAAAACAACAACACTGGAAAAAAGACGGGGGTTACTCTCTACAGCGACAATAAAACAACACTCCACGACAAGTGGTCCACTTGGTGCCGAGGGTGACGTCCGAACAGAGGGAAAACCAGGAAATACTTGGAGACTGGCACTCTATTTAATTTTTTTCGAATGTCGGTTGCCCGATTGCGTCGCCGCGTCAACTTTAAACTCAGGAAACAATGAAGACATAGCAAGCGAGAACTCATCAAGTGTCTCGGAGCTGCTAGCTATCCCGCTAGCCTTAGCTCGGCTATTTCACAGCGAGCGAATGCGAGGTGAGCGCTGCCGCCCGCTATTGGAGCCACAGAAGCTAAGTTAGCTCGTCGGCTAACGTTAGCTGGCTAGCCAAACACGTTTTTCAGAAACTTTTGCCGTTGTTTCCTCGGAGCCCAAACGCTGAAGGAGTATTGCGAGTACAGAGGGGAAGGGCAGGCTCCCTTCTGGACGTTCTCCCCTCTTCTTCTTTTCCTGATATGATGATGGCTGCGGAGGTCAGCAGTGAGGATACGGGCTCGGTCACGACAGGGACAGGGGTGGCAGGCGTAGGAGGCCCGGAGACGGCCCCTTTCCCTTACTATCCCAACTCGGGCAGGGTGCGAGTCACGGACCTGCGACAAGCACCACCACCACCAACCCTCCGCCAACATTCTAACACCTCTCCGGACTCACTTCCCGACATGAGCATTATCCACAGCTTGTCTATTGGGGACTCAAGCGGAGCAGCGCTGTCCTCAGCTGGCAGCGCAGGAGGACGAGAAGGAGTTGGACATTCAGTTTCCCAAGGAACGAGCTCAGGGACGGTGAGCGGCGTCAGCCACTCTCCCACATCGGAGGGTCCAGCTAGTCGGACCTCACCCACATCAACAGGCCCCGATGGGCCCACTGCGTTCCCCCCACTGCCACCTCCTCCGCCACCCCCTCCAGGTTGCGGGGGGCCCGGTGGCACCGTGGATGAAGGGGACATGCAGGATGGACCCGAATACGAGGAAGAAGAGGTGGTCTTCCCACTGTCTGCACCTCCCACTAACCAGTAAGTGTGTTGAAATTACAAATCCCGTCCCTATTGACAAAGAACACTTTCCTTTATGTCGAGCTCACTTCCTTCCTGTTAACATTTGAGTTATGAATCATTTCTTTCGTTCTTCACGTTCACTCGGTGACCTGTTTGTGTGCTCACGTCAGTTCCAGTCTTTTTGGGTGATTTAAACCCCACCCACCCACCCAAAACAAAAACCACCCTAAAGGTTTAAGTCTGGCAAAAAAAAAAACTACTCAAGTCCTGTAAACTTATTCTACTTTTTTTTTTTTTTTTTTTTTTTTTTTTTTAATAATATATAAAATAAAGTGTTGCTATCTGTCGTAATAACCGTAATAGGACACTTTGGCTGGGTTTAATGGCACATCATGTACCGGGTTATGGCTAAGTAGTACTGTAGAACACAAAGAACAAAACAAGGTAATTAACAAGCTACAGCCCTGGTAATGAACAAGGAGCATTTTCAGCATAATTATGCATACACGTCACTAGATTTAAGTGAATTAAAAAAAAAAAGTGACACATTTATTTATTTTTTTAATTCAAGACAGACAAATCTCTGATCCTCTGACACTACAAAGACCAAATGATCAGCTTCCTGTATAAAAAAATAAATAAAAATGTATGGTCAGTTTTGATATGGAGGCATGGTGAGAGGCCCATGGCTTATGCGAGTTCCTTTAATGAGGAGTTGCAGGTGACAGGTGGCTATTTTCAGTCTGGAGGAGTCTGGGCCTGAGAACACCTGCAGACGTAGACTCAGTATTCAGAGCAGAAGCAGCCACACTGTCCTGTCAAACTTGTTAATTCTTGTTTACACTTCCAGGTTAATATTAACTTTACTCATTGCCAGTAGTTTAGTGAAGCTGCAACGTATGATGACCTCAGTCTTAGTCCTTGGGTGACTTGGACACCCTTTCATTTTAATATAGATTGTGTATTTACATGTTGTCGAAAAACATGCAGTTTAATTTGTCATTGCCAATATAGGTCTGCTATTCTAAAATGACATACTGGAGTCACTCCCACTTTTGTGTTCGACTTGTGAGTCGTTCACAGTGGCCCTACTTCTAAATTCAGTCACTTTTCCATTAATTAAAAATCCTCCAATTAACGTCGACTTGACTTACCTAATTTACTTTTCTGTACATTATTATGATATTATGATTATTATAACGTTGTCACCACTGCAAAGAGGCATGCAAACAAGCGCATGACCAGGCCCCCTTGTGCTAATGTTGTAATAACCTAAAAAGGGCCCTGCCATTTGTTAAAGCCTTATGAGAGAAGTGCTGAGCTTTCTCTTACACTGACTGTAAGATATGGAAGTCATTGGTCCGGATTGTGGATTCAGCTCTTATTTTAGGGCCAACTTGTGTCTGTCTGCATGATTACTGAGCCAGAGGAGGGCCATCATTTTTCCACTCTGGCATTTCCAAGTTATAAAAAAAATTAAATTAGCTATACTTTAATCTTAGGTTTTGCCTATTTTACTACTGTGGAGAATTAGTATTGGTCAGGGCCATGACATCCTGCCAGAAATTATTGGACGTCTGTGGTATCTGAAGTTTTAGGAAGTCCCCCCCCCCCCAGCCCCCCCCCCCCCCCCAAAAAAAAAAAAACTATTCTGTTTTGCTCCGTTTGACAGAATCCAATGTGATAGCAACTTTTTATGTTACCTGCAGTAAAAGCATGTCTACTCAAAGAAATAAATAATTACGTATAGATGAAAAATCAGTCTTAACAACTAGCGTTGTCAGTAAAGTGTTGTTTGAACTGGGATCTTTGGGAATTCAGATTGCTGACAGTGTTTTACATTTCAATCCTTTTTTAAAGGCTGCCAACAAAGATGAATCGCAAATTGTGGAATTCATTTCTGGTTTTGTCTTTCTTTTTTTTTTTTTTAAAGGGTTCTGCCGTTTCACTCTCAGAAATATATTTCCCAATATGTCTTGCCCAGGTCATAGGAAACAAAGCAAAAAAAAAAAAAATCTTGCCCTGGCCGACTGAGATGTTCTATTTCACTCTGTTGTGTAAGTCACAGACAACACAAGTGTTTCCTCTATTGCAGGTTTGCGGTTTTGTTAAGTAGCCCGTTTCAGTGATGAATTACACAAGACACTCGACCGCATGCCTTCCATTTTTCTTTTTTTCGCTGGTTATTATTAGCCCGCAGTTTCCCTGGTAGGTGCTGCGAAGTGCGAGTTTATCAGAAATGCGCTCCACCCTGGCCGCCTTTATGGATGTTGAACTTTGCCCGCGTCAGATGGAATGAGGCATATCTGTGAGAGCACGGCGCGAACATGCCACCGCGCCGGCTGCATCCATTTGTTGTTTTTTCACCCGTGTCCATCCGTCTGTCTGCCTGCCTGCTGCGGGAAGACGCATTAAGAGGTGCTGTGTTTTGCCTTGTAACGACGACCCACTTATAGGGAGGGTCTGCCCTTAACTTCAGGGAGGGACTTCCACTTCACTTTAATAGCGGCTGATCTGTGGGCCCTGAGCGAGCGCTGCCGTCTCATATACACGATGGCTAATCTGATCCACTGTGATTTAGGCAAAATGCATCATAGTCACCATAACCTGATTACGGCTTTGCCCCAGATGCATAAAGCTGAAACTAATGGCCACATATGGACCTATAGTATATAGTATGCACTAATCCTGCAGTTTTTTTATTTTTTATCTTTGTTTCTCTCTCTCTCTCTCACTCTCTCTGTCTCTCTCTCCTTTTTACAACAACACACACGGTTGGCAAATTTATGCCCAGCAGCTATGGGTGTTGTCCTCACAGCTGACTGCCCTGGATGACTATCATTCTCATCCCAGTCCTTCAGCTCTTTACTTAGCCGTGTTTGCTGTCTGCGAGCTCCTGCTCCCAAGGCTGATCCTGTATTCCTTCTGAGTTATTTCGCAGCCAGCGAGGTGCGACACGGGCGCGCAGCGCTGCAAGTCATCCGCACTGTTTGGAAAAGGTCCCGCCAGTGCGTGTTGCACAACAACCGCCAACAACAACTCCGCACTGTTGTGCACCACGGTGAAGGGGACAACTTCATTCCCACCTCTGTGAAAACCCGAGTCATTCATTCATAAAGTGCGCTGGCGCGTTTGTGTCACTGTCGGGAGAATTCGGCCGCCTCGTCAGCCCCGGCGGAGAGTCGAGAGTGGAAATGTGCTGCGGCTCCAACGGGGCGCCGCTACCTGCTCCCCAACCAAGTGCACGGGCTTAAACAAACAGCATGTTGGGAAATGAGTCGTTGATTTTGAGTTTCCACGGAGATTAGCAAGGATTTGAAGTCGTAAAGGGTTTCCCTCAGGAGTTGGGAGAAAAGGGGGGTAAAGCAAAGTTGGATTTGAAAGATCAGCGGCTGTGTGAATGTGTTTAACGGATTAGCAGCCGGTTGTGGAAACGTCGACGCAACTGCCGTGTAAATTTAGTCTGCACACTACCTAATTGCTGCCTCTGTGGTGTGATTGAGACAATGGAATTCGTGTTGTGTAGCATAACCCTGCATGCCCTGCGTACAACGTTTCCTAACGAGGAGAAAAATGCTGGTCTGGTTTCTGTCACTGTTAGTTCGACTGGACCTGTAACTGCTTTCCCCCCCTCAAAAAGTTCCGATGTTTGTCGCTGACGGTGTTACTTCTCAACAAAATGATTGTGCGGAAGTTATTTTCAGTATCATCAAACTAAGCACGCGTCACGACCAAAACATGCGTTCAAGTGCACAGTGGAGTTGAGTTTTGTTCCTCACAGTGGGGGAAAGGCACGCCATTGGATTTCGGCGGCGGTCACGAAAACGAGATATTTGCAGGTGAAAGCACTGTCACCCCCACGTGCCTCGACGTGCGCACACGTCTCCTCCTGACTCCGCCGGACGTGTGTGTTCGCTCTGGAGCGGCAGGGCTGGTGCCTGCTCTGCTCCGCTCCGCTCCGCGCCATCTGTCAACACCCAGCGGCTATGTTTTCTCGCAGCGCAGCGCAGTGCGGCTCCACCGGACAGCTGGAGTCACGGGGGCCGACGAGGCCCCGCAGTAATTAAAGAATCCATGCGCGATCGCGTGACTCTACACAATGTAGTTTATATAAACAGAGCAACAAATCCCCAAAAAAAGGCTTATTGTTCCCCATCTGAGCGTCTAGAAGGCCCAATCTGCTGATAGGGGGCGCTAGACCCATTCATTTAAATAGCAATCCCTTTTTACAAGTCTAATCGGCGCGCTAAGCATTGATAAGGTGAAGCTTATGGTTTCCATGCATTTTCAGGCCGTTGTGCAATATCCTGTCATGCCCTTCCAATACCCACACTGCCCTGCCTTTTCTCTCCTGCATCCTGTTTTCAAGACTTCCGAGCCGCTCATTGTGGCCTTAACAGGATCCTCGGAGGCATTCTGGTTTGTGTTTGACAGTGCCCGTGGCTTTTCACTCCAATGTCTTTTCCGCATAGCGAGGTGCGCTGGAGGTGGATGATTGCAGTCATTTTTAGCGGTTTTTGTTTTGGGTGTATTTTAGGGGAGTTGGCGGAGGACGGTTTGCAGGCTCCTCTACGGATGGCGGCCCCTCGTCAGAGGAGACCGAGCAGCGGCTGCCTGACCCCTGAGCCCTTCCGATCGGTGGCGCTTGGCCATATGTTGCTGCAAGCGGTGTCATTCTCATAATTGGTGTCCATTTCCAGTCAGGCTCGGCGCGGAGAGCCACGGATAATGTGCTTGTCAGCCATTGTTGTTGATGTCACTGTTGTTGGGTGACTTGACATTCATTCTGTACTGCAATTGGAGGATGTTTTTGTTCAGCATGCAAATGCCCGGGAAAGAATTGATCCAGAATAAAATGAAGCGCTCACTTAATGCGGCGCGATGTTGGCGTCCTCGCACTCCTCAAAGTTTAATTAACAGTTTTAAAAATATTAAACCCCAATGCCAAGTTAAGTGTTCCGCCTGGCACAGCTCTTTCTCCCTTTTTTTTTGCGCTATCTTACTTTAAATTCAGGGAAAATGCAGTGTGAAGTAATTAAAACAAACAATTACCTGCTGAATACAACCTGCAGATAAACTAATCTCTCATTTCTTTCTTTCCTTCAATTTTTATCTTTTTATAATTAAAACCTCAGACAGACACTGCATAATATTGTCGACCATCTGTTTAGTGCTCAAATTAACCAAACATAAAGCTTTACATTCAAATGGTACAGTGGAACTGTGGAACAGTGGGAGCGTTTCCAACTGCAGATTTCTGCAGGTAAATGAAGTCGAGGTCACTGCGTTTTAATCTTTGAACGAGCCTCGCGCCGGCAGACGAGCCACTCTAACACTTTTGTAGGTCACAAGGTTGTGTCGGTTGTTTCCACTAATGCGTGCTCTGTGCATCCGAGTCTGCATGGGCAGCATCTGGGTGTACGGTCCCACGGCCATCTGAGCGCGCGCGCATTTGCCACTCCCTGCCCTCGCTGCTCCCCCGTGCTCGGGGGAGCCAATCGGCAGCATGCATCTGGTGAGTGGCTTGATGAGGGAGAGGCGGAGAGGAGAGTAGGAGAAGTCTGAGGTGGGCTCCTGTGGTGCGGTGCTGCACTTTCCCTCTGTCTCAGGAAGAGCAACTTGAAAGGAGCCTCACGACCCTTCAGTTTCTTCTCGGGGTGACTCAGCGGAGATCGACTCGCTCGGATGCGGTCTGTGTGTCGGCGTGGGCTCACCTGTTCCTCCCGATGTCTCTCGTCGGCCGCACTGATGGCAGGTGACCGTGTCAGGGGAGCAGCGGCGGCACCTTGTCATGCTTCCTGAGGATTCCGTGCCGCCGCCGTCGCTGCGCTTTGCACGTTGGCGCTGGCAGTTCTGGGCCGAGCGGCGGGCACGTCGGTGGACTGGGTGCTCCTGGTAGGACCTGAGGAAACACCGGGGAGATGCAGCAGAAGGCAAACTCTGCGTAAGTTGGCGCGGTCGACTCCGACTGAGACTAATACCTGATTCTGAGCTTGCAGACACTTCTCTCTGCTTTTGCTTCTTGACTGTGAGTTTCTGGGCAACTTCACGTTTATTAGATTCTTTTATCAGTGACTCTACTCTCCGTATACCACTTTAGCTCACTATGCTCAAACTTTCGTCAATCAAGAAAATCTGTGCCTCTGTAAGCTCTTGCTTTTGTTCATAAGTCGAACTTTGCACGATGCATTGGCGCCATGCGCCAAATCCTGCAGGTGCAGAGAGGTCATGAGAGGCCATGAAAGGCACTGTGCACAATGGTCCCTCCAGTAAGTTGGTAGCTTTCTATTGAGGTGCATTGCAGATGTGCCGTAATGCAATGTTTTTTTATTCGTTTCTGACGCTGATAAGGGCAGACAGGATGTCTGTGGAGATGCTGGAGTGCCGCTGCATCCATCAAAACAGAAGGAGATGTAGTAGAATGACATAAACTGGGGAGCAAAAGATCACAAAAGAGCATCGGAGGAGACAGGCAGACTGATGAAGAGAGAAGATCCAACTCACTTAAGTCACAGCAATCCGTCAGCCCCTGTTAGCGTCACCTCCCAAAGACTTGGCCCCAGAAAAGTCAAAGAAAAATGGATGTCAGAAAGGGCTCAACAAGGACTTCCGCGAAGTGGATGGATGTGGATGCACAAATGTTTCATCGTTGGTATATTTTGTCAGCATACAACACTACTTAGTTTAAACAAGTATACATATTGCCTCCACAAATCCATTAATTCTGCTTATTTAAAGGTAAAGCCTGTCCCAACATACTCTGGGCATCATTACTTTTTAAAGTGTTTAATGCTTGAATGATTTTGGTCAGTATGCAGTGTCCTCATTTGAAGAGGGTTTATAGCTTTCATCACGGCAATGCCATCATTTGTTAAGCAACCCTTGGGTTGTTGTTTTTTTAAATGCTTTTCTGATGACAATCTGATTAAACATCTCATCATGCAAAAATATTTTTTGTAATTCATTTAGCAGCGCTTTTTCTTTCTCGTCTTGGCCTTCGATAGCCAGTTAATCCATCATTTATTAAAGTTATTAATCGACTGAACAGATGATAAGCTACAAAGTTACACAATGACCGTTATGTTATCAGCTGTTAAATTAGCTTGAGAGTGTTTTAATGCAGGTGCCTACTAACAGTAAACATAATAAACACGATTGTGTCATTCAGTTAATGTCTTTCATTAAAATGAATTTGCTGCCGATTATGCTTCTCATGAAACAAAATCAATTTAATTTTTCTAATTACCTCTTAGTGCCTCTGGTGTTTAAGAACGGACCAGGTGAGATTGCTCACTCTAGACTGAGTTGTCTCGGCTTTGACTTCCGGTGTGAAGCAGTGATGAAGTATGTCTAGTTTGCAGCTCTGTGTAATTATCATACCGAGGTGAATCATTAGTGGCACCTTCCAAATAAAGCAGAACGTTTTGAAGTTTTTCCTGTGTAGTGGGGTGGGTACGGAATGCATCCGTCTTCATCAGCAACTCATTTTGGGATCGTTTTTTTTTTTCCCCTCTTAATCGTTCCTTGTTGATGAGTAAACATATCTTCTTGAAGCCATTTGTGACGTATCAAAGCGCTGTCTAACACTCTGGTCATATTCAAATTTGACTCAGAACGACACACACACACACACACACACACACACACACACACACACACACACACACACAGAGCATTTGAACGAGCGTGATTCACAGGAATGCGATTCAACATAATCCGCAAAACTGAATGCCGGCGCAGTCATAGCCTTCGTGATGCAACACTCTGAAGCCACTCGGCCTGAAAAAATATAGCCAGGAGGTTTGTGTACACAGTAAATCACGACGCCGCGCTCGCAAAAAAGCGCCAAACCTCTGCGTTTGGCAAGTCTCCCGAGCTCGCTAGGCTCGGGCATGTTTAATTTCAGCTACATGCAACAATATTGCTCATGACGGCGTGACACACATCGCTGCGCTGCCTTTAACTCAGCCTAGCGTCACGCGCTGCTCGCGGGCCTCGACGTGCGGAGACTGAAACTGCTCTCCTGGTTTAATGTGCTTCTGTCCATCCAACCATCCGGTTTCAATACTGTACTCAGACTCACGGGGGTCTGCTCGAGCCTGTCTCTGCTGTCTTTTGGGTGAAGGTAGCGTGACACCCTGGACAAGGCGCCAGTTCATCGCTGGGCCACATGGAGACAAACAACCATTCGCACTCACACTCACACTCGTGGTCAATTCAGAGATCCCAATTCACCTCGCATGCTTGTTTTTAGACTGTGGGAGGAAGCCGGAGAACCCAAAGAGAACCCACACAGACACAGAAAGGTCCCAGATCAGAACATATTGCAAAGCTAGCATAGAAATACCCATTTATTTGGCCCTGCACGAGCAGTCGCTCAGTTTAGAAGTGGAGCTCAGTGGCGGAAGGCAGATAAATTCCTTCCCCGAGCCGAATGTCGACGCAGGACAGACGCCTGACGTCACCCGCGCCGTTCGCCGTTCATGCCCTGACATGAGGCGCCATTCCTCAAGCCGACGGCAGCGCTGCATCCTTTCAACGCCACCGCGGCCTCCGCTCGCCGTCTGAACATTGGAACTCCCTCCCTGGCTGTTTCGTAAATATTCGTGTCTCCAGTTTGAGGTGTGATGTACAAAGAGTGGCACGTCGCAGCTCAGGCAGGACGTGTCAAGCAAGCTGACGTATGATTGGAAAACAAAACACCAAAGTCACTGTTGGCTTCGGGGGGCGGGGGGTAAATGCGTTGGATTTGCTGTTAACTAAATAAACAAGACGACGTGAATAATGCAGATCACCCGGAGGCGCTCCGTGGCAGAGCCTCTGTGGGTACGCTGGGAAACAGAACGCAGCCCTGCAGCTGAGAAACGCCGGCTTTTTGTTCAAGTTGGCTGCGATCCAAAATAAATAACGGTGAATCCGTACAATACCGCTCGAGGCAAAAGTGTATTGTCTGTGCACTTTTGCACTTTTGTTTTAACATTCACCTGTCGTTGTGATTCTTGCCGATCGCCAACAGTGGAACCAGTCTCCACTTTCATCGGGACCGAGGCCGGGCGGGGTTCCACTCTGGACGTTGCCAGTTTACCGCAGGCCCACACTGGCTGCGTTTACATCACAGTTTTTCGTGAAATAAAACAAAGTACAATTGCGATTTGCAGGCGTTTCCATTGAATCGTGTGTAACGCAGAAGCCGTAATTTGTTTGCTGAAGAATGGTTGTTATATTTTTCTCTTTGGTTCCTTGTAAAAAAAAAAAAAAATATTCCGTCTCCTCCTCCGTCCAAACATAACGCGCCGTTTTCACTTGAAGTGAACTGGTCACGTGACCCCGCACGTCACGTCCGCTGACGTGTAAATGCAGAAAATGGGTTTCCATTGCACCTTTGCGATACACCTCTATATCAAGTTGAGTGTGATGTAGCTTTCACACTAATGAAAGCCACATCAAGCTCTCATTAGTGTTCTAGCATCCTGTTGAAAACGTGTGTGTTTTGGCCGAGGCTGATGAACTGATCTGCTGGCCATTCGACTGCTGGTTTTCGTGGCTAGAAGCAGAACCAGAAACACGACTGCCAACGCAACAGAATTTGGCCTCGCCGTTCGTCCGTGGCCTGTTGACGTACTGGACACGAGGGGCCAAGTACGGCGAGAGTTCTAATACTGCTTAAATTCAGGGCTGCAGTGGCGCCTCACCATCAGACCAGGTTGCCTTGTGGTATCGTATCAGTGTCATTATTAAAATATTTTGGGCATCGCACCCAAGTTATTTTTGTATCGTAGCAACACTGGTTCCTCGTGACTCGGGGCAGCAGTCTGTGAATGTGTTGCATGTTTGTCTGCGGCTTTTAATTTGCTTTTGGTTAATATTCACCGGATTTTATTTCTTGACCTTATGCGAACCAAATTATTTTATTGAACTTCGCAGCTTTGGCACAGATACTGCCACTACTGTGCTGCTACGACACTGAGCTTTGTTGCCAGATGATGGAAAAGCTTAAAGTTAGCTGCATAATCCGTTTTCCAAAGTCCTCGGTTTTCATGATCATGGCACTCCTGTGATTTGATGCAGCGCCCCCGCCTGGTCTGGTGGAGCTCTTGACCTCTTTGGTGTCTCTCCTTCTCCTCGCCTGCTCCGAGAGCTACTTCTAGATCTCTCTGACACCTCCGTCACGTCAAACACAGAAACGAGAGACCTCCAGCATGGCTTGCTTCCCCCTTCACAGTCTTTGTTGTAGTTCTTGCTGCTTAAAAAAAAAAACTAGGACTGTGGTGGCTGTCCTTGAGCGTCTCCGTTATTATCACCCGTCCTGTGAAACACTTTTCCTTCTGCCGTGTTTTTTTTTATTCCGTGTCTGAATGACAATAGAAATCAAGTGTAATCTAAACATGTGTACATGAGTTTGGTTGTTGTTCTCCAGTCCATCAGGAACTTTTGAAATGTCAATTTTGGATCTTGAAAGTGAGAAGTGGTTTGGGGCTTTGTTGGTTCAAAAAAGCAGAACATAAATTCCGGAGTGAGCAGTGACCTGTGCAATTATATTTCATATTTTACAAGACTATATCAAATTTTTTTCAGAGCCTTTAAAATAAACAAATAAATAAATAAATAAATAAGTAATGACAGGAGTTTTATGGTTCAGTTAATAGTGACGTTTTGAAGATCTCAAACGCTTTTGCTTGACTTGAGCCCTGCGTGCACTGTGCGTAACTGGATGGGCTTATACTTTGCACCGTGGACACGACAGACATGCAGCGTGCTGTGCCCAGCACTGCCATGTCATTGTTCGCTCCCTCTGTTCCAACTCGGTATTATTCCCTCCAGCCTCCCGACCAACTCAAGAGCTCCTCAGCCTCCCTCTCCAGCCACTCACATTCATCCTCTTCATCAGCCAAATCCCCTCAAAGCCCCATCCTGGACACTTAACTCTCCGTCTCTCCTATTAAGCCTCCTCCAGAGCTTGCTGTATGTAGTAGTAGACGTCTCTGTGTTTTCTCTGCGAGCCGAGACCTCCTCGCCCTAAACCAGAGTGAGCCCTTCTGGCTCCCCTGAGAGCAGCGCTGCTGCAGCACCTCATTCATCTTTTTACGGCTGGATGTTTTTCAAGCCACTGCTTCTCTGTCGAGAGAAGCGCTGATGGCCTATATTTGGAGAAGCATGTTAATCTTTTACCTCAGCTGGCGAGGCCGCATTCAAGTTCAACAGCGGCAGAGTTCAGCCGCTGAGAATTTCACCAGTGTTGTTGCTCCAAAAGTTTCTGTTTTATTTTGAAAGTACGCCGTGTCAAACGCTTTGCTTACTTTAGAAAAGGGCATTTGGTATCTGGTACATTCCTGTTATTTGCTTTTAGTACGCAATCTGTTCTTCCTATCTGGGTTTGACTCATGGGGATTATATTAAATCTTTTTTTTGTGATCAGTTAGTATACAAGTGTTTATAGGCATGATGATAATTAGGATCCTCTAGCTGTATTAAATTGTAAAATGTATTGTAATAAAGGGGTATGAGAGCAAGTATCGCTCTCGTACCTCCACTTTTGTCCCAAATGGTCCCATTGGTAACACATCTTGTTGGTCTGCTTACCTGTGATAGACAGGTTTGCCCATTCACCCTCCAAGTTTCGCCTCTTCTTTCCAGACAGATCAGATTCTGCTAGATGGGCACGTGAAATAGATAACGTAATCATCCCAATTGCCACATTCAGGTCATTTTTATATATGTATGACATTAAAGAGAACTGCACCAATCATTCTGCTTGAAAGGCGGATCAACTGAATATCAGTTTTCTTTCCGTCTCCAGCGCAGCGTGATGGGAGCCGGCGCCGGCGATGTGTTTCTGATTCCTAACGCTTGGATTTTCCAATCTTTTCCCAGGTGGTACCATGGCAAGCTAGACCGAACCATCGCAGAGGAGCGGCTGCGCCAGGCGCGGAACCCTGGCAGCTACCTCATCAGGGAGAGTGACCGCCGGCCCGGTTCCTTTGTCCTGTCTTTCCTCAGCATGAACAGCGCGGTCAACCATTTCAGGTACGCCTGCTGTAGCGGGAGACTTGGCTGCGTGTGAGCCTGAACGTGTGATCAGTGTTTTGAGCCACTCAGTTACGTGTTGTGTAAAAATGTGTGAAGCAGCCTCTGAGGGTTTTGGGACTTGGAACGATCGGCTCCGCTGTCTCCCGCACACTTCCCAGATCTGCTGGTCATCCTGCATGTGCACAATTCTTAGCGTGTCACCATCAGAAAGGGACATGAACCATGGTATTATGGGATATGATTACACGGATATGATTAAAGCAGCTCTAGGTAACTTTGGGTGGAAATGGCCAAGTGACCAAGTAAACACGCTGCAGCTCTATAGTTTATTGATGTGGGAAAATTCAAACAGTCGCCGAGCTGGAGCGCTCCTATGTGTTCAGGAAAAACACCGATATGAAATGCAAAGCAGACATTAACAATAACGTTGTAGCAAACGTTCAGCACTTTTATTACTTCATCTTTCATCGAGGTTACTTATTGGGTTCCATTCTGTCATTTTACAATCTTATGTTTTTGTAATAGTAGTATGTAAAACCGCCTCTAAATAAACGTGTGACGTTGCCGTAAAGTGGTTTGTCCGGCGTGTCGGGTCGCGCTTGAAAGTCACGCAGTGCAGTTGCAGCCGCTGTGGCACAACCCCCCCTCTCGCTGCCGAGGCGGCACCATTGATCCTATTAATTGTTTACGTACTGCTTTACTGAGTTTGGAATCACAATTTTAAGGTCGAAAAGTTACCTAAAGCTGCTTTAAGCCAACATGCAGTCGCAAACGTTTTTTTTTTGCAAAACTTTGAAATAAGAAAAGCTTGTAATGAGGTAAAAGCTCAGAGATGAGTTGATAATGAAGCGGAGGTTTGTTTCTCTCTATTTCGGTTGGTTTGTGGTTTCCTTGGCCTTCCCTTTTGGGCCATTGAAATCCGCCTGCATCGCAGACTGTCAAAAGAAACAGCAGAATCTCTTTAGCGTCTTCTTTTTAATGCACGTCCAGTGCCTGCTTATGGGGGGAAACCCATGAATTTGCACGCGCTTGCATGCGTTCACGCCACGCAAGAATCCTCCATGCATGACACGCCAGTGAAGCCGAAGTGAAGTGAGAAGAGGGTGCATTATCAGCTATGTGGCATGCACCATCCTGGGAGTCAATAGGACAGGACAGGCAACTGTCTTGTCCTCCCCCTGGAATCATGTGTTACACCTTCTCTAGGAGGACTCGTGCATCAATACACAAGCTGCAAATACTAAACACAAAATGTGCTCTTTCTGATTAACATCAAACACTGTGAGAGCCTTGCTTTTTCTTGACACAAGTTATTGCTTGAGAGACTTGCAGGCACTCGTCAGAGGGTTTATTTCAGGAATTGACCAGTGTGGTTCAGGAGAGAGACAGAAGAGTGATGTTTGGTGTTCAGCAGTAATGTGGTGCATCATGAGAGCCAAATCATCAGTTTGGTCATCATAAGTGGAAGTGCTTTGTGCTTACAAAGAACAATAATGTTAAAATCCTCTAATGATGTTGGAAAGTAAGAACAAGAATTAAAAAAGGTCTGTGACTTTGCTTGCTTTTTTTTTTAGTATCAGTAGTTATTGTCACAAATTTCTCAAGAGGGACTTTGTGGTTATTAAAACTTCAAAATGTTGCTTTTCTGTCCTTGTGTAGACCACCGCGCTCGAATTAAATCACTTCCTTCATTCCCTTCTTCCGAACGTCATA
This sequence comes from Nelusetta ayraudi, assembly GCF_046127955.1. Taxonomy (NCBI): domain Eukaryota; kingdom Metazoa; phylum Chordata; class Actinopteri; order Tetraodontiformes; family Monacanthidae; genus Nelusetta; species Nelusetta ayraudi. The sequence continues at coordinate 971,940 of NW_027466230.1, forward strand.
CGATTTACGGCCGTTCTCAGCTTGTGCTCCTTCCCATGCTTCCCAAAAACTCCTGAATCTTCCTGCCGGCGTCTGTGCGCTGAGAAATTGTTCTGTCCAGGAAATGCACTTCCTAATTAAGTAACAATTACATCATCCCTTTACTCAGACGGGCCAAGTGTGGAAGCATGATCTCATAGATGCTGGATAGAGGCAGCCCGTCTGTGAGGGAATTATGAACACGAGGTTAATTGCGTGGCACCTGCACTTAAGAAGGCTTATGTCCTTCGAATGCGCATGCAGAAAATGAGCAACGGCTCACATGGCTTTCTTATAAATCCTCAATTAGAGATCCAATCAGCCGATGAGCATAGAGGTAAGATTAGCGGCTGCGCAACGAAAGGTGAGTTACGACAGTCCTAGTTGCAACTTTGAATCTGTCACAACGTAGATGGAACATCCTGATAGTGAGTTTCAGTGTTGCTTAATCAAGAAAAAAGTATTTCTGTTCCGTGTTTTTTTTTTTTGAGGATATATTTGCAGTTTTTTTCACAGGTTGTTTCTTCTCCTTACAGGATAATCGCCATGTGCGGGGACTATTACATCGGCGGGCGGCGTTTCTCCTCTCTGTCAGACCTGATTGGTTATTACAGCTATGTGTCGTGTCTACTGAAAGGAGAGAAACTGCTATCGCCGGTGGCGCCCCCAGAGGTGAGGCTGAATCCTGAAGCTGAAGCCTTTCCATGGCTTGTCTGACATGACATTACATGGTGTTGTTTGCTCTTATCCCCTGGCAGCTGGTTTGGAGAATGACAGATTGGGAAATACACCTTGTGCAAACGTTGTTCACCCCTTTGATTCATAGTATCAGGGTTGAACTGTAATTGTGCAACGTTTAATAAGTCTCTCCAAAAGGCCCCCCAGATAGCGTAATGTGAGACGCACAGTGTGAAGCGTGTTGGTTTTTCTGGGTTACACAATAATGTGCGATTATTATTCTGTTTTTTTTCCCCTTCAAAAACCAAAAGAACTAAACAGAAAACAGCGTGCACAATACAAATTATTGTGCTTGCAGTATGTTCATGTTTAGAATGAACAACCGCAGTAAGAAAGTGGATATTAAACAGTATTTAGGGTGCCCCCCCTCTGTATTTGAGATGACAATCAGGATTAGTTATCCAGTGTGAAGGTCCTTGTCAACACTGAGACTTGTGAAACTTCATTGTGTTCATTTCCTTCACAGCCTGTAGAAGACAGGAGGAGAGTCAGGGCCATACTTCCTTACACCAAAGTGCCAGATACTGATGAGATCAGGTGAGTTTCTTCCTGTCAACCTGAACCAAGTTTCCTCAAACATCCCTCAGAGTGTGTTTTATTCACAATGTAATCAAGTCGTTTCCACTAAGTACTTTATGGACACAGTTCGCCGCTCTGAGCAGTGCAACCTCGGCCCCAAAAAAAATCAAAATTTTCCAGTTTGTGCTTTTATAATTTTGGGCAAAAGTCAAAATTGTTTTGGACCACATGAGCAACAGTGACTCCCCTCAACTGAAGCCTGCAGTATTTCATCGTGTTGCTCCTTGGAAAAAAAAAAAGAAAAAAAAGGCAGCCTTGTCTTCCTCCCTTTGGTATGTAGAGAGGTACGCTGCTCCACTCATGGCAGTCTGGAAAGCACATCATCTGACTTGTTAATGAAAAACAGTCTTGTCTGTGCCAGTAGCAGCAGCAGCAGCAGCAGCAGCGGCTGGTGATACCAGCCCCCCCCCAATTTCCTAAATCCGATAAACATCTGTCTCAAGTCAACCTCAACCCCAAATCTGCCGGGCAGCCACAGGTTTCACTGAAGGGGGAGAAACAGCGGCCACACTGTCGCTTTTAAACAAGCCAGAAGAGACCTCTGCTGGTAAATGTGTGTCATCACACACAGCACAAACTCAAATCCTTGTCTCTGTGCAACTGGTCAACAAGGTCTGAGATTTTCAGATTTGCTTCGAACTAGATTTTTCTTTTTTTTTTTTTTTTGCATATTCTGGAGATGATAGTGACACAGAAGAGCTCAGCTGCTGTTGGGAAACTCCCTTGCATGTGCTGCCATCCTATAAATGTCCCATTTGAATTGGTGTGCTCAATACCTTGTTTCATTTCATTGTCTCATCTCTAGCTTCCTCAAAGGGGACATGTTTATTGTTCACAATGAACTGGATGATGGCTGGATGTGGGTGACCAACGTTCGCACGGAGGAGCAGGGCCTCATTGTGGAGGATCTGGTGGAGGAGGTGGTGAGTACAAAGAGTGATGTGTAATGAATGCACAGATGGACGTCAGCATGAAAGAAAAAAAAAGCAACATATTCAGTGTGTCAGTCGCCTGTCAGATTTGAGGTCTGATCGATTTTGCCTGTGATGTTTTCAGGCGCGGGAGGAGGATCCACACGAGGGGAAAATGTAAGCCGTCTCTCTTGCTTTCACATGAGAATGGGAACATTTCCTGTTTCCTTTGTGCCAGTAAATGGGTTAAATTTATACCATGGAAAGTCTGATCTCCAGATCTCCACATCTGTATTTGAATGATAATTACAACACAGATAATTCCACATGTCCCAAAAAAAGAAAAAAAAAGAAGAAAAAGAAAAGTAAGTTGTATTCCATGAACCTTTCTCACTGTTCCTGTTTCTTCTACTGGGCAGATGGTATCACGGAAAGGTCACCAAGCAAGAGGCTTACAACCTTCTGATGACAGGTACCTTCCGTCTTTTCCTTAGACCTTATTCGCTAGTGATGAATTATTAAAATCAAGTTCGATTTGAAAAAAAAGAAAGAAAAAAAAAATCCTATTTGTTTGTTTCTGCTTCCCCTTCGCTCAAAGTCGGCCAAGTGTGCAGTTTTCTGGTCCGACCATCGGACAACACCCCTGGAGACTACTCCCTGTTCTTTCGCACCAATGAAAACATCCAAAGGTTCAAGATCTCCCCCACCCCCAACAATCAGTACATGATGGGAGGGAGGTACTACAACAGGTACGGCCGTGCTTTCTAATGACCTAGTAAAGGGCCTGTAAAGGTGGACGGTGCATTTTGACCCATTCTCTCTCGTCGCCAGTGTTGATGACATCATCGACCATTACAAAAAAGAGCAAATCGTGGAGGGCTACAACCTGAAAGAGCCGGTGTCCGTGCAGGTCGGCGCTCACCCCACTGCCCATATTGATTTTTGTCAGCGTGATGCGTGACTCACAGATGTATTTACTTATTTTTTTCATTTTCATTTGCGCCTTTTGCAGCATCAGGAACAAGTTCTCACCGACACGGTCGATGGCAGAGAAATTTATAACACTATCAGGCGGAAACCAAAAGACGCTTTCTACAAAAACATTGTCAAGAAAGGCTACCTCCTCTTCAACAAAGGTGAAATCTGTTGCGCGCAGTTGTGCGAGCGGCGCTCGCGGGGCGCCAGACAGGTGGGGATCTATATTTAACCCGGTCTGTCTCGCCATCAGGCAAAGGCAAGCGGTGGAAGAACCTCTACTTCATCCTGGAGGGAACCGACGCCCAGCTCATCTACTTTGAGAGCGAAAAGAGAGCAACCAAACCCAAAGGGCTGATCGATCTGAGCGTGTGCTCTGTGTATGGTGTGCATGACAGTCTGTTTGGCAGGTGAGCTCTGAGGTCCTGTTTGAAAGGGACACTTGTTCTGCACTGCATGGCTTTACATTGGTCTCAATCTAAAGTCTGAAGTCTAAATCCTGTGGTCTTGTTTCTCGTGTGCTCCAGGCCAAACTGTTTCCAGGTTGTTGTCCAGCACTTTAGCGAGGAACAGTACATATTCTACTTCGCTGGGGAGGCTCCAGAACTGGCACAGGTGATTATGGTACAAACGCTGCACAAGCATGTGCACATCTGTGTCCGTTCACTTTGCTCAGAGGGACAAAGGTGTCTTCATCCCAAAAAGTGACCTGCAGTAAAGTACAAGACAACGTCTAAGCCTGCTGGATTAGCTCAAGCGATGCATCTGTGTTTGTCAAAGAAGATTTTTTTTTTTTTTTTATTTAGCGAACAGTCAGTTGATTGTCTTGTATTGAAATGTTTTTTTATTTTTTGTTTTTTTGCAGGACTGGATGAAATGCCTTCAAACATTCTGCAGTAATTTGAGGAAAACCACTCAGCAGCCCTCCAACAAGAGGCTCAGACAGGTATGCTGTGTGTGTCTGTCTGTCTGTCTGTCTGTCTGTCTGTGAGAAAGTGTGTGAGAAAGTGTGTGAGAGAGAGAGACATAAAATAATGAAGTCGCAACCCAAATTTATTCCACAAAAATAAAACCATTAGCCCACATTTACATTTTCTCTACGAATACTGTAAATCTGCTTTAAAATCCCTTTTAAAGAGGGAAATTGTCCACAAAGCCGCGACCCAATCAGAACAGCTCCCCACCAGTTGAGAAAGGCTCATCTGAACTGTGTTGGTCAGTAGGCGACCAGGCCCACAGGTATTAAAACAAGCGCAAGGCATTGAATGAAAGCAAAGACTTTGGCGCGCACGCTTTTGGTCCACTTTGCATTGAGAACTGTTGAGCGAGTGCCGATCACTCCGACACATAGCGGCAGCGCACAGTTGCAAAGTGCCTCCACTTGAGTCTGAACAGCTTCGTTCTTGCGGGGCGATGTGCCATGAACGCCCTTCTCCAAAGTTGCTGCAACCATTTAACGGTAATAAAAGCTGACAATAAACACACAACGCTCGACACTCAGACTAAGTGCCGTCTAATCAACCAAGTGCACTTTAGCGCTGTTGCTTGAAACGCGCCTTGCGCACCTACACAGTCCGTCAACTCGATTATCCTTCACGTTTGTCCAACTGCCTCCCGATTTGACTCTCACGCACTCTGATGTGACGTGTGGTGTTTCCGCCTCCGCAGGTGAGCAGCCTGATGCTGTACGTGGAGGAGGCCCACAAGCTGCCCGTCAAGTATTTCGCCAGCCCTTACTGCAACATCTACCTGAACAGTGTGCAGGTGGCCAAGACGCACCCGCGGGAGGGGCAGAACCCCGTCTTCACCGAGGAGTTTAACTTTGAGTGAGTGATGCCCCTCCTCTCAGTCCTTCACACCTGCACTCATCCCTGCTGGCTTCCGACCTCACCCCCCCCCTTCCCCTCCCTCTCCTCCTGTTCTCTCAGTGACTTGTCCAGTGAAATCAACCGATTCGAAATCGGCCTGAGCAACAAAACCAAAAAGAGCAAAGAAAGCGACATCTGTAAGTGCTCCAAGAGGTTCGCCGCCGCGCTTTGAATTTGTCTGCCAGCGGGTTTTTTCCTCCTCGCGTCGAAACCTCACGGCCGCCGCTCTCTTCCCGCCAGTGTTCATGCGCTGCCTGCTGAACCGCCTGCAGAAGGGCCAGATGATCGACGAGTGGTTCCCCCTCAGCTCCCACGTGCCCCTCAAGGGCATCGAGCCAGGCTCCCTGCGCGTGCGCGCCCGCTACTCGGTGGAGAAGATCATGCCCGAAGAGGAGTACAGCGAGTTCAAGGAGGTCTGCGCCGATCTTTGATTTTTCTGCATTCGCTCTTCTGCCGCACTGTATTTCACCTTAAATGACAAAAAAAAAACAAAAAAAAAAACCCTCCGCTGGTGCCCCGCAGATGATCCTGCAGAAGGAGTTCCACGTCATTTACGCTCTGGCCCACGTGTGCGGTCAGGACCGCACCTTGTTGGCCAGCCTCCTCCTGAGGATCTTCAGGCACGAGAAGGCCGAAGCCCCTCTGCTCAGGACGCTCAACGACAGAGAGATAAACATGGAAGGTGAGAGAGTCGTGGCTGGCAATTAAACTGCTCGGAGAACTGCTTTCTTTTCACTTGTGGAACTTGCGTGTGGTTTGTTCAATGATCTCGGATATCAACTTTGAACTCAAATTCCAGGAGAAACTGTTTTTAGTTGGAACTGAACTGACTTCTGACTGATTCTTAGTACAAAACAGTGCATTACAAATGCACGAGGCGTCCAAAAATTTTCTTTCACCACTGTGAGAAGCATCTAATCTGGCAGCTGTGGTGAAAATATGCTTTTATGCTTTCATTTTATGAACCGCTTTTTTTTCCGTACTCCTTCACGCCAACCAGATGAGGCCACGACATTGTTCAGAGCGACCACCCTCGCCAGCACTCTGATGGAGCAGTACATGAAGGCCACGGCTACACCCTTCGTCCACCACGCCCTCAAAGACACCATCCTCAAGATCATGGAGAGCAAGCAGTCCTGCGAGGTAGATGCCCCGCAGAGGCGTCCCCCTCCCCCCCCCTTCTCCTTTATCTGAGCTGCAAGGCTCATCACATTCACATCATTGGTGACATTAGAACCAATGAGGAAGCCTCAGCGTTTAAAATAAGTCCAGATTTTATAAACATTGAGGAAGAATGTCGTAGTGCGTAAACCCGTTGCTTTTAGGTTTAGGATGATAATAAGACAAAGGCGGTGATAAGCATTTTGTAGCCATGTCAAACTTTGCTTTGTGTGTTTCAAGCTAAACCCTTCTAAACTGGAAAAGAATGAAGATGTGAACCTGAACCTGGCTCATCTCCTCAACATCCTGTCTGAGCTGGTGGAGAAGATCTTCATGGCTGCTGAGATCCTCCCGCCGTAAGAACAAACAAAACACACACACACACACACACACATTGTACAGTCACTGTCACTGTCATCCTGTGTGTGCGAGTCCAAAGACTCACTGCGGCCCTCTGTCAATTAACCTTGCAGGACATTAAGGTTCATCTACGGCTGCCTGCAAAAGTCTGTGCAGCAAAAATGGCCCACCAACACCACCATGAGGACGAGAGTCGTAAGGTAAACAGTTTATGACGAAGGAGTGCGAGTGTATTCTAATGTTGAGGTTACAGCTTTGATCTGATCTGCATGTTCACGTCTGTCATTCTTTACCCAGCGGCTTCGTCTTCCTACGACTGATCTGTCCAGCCATCCTCAACCCCAGAATGTTCAACATCATTGCAGGTAAGTTTAAAGAAAAAAAAAAAAAAAAAAAAAATTTACATAACAAAAATAACAACTTTTTATAAGCACTTTGCTAACAAATCAAGTACCGGTAACACAAAAATAAGTGAGTAAACTGTACAAGACAAAACAATAACAGCAATACAGTCAGCCTTTGGCGATTATACAAATTCAGTACAATGGTACAATATATACAAATGAAACCCAAACATGAAATGAATGTCTCTTCCCGTGAAGTGTTTCTATTTCATTCATTCTTGGTCTCTTTGTGCAGACCCTCCCTCATCTGCTGCCGGCAGGACCCTCACACTGGTGGCCAAGTCAGTCCAGAACCTCGCCAACCTGGTTGAATTTGGTGCTAAAGTAAGTTTTTTTTTTTTTTTTTTTAAATTGTTTTCATTGGGACGTTTTGCAACGGGAACGTACAATTTTTAATTTAGGGATTGTTTTTCCTGATTTTTCTCTTTAATTCCCAAAATCAGGAGCCCTACATGGAGGGCGTGAACCCTTTCATCAAAAACAACAAACACAGGATGATCATGTTTCTGGATGAGTTGGGGGTGAGTGAACCCCCCCCTTCAAAAAAAAAAGAAAAAAAAGAAAAAAGAAAAATCCTCAACAGTCTTCTGGCCTCTTGTTAGTAAAAATAAACACCCTCCTGAAATGTTTGTCAGAACGTCCCCGACCTGCCCGAAGCCACCGAGCACTTTAGGACGGACCTGTCCCGGGACCTGGCCGCTCTGCACGAGGTGTGCGCCGTGCACTCGGACGAGCTGCGGACGCTGAGCAACGAGAGGGGAGCGCAGCAGGTCAGAGAGCGTCCGCCCACGTGCACGCCGCTCCTCGCGCTCGCTAAATTAGGCTGCGTTCAGACTGCAGGCGCCGATTCAAATCCGATTCAAATCCGATTCCTTCTCAAATCCGAGAAGTCAAGTCACATTTATTTATGTAGCACATTTCACATAGCAAGTGTAAAGTCGATGTGCTTAAAAAGAAGTAAGATCATACACAACGAATATATTACATTTCATGAATAAAACAAATAAGAAAAATAGAAAATAGGTAGATGTTTACATTTACACAAAAACATATAATAACATTAAAGACTGAAAAAATTATTAATAATAATAATAATAATAATAATAATAATAATAATAATAATAATAATAATACTGTCTGAACGGGGCTTCAGTCTGATGTGATTTGGTTTTTTTTGTCTCTTGCAGCACGTATTGAAAAAGCTGCTGGCCATCACAGAGCTCCTCCAGCAGAAGCAGGCTCAGTATGCCATGTCCAACAGCAACAGGTAGTACTGCACCGCCCCTCCCCCCCACTCCTCCATCCACCACCACCACCTCCTCCTCCTCCGCCGCCGCCTCCCATCATCCCATCCCCGCGCCGAAGTCTCCTTCGCCGGAACGCAGCCAAGAAGGAGGCGTTCGCATGCTCCGCCCCTCCCACCCCGCCCCCATCGCCATCCATCATGTTCCTCGTGTGATCGCCCCGCCCACACATGCATCCCCAGCCCGCCCGCCATCTCGCAGCACAAGAGAGCTATGCAACAACAGCAGCAGAGTACAACAAACAGTTCCTTGAAAGGGCAAATAGATTGAAAATCCAAAAAGCACGAGTGACTGACAAAACAATATTCCCCCCCTCGAACTGTCTGTTCTGCAGTCTGACTCGGGTACAATTAACTCCCTTCATGTCGAGGGCCAAATATTAAAAGAGTTCAAGAGGTTTTCTTTGTACCTGGTTTGTGTTTTGATAGCACATGTTGCCAAAGTGACCCCACCCCCACCCCACCACCTCTCCGGCCCCACCCGCGTCCTCCACATCCTGCTCAATGAGGAAACTGACATGAAGAAGCAAGTTCTCAGCCCAACACCTCATTCTCCTCCTCTCCCTGCCCCCGCCCACCTTTCTTGTAACTGGATTATGAGCAATGATGCTTTTTATACTGCGATTGACTGATTTTATCCTAAAGGTTGTGACAATATCCGCAAAGTGCTGATACTAGCAATTCTGTCTATTTGTCCTTTTATCTTTCCTTGTTTTCTAGATTGAAACAAAGTCTTGCAGAAAAGTATGGTTATTTTATATTAATAAATTCTCTTGCTGGAATCATGAGTTTATAAGTGAGATGAGCTGAATTTTGTTTTCCTTCTGATTGTATCAGCTATTTTTATTTTGTTTTGATTATTTGGTTAAGTCTTTTTTTTTTTTTTTTTTATCTTTTCAGTGTCAGCAAGACATAATCAGAGAAACCAAGTAAAATAAAAGTGTTTACAGCAGTAATTTTCCTTTTTTTTTTTTTGGAATAGTACAGACTGTATCAGACATGCATGCACTTATTAAAAAGTTTTTGTAAAGTAGATCACAGACTGGTTTATTGTTGCCCGGCAAAAGTGGAGAAACAGATGCACCAGAAGAAGACGAAATGTAAGAAAATATCTTTAATGCAACTGAACAAAAGGAAAACTCCAGCTACAGTCATCTTGTAGAAAAGTCAATATAATATACATTCATCTCAAAATCTTAATGTGTTTTATTTTTTTGGTCAACGAAATTTCAAGATTGTAGTATATTGACACTTAAAATGTAACGACACTGTTTCACTCCAAAACTACATCTCATAGCAGGTCTTCATCCGTAAACTCCTGCAGTGAATTTAAAAAAAGAAATCAATTATTGAACATTTAAATTTAATTGAAGTGCATTTTCCTGAAAGCAAAATGCTGCCTCACCTCCTCTGCCATCCGCGGCTCTTTAGCAACATGACCGTCATCCTCGTATCCTCTTTTCCGTTTGCTGCAACACAAAAAAAAATTGCCATTTTCACAAGTACATTTTTGGAATCGGGTGTGAACTTTGCAAGCTGTTATTGTTGACGTGCTCCACTGCCTGCCCGTGTCTGTGACCCATGGTAGTTGACTCATGTTGCACGTAGTTTTCCGCTACACCCTCATGGTCATCAGTAGTCGTAGTCCCACATCCCTTCATTTTCTAGACCAGTTCCTGCCGGCGGGTGGAAAAAAAAAAAACCTTCCACTCGTGCGGCGCTCGCGGCTTTTTCACAAACCCTGTCCGCTTTATCTTCCAGGACAGAGTGCACCATCATGTCTCTGGATGCTGCCATCCAGGTCATGTGAGTATGACACGATTTTCCGCCCCGAGAACCGGCGTGTCCGGCGCTCCCAACTCCACAGCCAGCCAAAGCGAGAGCGCCTCCCCCTCCCCCGGCCCCGGCCCCCACCGGGTGCATGGCTCCGGACCAGAGTGGGTTTCTATTTCTAAGCATGTGGCCTCGATTCCTGGCAGTTTCAAACGCAATACGGCTGTTTTCTGTGCACGGGGGCGGGGGCGGGTGGGTGAGGGGAGTAGGGGGGGAACGAAATCACTTGCTGCAGATCCGAACGCAGTCCTTCCAAAGCTCTTGCCTGAAACGCTTCGGACGACGAAACCTCGTCCCGTTGGACCTCGCTGAGACGGCCTCCTGACGAACCCCCACCCGAGATGCAGTCGGCTGCAGTCCCCCCCCCCCCCACCCAGACGTGGAACCAGACAATCCCCCGTCGACTCGCTGTTCCGGAGTCGACTGTCGAGGACCCCCCCCCCCCAAAGCACTGAAGTAGCGTCGTCTGCCGTCGTCAGGGAATTTAAACACAGCACCTCTCCGAGATGACACGAGCCTTAACTCCCAGCCCCCCCTCACGCCGCCCACCTTCCCCCGCTTCACCCCCCACCCCCCCACCGCCACCACCACCACCCCTCCCTCCCCTGGACACCGGCCCACGTCCGCCGTCTAGTGGAGTATCAAACCACCGCGGAGCACTTCTGTTTTTTGATGCGCTGCTTTTTGTTTGTTAGTGTCCTCCTCCGCCTAGGCTTGTGTAGCAGTGTGAGGTGTTCCTGTGATTGTAGCTGAGCGGAGCCCAGAGCTCGTCCAACGGTTAGGGAGGTTACCAGTAAATGTGTCCTGTGCATGTGTTAACCCTGAATGGATCCTGCTGTAGCGCGTGGGCCTGCGTACGCTGCCGTTGAAAAGTTTGCGGTCGCCGACTCGTTTTTTGCGCGGAACTCCATGATAAATAATCCACTGGAATGCTCCAAGAACATCACTGGTGCGCAGAAAGCAGTCGGGATGTGCTGAGCACTTGTAGGATGGCTTTGACAGCTGCTGCCTTGAATGTCTTGAATGTGATTTAAGAGAAATAATAAAGCGTGCATATGCGGCCATCGTTACAGAGGTTGAATGCTTTAAAGTTGCTTAAAGAAAAATATAAACCTTCTAAAACTAAGCTTGGTACTATATTCACACTTACTTGTGTGTGGTACACAATAAAGAGTTAAGAAAAAAAGAAAAAAAAAAAAAAAAAGCATCATGATTTATATTTTAGGCTCTTTAAAACAGCCGACTTTTAGAGTGTTCACATAATTTTGCACACTTGGAATTCTCTCTATCCCTTTTAATTACATTGGAAACAGTTTTCATTAAACACTAAAATGTTCCCGTAATTGTTTAGCACATCTTGACTGATTTCCATGCTCTCATCATGATTTCATAAAACTGCTTATAAAGGAGTTCAGTGCAGAATTGAGTCAGTGAGGCCAAACTCTTCAACTGTAGAGTACTTAAATACATACATACATACATACATACATATATGCTGCTCTTACTAACACCACCCCAGACTCCCTGAAGGCCTCGGGCTGCGAATGAAAGCTTTCACGCGTTTGCAGCCGTTCTTGCTCTCCCGCCTCCCACAGGTGGCGCTGCCGTGGCCCCCACCTTTGTACCGACTGTTTCCTTCTTCTCTTTATTAGATTCATTCTGAGAAGTCATGGCAAGCACAGACTTGTCAAACTTCCGACTCGAGCTCGTACGAGGCAGCTAGCCGCCGAGCTCCTCCGGGGGACTCGAGCGGGCCGCGAAGTGGAAGTCTGTGCCTGTCATCGCTGTGAGAGTTTACCAAACTGTTTACCGTAGTTGCACTCGATACCACGGACCTCACCGACCTCACTAAGTGTTAAGCAGACAAACGCCGGGATGCGCGATTAACAAATGAGCCGAAAGAATTAAAGAAAAAAAGAAAAAAGAAAAAAAAGTCTTGTCAGCAATACCAATATCAGCTGTGCTACGCAGTATGGACGATGTAGGGTAGGAATGTGGCGTGCTGTTGTACTTCCTTTCTGTATTTCATACAGCTGATGATGTGTTCCTTTTTATTTTTCTACCTGATATTGAACCTTGAACCTTTTTGCATCTTAGATACAACCTGAATAAAATAAGTGTTGCTACAAACGACACTGGAAATATTGAGTTTCTTACTAAAATGTTGGGGGAGGGGGGTAGAGTTTCCTGGCACACAATATCACAAAAGTACTACATCTCAAGAATTTAGCACTTTACTTTTGCTTTTGAAAGCTCAACTTATTGTGTTTCAAGTGAAACTAGCTCTGTCTTAAAGGCCTGATGTATAAAACATTCAAACATACATTAACAACAAACAAAAAACATAAGTGTACCTGGATTCAGGGCTGAAAACAATTAAAAAAAAAAAAAATCTAGATATAGAATTCACAAGATTTCCAAACAATTGTACCACGATTAAAATCTTGACACTAATTTGTATCAACTAATAAAATAAATAAATAAAAAAAAACTTTTTTACTTACTTGCTTGTGGCAAATTCTAGGTGAATTCGCTCCAGCTTCTGCTTGTAAGCATTCACCTCATCTGCTTTGGGAGGTTCGTACTTCCTTAGAAGGTTCTTCATGCCTGGACAAGAAAAAAATAATGCTTGGTTATACATCTAGGTAGGACTTTGATACTTCATGAAACGAGCTCGATGTCACCACCTTGTGGTTTAAGTAGGTAGGGTGCAGTTTACTTACGCCTCATGGACTCGTACATCTTTGAAAGTGTCTCTTTGTCCCCCTTTAGTCCCAAACATTCGGTGAGATAGCTGAGCAAATAAAACAAACAGTTGAATTAGTTTACCTACATCCATGCAACAGTTCACCCAGTGTTAGTTGATACATGTCAAACTGGAAATTTCATTTGCAAAGTATAATTTTAATTAATGATATTTAGTGATAATGTGCAAAGTTTCTCTAAGCATATGTATGTGAAATTTAAATCATGTTATTTCTAGATTGCTCTAAAATGTACCTCTGAATTTGGAACTTAATAGGGACCTTACCTCTCCATACTAAGGCTGGCTCTTGAGGCACTGTTGAGAATGGCCGTCAGAGCAATCTGAGAGGGAGGAAACAGCAGTCCTGCATCCGTCAGGGATGCCTGCGTCATAAAGTCATCAGCACTCTTCCTCAGCGACTCGGGATTCTCCATAGTTGGGAATCTGGTCTGAGGGGAGAACATGAACACAAAGACAATGTAGTAGAACAGGAGAAATCTCCAGGTAGAAAAACCTATCGAAGCTGTGCGGGAGTCCACCCACCTTGAGGTCGATGAGCAGGCCTTCCATGGGTCTGTAGGGGTTGTGGACCACCAGATGAAAGTTGAGCTGTTGGATGAGCAGCAGCTCATACTCCAGGATCTGCTCTGCAACCCTCTCCTGTCCCACAGGGCTCTCTTGCACGAGGTTCCCCACAAACTGGGTGCTGGACACGTTGAACTCATCCACTTTGCAGGACAAGTAAGCACATGTCAGCCTGAAAAAGACAATGGTGCCATGTAAAATTCAATCGGTCACAGGTTAAACTGCGTCAACATTTAAAGCTTTATATTGTAAATGAGCTACTCTAAGTCATGTTAAGCCATGTATTTATGACCGGAATTTCATCAACCATACAACCAAAATTTGCTAAGCCCTCCTTTTACTGATCTGACCTAACAGGACCCCTTGCTTCCAATTATAATCAATTATATAGTAACTCAATAAATGGATGCCCTCAACCCACGTTGCTCCTTTCGCCGCAAGATGGCGCTACTCACATAATAATCCGAGGATGGTATTCCATGACGGAGTTGTTCAAGTAGAATCTTCTGAAGTACATGAGCGCCGTTCCCTGCAAAGGTAAAAGTCCCCAACACTGGTCACACCCCATCTAGTGACACATCATCACGCAGTACGTTTTAGAATGAACACCGGGGGGGAGAGAAACGTGCACATACCACTACAGACTTGGGCATGGCAGGCTTAAACGCGTTGCAGAAGTCCATCAGCCTCCTCTCGTAGTGTCGGAATAAAACATCCTCCTCACGACGCTCCAACAACATGGACACGCTGACTCCGGGCTTTTCAAGAGAGAGAGAGAGGGACACACACACAGTTGTCATACTTACTGGCTCACAACAGGTCCCTCCGCTTTCTCAGCTCTACTTACTCACCTTTCCACTTTCCATTTTGTTGCGGAATTTCGCGTTGGCCTTGCATCTTATTTGCTCCAGTTCGTCCTCTCTTTTGAAAATCCAGTGTTTTTTGTGGGAACTATTGTGGAACATGACTTGCAGCAAAAAATATCCACGAATCACCAAAACAACGTCGGCAGCAAAGCACGAAACAAGCTAGCTTACTAACGCCTTGAGATAGGTGTCACAAATTTCTTTCGTCTATATTATTGAAAGTAGCTCCAAATACAGAATGCAGTTGACTTGGCAAAATAAATTGCAGTTGGTAAGCTTTCTCATACAACGAACCAACTGTTCAAAAGGCAGCTAAAAATATATTTATATTCAGAAATAATATAGAAATACTGGTCGCGTCTCTTCTACGTCATCCTTGCGCTTGTTGGTGACGTACTACCGTAATGTCAGTCTAGAATGCGCACGGAAAATTTTAAAGCCCACCCTTCTCTTATTATTTCGGTAGCACACACGCAAGCGCTCTGTCCCACTCTGCCAAAAATAGACACTCATTTAGCCTAATGACCAACATCAGGTGTGATAGAGCCCATCTGTTGCACTGAATTTCATTGCTTTAGCCGAATTAACGACTTCACCTCAATCAAAAGAAGCCCAGTTCAACTTCGGCCAAAACTTCATACTCATTTCGCCGGTTCGTGTAGGATAAACAACTTCGCAGGGTCTCCCCCCCCCGTCCCTTTAAACGAGCCGTGTGAGAGAAATTGAATTACGCAGTGTGTTTAGTCGGCGCCACTCAACCCCCAACCGGTCTTGCCTTATAAGGCAATTTGCATAAACATGAGTAATTTATGAATAATAAATGCGCTTGCATTCAGTGGGAGCCGTTAATTTGCATATCACCGCCGCTACAGTTTTATTTCCTTAGCGCCGTGTTATCGCGGCGCCCCTCGTCCTGCTCAAAAACCAAACACACGCTGCATTAACAGGTACGTGCCAAACACTTTTAATATCTTTATTATGTGTCTGCGCTCGGTCCGTCCGGCTGTCCGTCCGTCTGTCTGATAGGGGCTTATGAACCTTTTTTTTTTGTGCGTGTGTGTGTGTGCGTGTGTGTGTGTGTGTGTGTGTGTGTGTGTGTGTGTGTGTGTGTGTGTGCGTGTTGTGCACCCGGCTCACACCTACAGCAGCTATCCATCGCTCGGCGTCGCCCTGCACAGATTGCATAAACATGAAGTGGCGATGCATTATTGATGAGACGGTGGCAGCGTTTACTGTAGCGGCGCGCGTGCGTGCGTGTGTGTGTGTGTGTGTGTGTGTGTGTGTGTGTGTGTGTGTGTGTGTGTGTGTGTGCGCGCGCGCGCTGCCATGGCAGGCAGGGGCGTAGTTTGGCTTGTGCTTGCGCGGGCTGTGACGGTGCACGTGTGCGTCCACGCGGTCAGTCAGTGAGTGGGACCCCCCGAAAAAAAAAAAAAAAACTTCTTCTTCTTCTTCTTCTTCTTCTTCTTCTTCTTCTTCTTCTTCTTCTTCTTGTGTTGCTGCTGCTGCCGCTTGACTTCATTGCGC
This sequence comes from Nelusetta ayraudi, assembly GCF_046127955.1. Classification (NCBI taxonomy): domain Eukaryota; kingdom Metazoa; phylum Chordata; class Actinopteri; order Tetraodontiformes; family Monacanthidae; genus Nelusetta; species Nelusetta ayraudi. The sequence goes on from NW_027466230.1 coordinate 987,811, forward strand.
GCGGCGATGGAGACGACTTATTTTTCCTTCTGTCTTATCTGCTGCTGAATAAAATAGCCACGGGCGTTACATTTATATTTATAGCAAGCAGAGTCTGGAGCCCGCAGCCTAATGCTGCTATATCTACTGCTGGAGCTGCAAGTAAAACTTCACAGTGGTCACTGTGTGTGTGTGTGTGTGTGTGTGTGTGTGTGTGTGTGTGTGTGTGTGTGTGTGTGTGTGAGAGAGAGAGAGAGAGTGAGAGATGGGTGTGTGTGTGTGTGTGTGTGTGTGTGAGAGAGAGAGAGAGAGTGAGAGATGGGTGTGTGTGTGTGTGTGTGTGTGTGTGTGTGTGTGAGAGAGAGAGAGAGACAGAGAGAGATGGGTGGGTGGGTGGGGGGTGATTTGGGGACGCTGGTGAGTCTCCAAAGGTTGAACCTTTTTGCAAGCTGACAGGCAGTGTTGAATGGCCGATAAACCTTCAGGTGAGGCCAGATGAATGATCCCGGGGCCTCCCTGATCAAGTTACACCCATCCGCAACGACTCCATTCCGCACCCCCACGCCCCACCCCCCCGCCCTCCACCCGTGTGCGTTCCTCCTAATATTTCCCGGGGAAGTGACGGAGAATTGTGCGGACACACCAAACCGAGGCGTCACCTTGGCGGCACACACCTTTTGTGAGCTGCTAACGTTGACGCGGGAGGAGGCTAATCCCCGAGTTGCTGTCTTGTACGGGAGAGAGAGGTTGGTGGGGGGAAAGTCGTTTGGAAATAACCTTGACGACGATGCGGATCATTTCTCTGACCAGTGAGTCAACCTAATCTGCTTTTCCACTCCTTAAAGTACTTTTCTTTTTTTTCTTCTTTTTTTTTTTGGAGTGCGCTTCCGTGGCGTTCAATTACTCTCGGCTTCACACACCAACAAATGCAATCAGACCTCCCCCCCCCGCCCCGTGTGCATATTAATTATCCTGCTCTGCATCCTGCGCAAACGCCCCCCAAATCCCTCCCCCCACCCCACCCCCCACCGCCCCACACTAATGCTGCCGTCACCATGGCAACCCAGAGTGGCAGCGCTGATGTCAGAGTCTCCTCCAAGGACACTCGTGCAGGCGCCGGGTCAGGTGATGCGTGCTGCTGCTGCTGCTGCTGCTGCTGCTGCTGCTGCTGCTGCTGCTGCTGCTGCTGGGCACGTCCTGACACCCAGGCACAAAATGGCTGCACCGTTTGCTCCACAGCCGTATAGGAAGATTTGCAGGATGCGTTTGTTTTTGCTCCCTCCCCCTTTTTGATTCCGATGATGGGGAAGAAGCGTCGTAACCCCCGGTGGAATTTAAGCATCCGTCTTTGCTGCGGCTCAAATGCAGTCCAATGGGTGTTGGTTGGTTTCCCAGTTGGCATCAAGCATCCGAGTCGTTTTTCTATTTTAGCGTTTTATTTTTTTTTTCTTCCTCTTTTACCCCTCCCCCTTCAACACTCAAGCACAATTCACCCTCACCCCCTCCCTCTCTCTCTCTCTCTCTCTCTCTCCCTGCCTGTCTCTAATTGAGCTTTGTGTCTACCTCCATCTCCATTCAAATCAGGGGCCATTTGCATACTGCCGCGCCGGACAGCTTCCCCAGCTGTACAGTACAGAACTAAATGAGGAACACAGACCCACTTTGCGTGCCGTGAATACTAAGCAGCCGCGAGAGTCATTTTCCCCTTTTCCCTGAAAAGGCTGCTACCTGAGAGATGAGGAGGCGCCGGCAGGCAGGAGGGAAGGATGCTCGTGGGCAAATCAGCGCATTCAAAGCAAGGCAGGCGGAGGGAAGGAGACCGTGTGCTGTTGGAGTTTGCTGTATTTTTACATATATATTTATATTTATATAAAACGAGCCACCTCAGAGGGTTTCATAACTGTGATTTGACGTTTAAAAAAAAAAAGAGGAAATTGGCCGTTGAAGCCAATTTGACGAGAATTCCATGTTCAGACTGCAACGCTTTCTCGAGCTCCATTCTAAGTGAGTTTAGATTAATAGAGGCATTATATTTTGGCTTGAGTCTGACATCGCTGCTCCTGTCTTGCTCACATATTTGCCCATTTTAGCCCAGGCCCGGCCTGCCTCTGACGCCGGTGCACGTTGGGGCCTTTACCTTGAGTCCTCTCGCTCCTCGGCGAAGAGGCTCGGCGTCGGTATATTCCACAGACATTTTGCTTGAGTGCACGTTATTATGTTGCTTTTTTGATGCACTCCAAAACCACACTTAACAGAATGTGTTAAGCACACCCTTAATGGGAACCTTTAAACCCCAAGGCCAATTTTCATTTCTGGCATATTGGTAGGGATTTGTGACATTTCAACTCATTTCAGGATTCAATCAAAGCCATAGCTCTAGGGGGAGGAGAAATGGCACGCTCTTTATGGCAAATCCAACTGTCCTTGGTGCGCTCTGTGCATGCAACTTCTTCCTCCACACTGGGACCAGTGAGAATTGAGTGAAATTTAATGAGCCATTTAACTTCACCTTGAAGACAAATGCAGATAGTGCTAAAATATATATGTATGTATTAATGTACGTATGTATTTATATATGTATATATATGTGTGTGTGTGTGTGTATCTATACATCTATATCTATATGTCTATACACACACACACAAGCATATGACTGTCCTTTCTTTGAGTTCAGATGAAAATGTCTTATTTAGAAAAGAAAATCACTTTTTCTTATTTGTAAGGCTGAAAAAAAAATCACTGAAGTTGAACACTTGAACACGAACACACACACACACACACACACACACACACACACACACACACACACACACACATGATTGAATGAATCACAGAGGACAGTGTGAGGTGAAACAGTTCCATGAGGACCTTGGTGCTCCAACATCAAAAGATCCTTAATAAACATCCCTCTATTCTCATTTTGTGCAAAACACACAGAGGCTGTTTGCCAGAAACAGCCACATGTAATTAGCCATAACCGTGCTATGTTTTTTTTGTGTAGCATTTATTACTTTTTTTTTACATTAATATCTGAAAATAATGATTTGAAAATTTCAAGTGTAGTCGCAATTGTAAATAGAATTTCATTGGCTAAAAGTTCATTTTGAAACAAAGCCGACTTCACAAGGAACAAAATTCTGATCTGAACTCTGAACAGGAGTATTTTTCTGAGAATTTGTTATTAATAGATATGTTTAATTAAATAGCAAATCTTTGCTTAACACATACAATTTTGCGTGTATGTTTCTGAAGTGTGTGTGTGTGTGTGTGTGTGTGTGTGTGTGCCCGCGCGCGCTGCCAAAAGATTTTCTTAAATCCTTTTTAAATGTGCCTTCAATGAGAGATTTTGCATCTTAATCTAATTAAGAGCAAGATGCCAGCATATAGATGAAGAATTATGAGCTCGAAAACGAAGGGGGAGGGGAGCCACGTTTGATCAAGTCATGTTGCCCGGCAACCGAGGCCATTTATTTCAGACAAAAAAAAAAAAAAAGCCCTTTAAGATTTAATAATCGGGTTGTCTGCATTAAAATGCAAAGCAGACTGCCAGGCTGCATCTGAAGGACAGCAAAAATTAGTCGGGGTAATTTCCAAACCTACAGGTGAATGGCTGACCTTCGGCTGTGAGTGCCTGTCAAAACCAACACTCAGGCGCCGCAAATCACACAAAATAAGCTCCCTGGGTACGGCTTTGAAAAATTAAATGGACAAAATTGTACCACATGCACACAGTGTGTATTTTTGTTTTATTGAGCTTTACAATTACAAAGTCACTTTGTAATTGTAAAGCCACTGCAAATCTCCATTTGAATTTCCTGCTGAGGAAAATTCACAGCTCGGGAGGGCCGTATATTCCTGAAAGGTAAAAGTAAAACATTGTGATGGATATTTCTTTAAAAAAAAAGAAGAAAAAAGAATAGGTTAACTCCTGAGTTTTCAGTATAGAAATACAAAAGGTCAGAAATACATATTTTACCATTTTTAATTACCAGTGTATTTTGGAAAGCTTGTCATCATCACTCCCTGGAGTGTTTCTGATAGCTGCCTGTTTTTTTGATTTTTTTTTTTTTTTTTTGGTCCTCCAGCCAATAATCACTGGCACCCTCCTCTCTTTTGTTTTCCTAATCACCGCCTCCTTTGTCAGAGAGTGTTCTCGTAAGTGCATCAATCCCTGCTGGAGTGCACAGAGGGCTTCCTGTGGACTTCCCGCCGACTCCGACAAAAAGCCCCGTCAGGTGGATCAGCCATTTATCACCAGTCCACAAATGCAATGTTTAAAGCACAGGCATAATTCCAAAGCACCCCTGTGTGCCCCACAAATTGCACACGGTTCATCCTGCAAATGTCACTGACGTCGTGTGGAACTTTTTTGCAGGAAACAGATAAAATGTGATTTGGAACCTTTGCTTGTTTTAAATCTCATCATGGCATCCTTTTTCAAAATATAAATGACATGACAAAAAAAACAAACATACTTTTTAATTTGATTTCAATTTTTTTTTTTTTTTTTACTGCTAACAAAATAATAGTAATAATAATGGTGACGATGATAATAATGGCTTAGCAGTAATAATAATATTAGATCACTCTTGCCCTTTCTGTTTCTCCACCTTTAATGTATCTGTTTTAAAATAGAAACAATGCCACCTTCAAGGTCTGATTGAATAATGCCCTCTTGTGGTCCTGGCGTGATATTATAGCTAGATATGAAGCAGCTGCTATTAGGCCTAATTAATGTCGTCTTAATCCACATGTTCTAATGCTTTTTTGTTTTTTTCTTTTTTTATTGGTATCAGAGAAACCCTTCTCTTCCAAAAAAAATGATGCATATTTTTTCATCTTGTCCCTTTGTGCATTTTTTTTTTTTTTTTTTTTTTAGAAATATTAATGAAAAAAGAAACCTCCACCTATGCAAACACACTGTCGCACGCTCTGAAACACACACGCACGCACGCACGCACACACACGCAGGAACAAATGATGGGAACTACACTGCCTTCTCACTAGATGGGGCAAGAGCCTCATTTTATTGACACTGAACTGATAACGCCCCATATCGCTGCTGTATTCTCCCACCCCCCAGGCCCCCCCCACCCCCTTTTTCTTTTTTTTTTTTTTGATAAATCTGTGCTTTAATTCTGTAGATATTTGATCAGGCTGGATCAAGGATGAGGTCGAGGTATACATCACCGACGCCTGTCTGAAGGCAATGCTGGAATTTAGAATTCTATGTGTGTGTGTGTCTGTATGTGAGTGTGAGTGTGTTGCATTGTGTTTTTGCACAATGTGCAGCCCATCTCGCACTCTGTGAACGCTCACTGTGGATATTTGTCTGAATCCAGTGTTTGTATTACACAAAATAGCTTTATGAAAAACAGGTTTTGGGCACAGCAGTACAATATTTCTTCTTCTTCATCATCTTTCTTTCTCGTTTTTTTTTTTTTTTTCCTTCTGTCCGTGCATACTGCTATATTCGCTGTCTCAAAATTGTGTTTCTGTGTGATTCATAAAGTTTCTCATCTCCGCCCTCCCCCCACCCTCCCCCCTCCTCCTCTGCCACCACCGTCTTCCTCCCCTGCTTTGTATATTCATTGGAGGGTAGCATATCATTATCTCATGGTTGTGTTATGGCCTGCTGTTGTTCCTGCTGCCCCGGCTCCGCAGCGTGCCTGAATTGGCATGGGAAAGGGAGACGGAGAGCTTAACGGCCAGAACTGTGAGGTTCTGTGGAGATGACAAGTAGCTCCTTGATTAACTCATAGGCTGGCCGAGCGGACACACTGCGTTCTTTATTCATTTCCCTTGTCCTTTTCTTTGAGAAAGAGACCCAATAGGGCCCAGCAGGTGAATGTAAAGAAACGCAAGAGGACTCCCCTCTGATCAGTCCTTTCAGAGTCAGACAATGGGCCGGCCCACCTCTTGTACAGCTGCATTAAAAACCTGATTAAAGTTCTTCCTGTTAGCGATTGATTGAGGATGCAAAGCTAAAACCAACAAAAAGCCCACACTGCCGAGGCCGGATAATGACCGGGCCCCACCTACAAAGCACGGGCTTCAAATGATTAGCGCGCTTTTGTTTTCTTAGGAGGTGTGTAAGTGTGTTTTTGTCAAGGAGTGTGTGTGTGTGTGTGTGTGTGTGTGTGTGTGTGTGTGTGTGTGTAATAGCAGGGGAAACGCTCTACAGATAGTTGACAGATCTCTCTAATTAATGTAGAGACTTAAAAAAAAAACAACAAAACCGTCTTTCTTTCTTTCTTTCTTTCTTTCTTTCTTTCTTGTGAATTTCTCTTCGCCCTGCAAACTGTGCCACATGGCCCAAAGCAAATTCATTACAAATTTTGGGCCTACACTGTCACCATTTATATTGTACATCATTTATTGCACTCCAGCTTTTTGGATTTTATTGGACATAATAATGAAAATTGACAGTTTTTTTTTAAAGTAGTAACGTAGAATTGAAGGGCAGGTGCCACCCAGCTAAATAATTTATTTGACGAGGTGTCTGTGTTTTAATGTACTTTAAGGAAGACGTCACCCTACATGCGCCGTTCACGTCCGCTCGAACTTTCACGTCGTAATCACGTTTTAACGTGTGCATTTCTAAACACTCTTGTCATTGTTATGTAAACAGCCTTTTTTGCATGTTAATCCTTTTACGGGGGGAACGTCACGGAGAGGCATGACGACGTGGGAAGTGATTTGTAGACGCTGAGAAGATTTTGACAATATGCGTGTGTGTGTGTGTGTGTGTGTGTGTGTGTGTGTGTGTGTGTGTGTGTGTGTGTGTGCATCTGGAGAATGCGAGAGAAGCTAGTGCGTGTGTGTGTGTGTGTGTGTGTGTGTGTGTGTGTGTGTGTGTGAGAGAGATGGGGGGTGGGGGGGTTCTCTTCAAGAATCCATAAATATTGCATTGCTTTGTTTGACAGATGCGTGACAGATTTTCATGTTTCCTCAACAAATTCCACTGTCATATTTTTCCTTTTGTCAGTCATCTTGCAAGCGCCGCATCCTGACAATTATCCCAGAGAAACTCCTGATCAAAACCACCTTATTCTGTCTGCCGCTCGGCTCTATCTCACACACGCACGCACACACACACGCACACGCACAGATTCCTCATCACTTGCGCCCTCTGCACAGTTCTCATTTGATTCCGACTCTGTGTATTGCACCGCTCATCAGTTCAAATGCAGAAATTACATTTACAAAGTGTTTGTGTCATCTATATTTCACACATTTTGTAATGTCTGTTTGTTGATGTGCAGTACAGTTATTGCAGTGTTGCTACGCAGTGATTGCAGTAAGTCATGTTTTTTTTTTTTCCGCCCCCCCCCTTGTACTGTAACAAAGCAGATCATTTGCAGCTCCAACAGTGGATGGCATTGTGCGCTGGGCTAAACATGTGCAGTCACTGTTAACATAAAAAGGTATATTTAAAAAATATATTTTCACACCGCGGATGAAGTGGTAGAAGAAGAAGAAGAAGAAGAAGATTTTCACACCAGCTTTACATTTTAAATATCCATCCATTCCCCCTCCTTGAATTGTCAAAAAAAAAAACTCCATAATACCACAAACACTAAATTCAGAATTTCAGAATTATTTTTGAAGATTCAGACTTCCTTGCCAGAAATGATCCGAGTGAGATGTCCAAGAAAATCCCCCTTTCTTTATGCCATCAATCCTTGAGTGTTTGAATAGTAGCAGAGTGAAAAATAGAGACAGACAGCAAGAGGAGGGCGCTGAGGAGGCCCTCAGGCTACAGTGAGGGTCTTGGGCAGATTGGCTCTGTGGGCTCCACAACAATCCTCACATCCCACACATTTATCCGAACGGGGTACCACACTGTGCCTACACTTACACTGTGCCCTCGCGCAAACACACACACGCTCACGTTTAGACACCCGCCTACGCCCACTGTAAGCCTTATAGGCTTTTTAACATCTCCCCTGTGCACCTCTTCCTCCCACTCTGCCGTTATTAGCCCCAGACAATCAGACTACCTGACTCCACCTCACGGCATGGGTATGAGTCAGAATGACCCGGAGTCTCAGTTATTTCCAAGAGACTAATTGTGTGCGGTGGGCAAAGCCAACGCCGGCGCAGAACCGGTGAAAAACGCGCGAGGAAGGAAATTAGTCGGACGCCGGTGATGCTGCAGAGCAGCGCGAAGCCGTCAGACTTTTGTTTTGCTTTCATTCTTTGCAACCGGGAGCTTCTTGCAGATGGGCCTAATCCCTCCGTTTTCCGTGCGTTCCGTGCACGATCGGAGGGTGGTGGGGTGTGAGGGGCTTCTTCTGTGAGCAAAGAGTGGCCTCAGGCGCCCGAGAAGAGAGGAGTCAATCTCTCTCTCTTTCATTTGCACACTGTACGTCTCTTTGCGCTCGGGAACCTTGATGCCTTTGGAAACGGACGCAAACCATACGTGGCAAGCTGCAAGTGGGATAAGAGCAGGGGTCCGCTGATAAACCCGGCTTGGCTCATAGTCAGACTAACAATGTCTACACCAATCTGCCGGAGTAAAAAAAAAAAAAGAAAAGGAAAAAAAAAGCCTTGAAATTCTCTTTCTGTGTTTGCTGCTGTTCTGTTCTGTATTCACCCCACTGATGTATTTTAGATAGGACACAGAGGTGCTCTCAGCCAAAAAGTCTGATTTTCTTTTTCTTTTTTGGGAATTTGCTGCATGTCAGATTGGGATGACCAAAAGTATCAAAAGGAAACTCTGCATTTTGTACTATCTGTCACAAAACCCCACTTTATTTGCCAGGACTTGGCATTCATTTTTTTTATTTATTTATTTATTTATTTTTTATGTTTTTTGAGGAAGCATCAAATCTGTTGTTTTAACTTAAACAAAGACTTGGACAGCATCATGCCTTTTTTTTTTTCTCAGGTAAATACAAAAATCAATGTGGAATGAAGATGATGCCAAGCACAAGAATATCCTACAAAGACTGGCAGTCCTGACACAACCTCTCTCCTCAGCTCCAACCCTGACATTGTCCACGGCCCCCAGCCCAACCCCCCCCCCCCCCCCCTCTCCTTCCGCCGACCTACTCCCAACAAACCGCGGCACAAACAGAAGCACGTTGTCATGCGCCCGACCCTCGGCGTCGGTGCAGGGTCACTGAGGCCGGCGGCGGGCTGCGTGTGTACCATCAAAGGCACATGTCAGCGTGAAGGACTGCCAGGTTGTCAGTCAGTAACTCTTCTCATCCAACCTTAAAATACTGCGTAGTCCAACAACAGCCCCCCACTCCTTTACACTTCCACACGCACGCACACACACACACGCGCGCGCGGGCAGACGGCTCAATATCCTGCTCCGTCTGACCCCGGCGGATGTGGATCAGTGCAGAGGCACTGACAACTCCAGCTCTGGCATGCCAACAAGTCTGGTGTCGATGAAGTGATGCTTTGAATTAAAAGTGCGTTTGATGCTTAAAAGGAGCTAACCTGATTTGACTGGCTAACGTGATTTGAGTGGGCTCAGGCAGAGACGGAGCGCCACGGCGTGCAGAGACAAATGGATCTCTGCCAGCCAGGATCTGCTTATTCAGCCCATAATGTGGGCGAATGAAGCCAGAGGTTGACACACGGGAGCCAATCTGGAACGCTAACGGTTGCTCTTGCATTAATTCCCACTCCGGGTCTCATCACCACGGTTATCTTACGGCCTTTTTGAGCACACTGCTACTCAACGGGGTGATTACCGGCTCTTTTATCAGCGTTCAGCCAAGGCAAAGAAATCAGCCGTAGCCACACTGTACGTGGGCTAATGCCGCCATGGTTCGTGTTGTGAAAGTAGGCGTTCAGTGGTGTAGTTATACCGCTCACGATCTGGGCAGATTTATACCCTCGCGCACATAATATCCGCCATATCTTGGCTTCTTTTGTAAGAAAGCATTTTATTGAAAGCGGTCGGGCGTCCCAAGGTTTACTTGAGATACTTGAAATTTACACTGAGATGAAGGTGAGGGTGGTTGATCTGTGGATGTGGCAGCAATGAGGTTTGACTATTGCTGCCACATGACTGCATACTCATTAATACCTGTGTCTATGAAGTAGCAGAGGCTTGTGTGTTTTTCTCTCCGGCCGGTTTGCGCAGGAAAAACGAGGTTTTTGCTTTATATGTAAAGATAGTGAAGTGCGGTTACCCCCTCCCCATCCTCAAAGAGCCTTAATCACAGGACCTTGAGAAAAAAAAATAGAAGAAGTTCCTCTGAAGAACAGTCACTTGCCAGGCAACGAGACAGACACATGAAAGCTAGCCAAGGAGGGGGTTTGGAGATAGGGTATGGAGACCCGCGCCGCACAGAGTGGGGCGGAGGGACTTCTCCCTCTCATTAAAGATCAACAGCTCTGCTCGTGCCTAACAAGACCTTCTCCCGGAGTTGAAACAAACAAGCACTCACTCGGAGGGAAGCGCAGATTGGAAGAGAAGCTCCCCGCGACGGTCCGTATTAAAAAATAAAAAGCCAACTTTGTTTGACTGCAGACGCCGTGGATGGGTGCCATGCCCGTGAGGTCATGGGTCTCAGGTGGTCAAAATCTGAGCTTCCTCCTGCTGCCCTCTGAAATGCCTTCATGATCACCAAGCGTGAGGCCTCGCTCCCAAAGACCGACCCCCTCCCAGCCCCTGCTGGGCCTCTAATCCCGTCTAAAAGAACCCGGGAAGGTGGCTCCTGTGCGTCTTCTCTGGCCTTTGCGGTCCTCAGACGCCTCCGAGAATATGAGGGGGGGATTAGCGAGCCCAGCCTCTGGCACCACCCGCCGTCCTCAGTGCGGAGTTGACCCCGCAACCCCGTGGCCAGGTGGAGCGCCAGGATAGGTCGAGACTGCGAATGCTTCAACCCTTCCCCCTCTTAAATGAGCCATCCTGATAGGCGCCAGGTAAGAAGGGTCATGAGAGGTCGACAAACCCCTGTGGTCCGACACACAAAGAGGCAGAGGATCACCTGCCGCTTGTCAGATCAAATGAAGGCTTAAATGGGGGGCTACTCTCGTCAAATCTCTCTCCATGAATACTCAGGAAGGTCTGGGCCGTACTGTACAGCCTCCCCCGGTCCTGGCCTCCCGTAGCCCTTGGGGACCCTGTTGACTGCTAACACCCCTGTACTTCAGCACAGGTCCCCTCACAGTAGCCATCAAGCTCATAATTCCTACTCTCAGCCCATCACTAAGTACTATGTGCATAATGGAGCCATAATCAACCCCTGGCAATGGGGCCTTTTCTCTCAGCGTGTCTGCACTCATGTTGAGCTCGCATGTCGAGTTGCAATGAGATGCTAATTAGACTTCATATCTACGGGGCTAATCTGCGTGTTCACATTCAGGTGCTTTTAATCCACTCTATAGCTAAGCACCGCACTAATTTGCAGCTTGTATTACAGTCGTGGTCAAGGGAAAAAAAGGGAATGAAATTATTCCGTGATATAGTACGATGAAGTTTGAAGGAAGCCTTTTTTTCTGTATTAACTTTCCGCCGTGAGGTTTTGCTGGTCAAATCGTGTTCTACCCCAACAAATGACCTCATCAAACCGCACCACATGACAGGGTAAGTGAGGGGTGTGGCAGTGTAGGTGCCCAACACAATGCCCCTTGTCAGTCAGCCTCATTCCTCGGGGCGAGGAGAGCCGAGGGAGGGTGCGACGGAGGCAGCCAGAGGCCATTGGGTCTCCGCGATTGGTCTTAATCCGCCAGCTAATAAGTTCAGAGAGGGGCCATATGCTGAGGTGCAATGTGTTGGGAGGGGAGTGTTGCCTCATGTTACTTACACCAGGCCGGCGCTTTCTCAGGTACCGCCCTCCCACGGTCTGTTCCTTTGTACTGGGGGATCAGCCCTCTCCACGCTGTGAATGGTCCGAATTGATTAAACCCCACCGTATAATTGTCAGCAAATCCCAGCGAATCATTTCCCATCCATTTGAAAAGTACAATGTGCGTTTCTCTTTTTCTCCTCGCCCTCCTTCTTTCTGCCCCCGCCTCGCCGTCCCCTTCCCTCAAAGTCCTTCCCCTCCCGTTTTCTTCCCCTCTTTTTTTTTTGTGTTTGAGTCTCAGGTTTGTCCCTGAATGCCACTCCGCACCCCCACCCCCCACCCCCACCCCTCCCAACCCCCAACTCCCTCTGCCTGAGAGAGAAAGCAGAGGCGAGGAGGCAGGGGTGAGGAGGCACAGCGTATGCTTGGCTGGACACTTGGCTGCAGATGAAAGTGGGCGAAAAAAAAAGAGGAAAAAAAAAAGTCGGAGACGTGTTTTAATCTGCAGCTCCTGCCAGCTGATCTAAGCTGGTACCTGCCTGGGCACAGTCTGGGCAGAGTCTGGTCACAGCATCAGGTCAGCAGCAGGCAGGCGAGGGTGGGTGGACGCAAAAGAAGCAGGGCAGATACAAGAAGAGTATAATTAAAAGAGTAAAGTTAGCTTTTCTGTCCGCCTTGCAAAAAAACAAATCAAATGATCGTTTATTTAGGCATGTTCACGAAACAATATATTTATATATGTATATATATATATATATATATATATATATATATATATATATATATGAATATATATACTTATATATGTGTGTATGTATATATACATATATATGTATATGTATATATATATATATGTGTGTATGTGTGTATATATATATATAGACACACACAAATGTGTGTGTGTGTGCGTGCGTGTTTCTGTGTACGGCAATTAATGTGTTCATTTCTCAAGCAGAGGACAAGGGCTTTCAAGACTTTGAATTAGACTTTCCTGTTATTGAAAGTTATTGAAAGTCTCGGATTGGAGACTCCGTTGGAAGCTCGTCTGAGGACGGCCAGGCACTCTTTTACTCTTTTTGGTGCCACTTTAACATTCCAATCAAGATTAGCTATTACTGAAACACGGTGTCAGGTAGCCATTGACTAGCTATTTGGAAGACAGTCCTCAATAAAATAACCACTGGCTTAAAAAGAAAATAAAATTCCAAGCCAAAGCCAACCTCGATTTTAAACCGGTGTCAGATCACAGACCAGCCAAGCTGATTGAACGCTGCTGTTGGAGAACTTCTTCATTTGTCACCATTTGTTAAAGGAGCAGAGTGCAGTGTGTGTTTGTGCGTGTGTGTGTGTGGTTGGGTTAGACGGAGCACAAGGCAGCGATGGTGGATGGGAATGAAGGAAAAGCAATAAACTTGTCTCTTTAGCAGCGAAGTCAGAGTCGCTGTGTAAAAGCGTGACACTCGTGTTTTCTTTCCCGAAGTTAGAGAAGTGTAAAAGGCCTTGACCTCTAACCTTCTTCTTCAGTATCCTTGCCTTGTTTCCGGAAAAAGTAAAGGTCATTAGAAAGTAATTTACCAATCGCTCTTAAAATTACTCCCAGTGGAAAAAAGGGAAATATTTGGAAGACAGTTTTAATGTTTTTTTTTTTTTTATTAGATTACAAAAGCTCCAAGTATATATATTGGTTTTTAATGATAGATCAGGGGAAATAGAATTAATGTGGATCAACCCATTGACACGTGCACCCTCTCTAATCAAATCCCCATCATGGGTGAACATGTTCGACACCCTTTCATTGATCCGAGTGGTCCCTTGACAGAGGTACAAGACTCCCTGACCTCAGCCATTTAACCCTTGACCCCAGCTACTGGTTGCAAACACACCCCAGTCTGGAGGTTGATGGTGTTGACGGCTTCAAAACCGTTCACTGGGCTCGGGTCTCGGATGTTTGTTCTAACTTATATTGTAAGCCAGTCCTCAGTTGTTTGTTATTAGTTGAGCAAAGCAGAGCACTGGTGTTTACAAGTTTCTAAACAAACACATGCATTCTGTGGAGGAGTTATGGTTGTAGAAATATATCTTAATTTAAGGCAAATTTATGGGCCTTTTTCAGCGCTTTCAACCAAATCATGGTCTTTATCATTTGTTCATAAAAAATTCATAACCCTAACACACGAATCTCTTTTAGCCACCCCTTTTTTATTTGTTGGTTGTACCATGGGTTGATTTATAAGAGCGCAATACAAACTGTGTTTGATTCATCTTAATTTCATGTTCTGAGTTGGAAAAAAAAAAGGAATATGAAGATTACATTTTTTTTCAACACTCCCTTTGGGCTTTATTTTTCGCCTTTCCATTTGGTACATTTTTATGCAATAAAAAAAATGTCCTAACTAAAGGAAATGTTGAACTTTGTTCTGCCGCCTGTCAAATCTTAAGAAGCACAATGCTTATTTTTTTTTAAACTGCTCAAATGCCACAAAAGGCCTCCCGACCTTTTGGCACCGCATCTCTCTCTGCTCTCTGTCCATATGTCCCACCTACACATGCAAACTCTTGTTACATACCCCCCCGCCCCCCACCGTCCCCCACCCCCCGACTTGACATTGATCTTCAAGTTTGGCGCTGAGCGTTCACAGTGCGGGCTGAAGGGCGTTGTTTGTGGGAGTGATCTTCATGTAAAGTGCTCATAAACGATCGCGGGTCACGGCGGCAGATTTATGATGGCGGGGGCTGGAAGGAGACGTGGGACAATGCAGCACCTCATCCCGGCTCGTTCAGGCAGCCCGGCGGCGGCAGCGGGGGATTGTGAGCGGCCGTGGCGGCCGTGGACGATGATGACGATGATGATGATGATGATGATGACGGCCGATGATGAGGAGGTGGACGAACATGAGAAGGCTGGGATAAAGGTGGTGGAGGGCAACGAGGGAGATGTTATGCAGAAAGTTGTGATGATGAAGCCGTTGGGTGCACGACAGAAGCCCATCTGCTCGGCGCTGGTTCTTGCTAAAACTACCATGCAAATGCTTATGTGGATACAAAACACACATTAACATGCTAATTCTGGATGTGGCTGGCGTTCAGGAAGTGCTGCACCTCTGGCCCCTTATTTCCATGCAGAGTAGTTAACCTTAAGATCAGCGCTGGAAAATAGAATCCTCAAAGAATGTTCCTCTGAAGATCCGGTCTAGAGGTGATTACCATTTTCCCACTCACAGATCTGCAATGGTAATGACTCTCTGTGCATATTTTTGTAGCCTTTCGGAACTGAAACTTCCTATCGCGCCGCTTGATCCAGGCAGGTGGAGGCAGTTTGCTTCCCACAAGTCTGTGTTCGTCCTCTTCTACAAAACCAAGGCTGGATATTTTTTGATTCCACAGGTCTCGGAGGCTAGTTAAGATTCGTTGTTGGGATGTCTGCTTACATCTGCACCTGATAGCTACATTTGTACCTGGTTAAATTTTTGCTCGCGTCTGCAACAGCCTGAAGATGCAATTTGGCTACCGACCAGAGAAGGAAGTAATCTAGAGCTGGCAACAACATAAGTGCAAACATAATATCATAATTACGAACATTATAATTCCTGCAATTTTCTTGAAGCGTTGTTCCCGTTATTTACTTGACACCCGCTGACAGTGACGGCTGTGGAAAAGGTAGATAAGAGCGTGTTCATCATACATTGTGTCGGATAGAACACTTTTGAGAAAGTCACACCATAAGAACGGTGCAAGCTCTTTATTTTATTTTATTTTATTGTCTTTTGTTTTTCTAAAGGACGGGGAAGGGCACCATGGGAGGAAATATTGAGACTGTTAGCACAGTGGTAGACATTCCAGCCCATACCCAAAGATTTTCAACAAATGACTCCATATCATAACACATATATGTGTTAATTTTATGAGCGTTATCACAAGCTGCGTTTCCATTACTATTTTCCGCAAAATAAAAGCAATATTTCAAAAATTTCAACAAAGCACAATTGCGATTTGCAGGTGTTTCCATTGAATGACGTGACGCGCACGAGCCGTAATTATTGTAAAACCTCGTCCCGTGAGATTTATGAGAGTTTGTGTTTATGTTTGTTTGCTGTCGAGCACGGTTGTTATATTTTTCTCTTTACTTGTAAAAAGAATATTCCATCACCTCCTCCGTCCAAACGTAACGCACCATTTTTACTTGAAGTGAACTGGTCACGTGACCCCCGTACATCACGTCCGGTGATGCGTAAAGGCGAATGACACTTTTGCGATATACCTCTATATTGACACGGCTGAAAAACCATCATCATCACCATCATCATCATCATCGTGATGAGAGGGTGAAAACCTTGTAGTGATATTTGAGAGGTTTTTCGGTTTCCACTACCAGTTTTTTATTGCGATATTTAGGTTTTGCGCAATTCTAGGGGTAATAGAAACGCAGCAACTGTGCCACTGGTGAGGAAAAGAAAAATCAGACTTGGGTCACTTGAGTTTAAATCCATCCTAAATGTATCCGCCACGTCGCAGGCCGAGGTCACTTCAAATTAGTCTTGACGACAAATACGGAAACACGCGACTGGCGCGATGCGCTAGGAACGCGCTGGCCTCGGCCGACACCGTCCGTATCGGCGTATCCCTTCTTTGATAACCAATTTTTTTTTTTTTTCTTACGGCCATAACTTTGGCTGCGAGCTTAACAGCTCAAGAGTCATTAAAGTATCATTTGTCCGGCCAGAGTGCTTTAATGATGTCTGCTTGGTAGCGCCGGGGTCCATCAGCGGGAGCCTCCTGGGAGCGAGGTGGCGGTGTTCCATTTGCAAACCCTGACCTCTAGTGACCACAGCGCTCTGACCCACACATGCGCCCTTGTACCAGCGGGGTCGTCAACGGGGCCTTGTCAATGCTCTTTAGCAAACAGATTAAGCCCCATTGTTTGTAAATAGGATGACCAGCTGCCGCGCTGCCCCGTCGCTGTAATTACGCTGACCCGTGAAGAGCACCGACACGGGGCAAAGTTTACCGGTGGCGCTTGTCAGGGTAATGGAGTTGAATTTCTAAATAGGAAGACAATTTAAAAAATAAAAATAAAAATGCCCTGCTGTCGTGAATAAGCATTGCTCGATTTCATTTTTAGAGGTCAGATCCAATATAGCAGCATTATTTAGCAAGAGAAGCGCTAATTCTATGCAACAAAAAAATTGGGGAAAATACTTTGTTCTAACCATACTTTTTGATTCCTTTGGTCTAATTTATTATATTATGGCTCTGGGGAATCTTATGTGAATCCTGTTCAAACAAACATTCCGTTCTGGCCGTGTTGGATTAAGTGGAGTTGTTTATTCCCTCATTAACCCCCTGCTCCCAAACGACCCTCCCTGTTTGCGTCCACTTCCTACCACCACCCCATGAGGCCGCCGACTGACTGACCATATCCTCATTTGACCTACATACCCCACATTGTGTGAGGTTGGACTGAGAGGAGGCGCTGGCTGGAGGTCAGAGGTTAAATGACCAGGACTGTTTTCAAGGCGATGGGAAGTTCAAACAGCTGAAGCTTGTCCCCTCATTGTCCTTATCCTGTTTATGGCTCCATTAAAGACCGTGGAGCGGTTGAGCCATTATCACCTAATGGGACTCATGTCATTTTATTACAGGAATTATACAGAATGTCCATCAGCAGCGGTTTTGGACATGGACAGGGGAAAAAATTCCAGAATTTAACGGGAGGCCCGTCCTTAACTTAAAGCTGGCCCGGAGCTTCCACACATCTCCACACATGGGTTATGAATCTGATTAACACAGAGTTTGCTTTTGTTTGGACACCCTGTGTTTACATAAAGAGGCCCAGTGGGACCAGCCCCGGAGGTCAGGGGGTCGGGCCTGGGTTGTCAGAGAGCCCTGTGACATTTCTTTCCCACGTTCGGCGGCTCCCATTGTCCGCAGCGAGGAGCCCCCGTTAACGTTTGGCCCTGGGAGGTAGTGTGGCGTGAGAGGGAGGCCTAGGGGTATTGGACCCTCAGCGGGTCCCTGGGAAACGGGCGTAACCAGGCGGGGCTGAGGCGAGCGGGGACAGCATGGGGTCATTTTCCGGCTTGCTGCCCCTCTAAAGGACTCTGGAGCAGAGTATTGGCCCCTGGAGGAGAGCTGGTGTGGAAGACAGTACAAAAGGCTTTGTCTGCCCGTGTGTGTGTGTGTGTGTGTGTGTGTGCGTAACAGAGTGAAGGAGGGAGAGAGATGTGTGACAGCAGGTTTGTGCGAGCTTAAAAATGATAATTTTATGTGTTTTGGTGTAATTTACAGTAGTTTGCATTGTAAATAAAAGTCCCTGTTTTATAGCCTGATACATCAATCAAAAAGAACAGAAAAACTAATGCTTAAAAAATAAATAAATAAATAGAAAATGCCAAAGTCATGCCATTGTTATAAAATGATTATTAGCTTATTCAAACATCAAAAACTTCCAATGAGAATGATTAAAATGTCACCTCATTTTAGTGGTATCACAGCGTGTTAAATGGTGTTTACCACATCACAGCATTTTCTCAACTGGTCTGATCATTGTCGTCGGACTGTTATGGAATATCACGTACATTTATTTTTCATTTCCCAAATTTTCACTTTTTGCCATTTCGGCAAATATATCAGATCTAAAAAAAAAAAAAATTCATAGGATGATCTTGCAGTATTTGTGCAAAATGCAAAAAAATGAGGATGTGCATTTACATTTCCCCCTTGTAATCCTAGCGTGTCATCAGAAGCTAACACGCGCGGCTATTGAATAATAAATAGACATCAGCGAAATGAATAAATAAAACATATCAAGCTTCCATTATCACCTTTTCTTCCCCACGTCTACGCCCCGGCGGAGGGGGAAAAAAAAGAAAAAGAAAAACAACGTTCCCGCTTATAATAAGGTCATCCCTTTTTAATGTTAGCCGCCTCCCGTCCTCGGGGTCTCCGACGGGTTTTTCGGCGCCAGCCTGCTTCTGCCGTGCGACGGACGTGTACAGTAATGTGC
Source organism: Nelusetta ayraudi (assembly GCF_046127955.1). Lineage (NCBI taxonomy): Eukaryota > Metazoa > Chordata > Actinopteri > Tetraodontiformes > Monacanthidae > Nelusetta > Nelusetta ayraudi. Next base: position 1,006,552 of record NW_027466230.1, read on the forward strand.
GAGCGGGGCTTTGTTGATCTGAGAGGGGTGAGCGCTCGCTTGATTTTTCGAGATGATAGCGGAGGAAGACCCCCGTCTGCACGCACGCACGCACACACAGAAGCAGGATCTGGGATCTTGAGGGAGAAGCTGTCTCCGGTGCACGGAGGCGGCGTGCGCGACGTGCGCCACCGCTCTCCTCTTGGTGCAGCGCACGTGTGTTTGGGGACGACCGGCAGCCATTTTGTTTCATGCATTATAGATTCACCGCGGTCCCTTTAGCCTGAAAAAATATATTTGTGCAACAACAAAAAAAAAAGAATCATCCGCCGTATTGTATCCGCCCCATTTAGCAATGATGATCATCGCTGTGGACAATTATGTGCGTGAATTGCACTCCAAAGTCCCACTTTGCGTTTGTCTGCCCGTTTCGATCCGAGACCCCAGCAGGGTCGTCTCTCACACAATTAATTATCCAAATCCTCCGTAGAGGTCTGTGAAAAGCAGCGTATTTAGCAGCCTTGCCTCTCACTGAACTCATTCCTGCTGAAATGATGCTTGGTTGGCTCCTCCCACATGTCTAGAAAGCGACAAAGACAAGGTGGGGCTCGCTGGCTGGCAGTGTTTATTTGCCATCGCTTACTAAATTCTCTGGTCTTGCATCATTCCCATGTATGTTCTGGACTCTGGCCGGGCTGTTTCTATTGCGGCTGCCTCTGTAAGATATTGTTCTGTTATATTTGAGATATTTGAGGGTTTGCCACAATTCCAAGCACAGATTGCGTAGAATCTTTTCCCTTTACTCTTTCCGGGTTGGAGGGCCTGACGTACAGCTGCACTTCTGGTCGAATATCACAGCGATTTACGTATCAGTGGCTCGTTAATCTTAGAATATCTCAGTTCTTCCCTCCCCCCACACACACACACACATTGACTGCATTTTAAAAATGTGATATTTGAGAGCAGTTTTGAAATGTTAAAATGTTGTTGTTTTTTTCCCATTCAGGCTCATTTCCGAGTTTTAATTTTAAGTTGAAAAGGAAACACACGCACACTCTTCAAGAAAAGCAGCGCAAGCTAAAAAAAAAGAGAAAGAAAAAGAAAAATGTTTTTATATCACGGCAACGATTTTTTTTTTCACGTAAAGTGACATGTAAAAAAAAAAAAAAGATTGTAATCCAAAGTTCTGTTCCCCGTTTCCGTCGCCAGACAGACTTGTTTTTACTCAGGACGGACAAAGTGTAAAGAAAACCAAAAAATTGGCAGAGATGGGATATTTCCGTCCGCTTGCATGCTTTGTTTGCCTCGTGTATAGGCTACGGCAGCACTCCAGCGCGTTCTGGGAAACTTTCAATAAAATGTCTATTCATCCCAGGACTGAGCGTATTACCAGTGCGGCGTATCAGCCACCAGAGCCGGGCCCTGATAGAATCTCCCCTCACGCTTCCGCACGGCAGACAAAACATTGCAATCTTGAGGCTGATTGTGGCCATTTTCCTGTTCCTCCTCTTAGCAGAATTGTTTCCTGGCCTGGCGAATTGAGTTTATCAGGTGTTGAGCAATGGAATGGAGACCACTTGACAGGTCTCGAACAACTGAATAGGACGCTGTTGGAAAGGAGACTTTTTTTTCCCCCCAAACAAATGGCAAACTAAACTTTGTTTTATTTTTCATTTTGTTAGGCCTCTCCAGCCAAACTGCCCTCTTTGCTTTCTTTTTTTTTCCATCGCAGAACTTGTTTTTGACACTTTAAACGGCCTCTGTTTGCCCGCCGGCTTACGAAGCGGGCTAATTTCCCATCGTGTAACCGCGGGTGCGAGCTTCCGTCGCGCTCAGCGGAATGTCAGATCTGAGCACTGCTGCCCCTCCCCCACCCCGACGTTCCCGCCCTCCCTGAGCCCCGGCCTGAACTTGGGAGTTGTCGGCCTAGATTTATATGCATGCCCCTCCTTTGATGACAGGGTAAATATTCACCCAGACAGCCAAGGTGCCCCCGTCATTACCCATGTGCCGCGTGTTTGCCCACCAGTTAAATTCTTAGGGGAATTGTTTGGCGAGATGAATGGGGGCCAAAGTGGTGAAGGACGTATCGTGGGTTCAGCAAACGAAAAAAAAAAAGAAAAGAGAGAGAGAGGGAGAGAGAAAAAAAAAACCACCTTCTCAGCTGCAGATTGGCTCAGCAACAGCTCGGTCCGGCGGGCAGAGTTAGCGGCGAGGAGGTGAGGAGGTGGAGGAGAGGAGGGAGGGAGGTTTTTTGTCTTTTTTTTTTTTTCTCGCCTGTCAATTAACGCGGGCGTGAATGGCTGCGAGGTGCAAGAGCGCTCGGCGGAGCTTTGCCTCCTCTTTTGGTCCCGTCGGACAGGCAGCGATAGCCGAGGTTGGCGCTCACCTCAAATAGGAAACCCCTCCCCCCCCCCCTCCCTCCCTCCCTCCCCCACTGCCCCCCTGTCAATATTCAACTATTTAATAACCCTGAATGTGCTGCTCAGTGTGCCTTTTGATGAGCGTGGGGGTCTGCCTCTCCTTTGATGTACTCTCATTGTCAGACTCGCTATCTGAAATCTCCGAAGATGGAATTGGTGACATTTTCTTCTTTTTTTCATTCATTCAATCCAACCTCAAAGCTTTCCAGCAGCATGTCTCCGGTCCGCCGTTGCTTTTGTTGCATCGTAGGAGGGTGGGAGGGGGGGGGCATTCAAGTTGCCTCCAGTTCCCTCCCACTAGGTCCCCCCCCCCCCACCCCCCCACCTCCCATCGCCGGGTAATGGAACACCGGGAGATGTAAGCAAGGATGTAACCGGCTAAAATGTGTTTTTATGCGCCTCGCCGGCGAGAGCGAGAGACGCCGGTGGCTGGATTGCTCCAATTCAGTTTGCTTTCCCCGAAAGTCAGTGAGAAACGCGGCGATACGTCGGGGCGACGCGCTCCTTCCCCTGAGACGCGCCCGTGCCCGCACGCACGCACGCACACAATAGGAAAGGAAGCGGAGGTCTGTTGGTTTATTTCTCCAGGTGGCGTAGAGCCTTTCATTCACCGTGAGGCAATTCTCTGTCTGTTTACGCTCGTACTTTATTATCATGATGATGATTATGAATTGGCCGTCAGCGGGCTTTGCAAATATTTAAGTCTTGCTGTTTGATGCCGAGCGCGGGCCACAGAAAGGGGCTGCCTTCCTTCGATGGGGTCTACGGCGAGCGCCGCTCTCACAGGGTGCATTTGTCATAAAAAAAAAAAAAAAAGCAGCGACAGTAAATTACTTTGCGTTGTCATGAAGTCACTCCGGCATAAAATGCAGACGATAAACACGGCGAGAGCGATGCAGGGAAAAAAAGCGGGGGGGAGGGGGGGAGGGGAAATACCGGCCGTGATGTCATTTATTTCAACACACTCAAAATACGTTTGAGAAATTGCGCATTAGGGCGACTTTAGTTTGCGTCTGCGGCGTTTTAACACTCGACGGGAGTGTTTTCTCAGCTTTATGCTTCCTCCCCCCCCCCCCCCCCCAACACATTGTTTATTGCCTCTCGTTATTTTTTCGGGCGGCGAGAAAAAAAAAAAAATCTCTGTGGCTCACCTGGTAAAGTGACCACAAAGGCAAAGCAATTCTGAGTTCAGATTGCGTGACTCCAGAGCCACTAAAGCAGCCCGTTTGTTTTATGCAAAGTTTTATTTGAAGGGTTGATGTGATTTATCCTGCTGCAAGGCCCACCGCTGAGTGTTCTCTGTCTCCATGGTGGGGACGTCGAGGGGCAGACATCAGGTCAAAGGTGCAACCAAAGAGAAGAATTGGTCATTATCGCCAAAAACCAAGGTCGCGGTGCTCGGCGATGTGAAGTTTTGTCGAATCAAAGGCTTCGAGTTTCGACGCCTTGAAAGAATGAAACGAAGGCGGATGTACGAAAGTACGCGATTCCCAGCCGGGTCAAGTAGATTTATCAACGCTTCCCCGGCAACCGGCATATATGAAGGAGGCCAAAGTGCCTGCATGGTGCATAAACGGTGTGAAAAAATGTCTCAATGTTAATGCGCCGAGAAGGTTTGGCTTCGTCTTGGAGTTTGCATGAGAAGTCCCCTCGGGTCACCTGAAGCAGATTTTCTTTTCTTTTTTTTTTAATAATAATAAGAAGGGTGTCAATACAGGCAACTGGCACGTACCGACCGGCTCACCGATTTCAAGAGCGACGGCTTTCTTGCCTCCGAGACTCTCAAAAGGGTGAACGGCAACATTGTGCGCGCTTGGATTGCTTGGATTGCTTGGATTGGATGAGAACAAACATACGCGTCCGTGAGTGTTTTGTTCTTTTGTTGTTTTTTTTTTTTTCATGCCGATAAGCCAACATGAAACAGTGAGCGTCGACTCTCGGACCCAGTCGGCTGGGTTGCGCGGGCAGCCTCGAGGGTCTCTTATGAATAAGCAGAATGGGGACAAAACAGGCGGCCGGTGCGCCGAGGGAGCGGGCGAAGCATTTTCTGATGAAAGTATTAAGTGCGCTTTGTACAAATGCGCCGAGAACAGCGGCGTTGCATTGCCGCGGCTCATATCAACAACTCCTCCCTCCTCGCTCGCGAGGTCGAGCTCACTTCAAAAGACCTCGCTGACATTTTCCTTTCACCGCCGCAGCCAACAATAATGATAATAATAACAACAACAGTGCGAAACTTAGTTTTGCCTCGCCGGGGACGATGCAGCCCGGTCTCGCGGAGAGGGTCCGGCGAAAATGAGAGGCTCGGACTTCCTCCGGCTCTGAAGTGTCTTTCAAGGCCCGTCTGGCGGAGGACACGAGCCGAGCCCACACTCCAGAGCGGCCGGGCCGTCGTAATGTCTAACAACTTCCTCCATTTCTCCTTCTCACCATTGGGCTAATTTGAGCCTGCCGATCTTCCCCCTCTCCTTCTCTCCCTCTGTCGGCGCCGCGCGCTCTATACATCTTCACCCACCATTCCCTCACATTTTTCACTCGGTGCACTCTCGCTCTGGAGGACCAATACCCCGGCAGATAAGAGGGAATGGAGTCTCTCGTCTGCACAATTTGAAGCACTGCTTTGAAGCTGAATGTGAAATGGCGGGGCTCCGCTCCTCTCTGCCCCTCTCCGGCTGGTAAAAGAAGGGCCCTCTCGTTAAAAGCACTTTACCTGTGCTCCCTCTGTGGATCATTGCTCTCATTAAACAGATTTGGGGTTACGCTCAAATCACAATTACTCCAAGCACTAACTGTTAATGGGCACAAGGGTTGACAGAGTAAGAGAAATGTCTCTGACATTTCTTTTTTATGTCTCCCTCTGAGCCGCATCAGATGGCTGCAAGGTGAAGACTGAACTAGCCGCTGGCTGGCTGAGCACGGTTCCATTTCAAAGGTGCGCAGCGACAGTGGGGGGGGGGGGGGGGAGAAAAGATGCACGCAAGATTAGATTGAACTGTGTGGAACTTTTAACTCGGAAGATAATTTCAGTCTTGCTGTGAAAAGGAAGCAGTTACTTATACAATCATTTTTACCCTGACAATTGGATTTTCTCTCCAGAACTGAACCAGTAAGTGGAAACACACTCTTGCCCTTGTCTGACCTTTCACTGCTAACCAAGGTTTTTTTTTTCTTTTCTTTTCTGTACTTCAATATACAACAGACATCTACGTGAGTGTGAGTGTGTGTTTATCTGGCGGTAGTCGTACAGTATATGTACCAGATAGTGGAGAACACCCTCTGGGTCCTACTGCACAATGCCAAAAAAGAGTGCAGGAAGCATGCTTTCATCTGCTCGCTACAGAGATCCTGCAGTGTGTGTGTGTGTGTGTGTGTGTGTGTGTGTGTGTGTGTGTGTGTGTGTGTGTGTGTGTGTGTGTGTGTGTGTGTTTGCGCGCACGCGCACGTGCACGTGCGTGTGTGTGTGTCTGTGCCGGGGAGTGTTTGTCGGAGATAAGAAAGGAGATATGTCACCTTGGGCTCTGCATCGCAGTCGGAAAAACTTTCTGGTCTCGCAGACGCGGCGCCGATCCCTAATTTGACACTTGATAATTCAGTCTTTAGCGGCGTTTAAATGATTGAATTTCTGCATCGACTGTTCCTCAGATAAAGATAAAATCCTCTTTAAAACACTCGGAATCGCTGCTCCCAGTGAGTGTTTTTTCGGTTAGTCCCCTGTTGACTGCCTGAGGAAAAAAAGGAGTACGATATTGAGTTTTCCATTAGTGACTAAAGCGGAAAAGCAAAACGTGGGTATTCCTTCACGTCGAGTCTCACTGTTTGCGCGTGCGTGCGTGCGTGCGTGCGTGCGTGCGTGCGTGCGTGCGCGAGGGGGAGATTTTGAGAAATAAAGCGTGCGCAAATCGGCGTTGCGCGCGGAGTTTCTCGTCGGGCCCCGCGTGTGGCCCCACGCCCCCTCGCTGCTAGCATGTTTGCACGCGTGCGCCTCTTCGCCGCCTGTGTGAGGGCCTCTCCCGGTGACTGCCTAGGGCAATCGCGCGGGATGTAATCCCATGTATGCCTCCAGTCTCTCCGCTGCCTGCGTAGATGTGGAGGAACGTTTTAGCCCCTGCAGTGTGCCGTAGGGCATAAGCGCTCGCTCTCCCGCGCCGCTAACAGACAGCGAGTGCCGGGGTGCGGCTTCCCCTTCCCCTGCTCTCACCGTTTTGCCGCGCGACTCTTTCTCCACTTCCTGTGTGGCCCGGCTCAATTTGCGGCAATAAGCGGCAGCCTAAGGAGGGAAGAAATCTACTTCTGACAGTCGCTAAATCAAAAAAAAAAAAGTAGGCAGACTTCTTCTCGGCAAATTCGCCCGAGCGCCGGGAGCCGCGCAGCGCTCGCTCTCGCCTCCAGATCAAATCATCCGCTTAATACGCGGCGTTATCCTGGTTGACACTTGGTTTTGTGCGGCGGCTGCGCGCGGCGGCGGCGGCGGCGGCGGCGGCGGCGAGTGGGACGTATGCACGGCGGAGCAGGAATGTCATGCGCTTGATTGAAATCAAGAGAAGCAGACGTCCGCGGGGCTTCGTGACAGGCAATCGCATTTGATTTGACAAATGAATCCAAGCAAGGAGCCGGACATGAAAGGCTTCATTCAGGAGGTGCGCGGAAATCAAGTCGCCACGTACGTACACATCAAGGAAATTATACAGGACTTTTCTGTGCTCTTAGAATAGATGAGCAGCTTTCCCCACGGAGGCTAAAGCTGCACAAGCTGAGGCGGACCTGCGTCACCAAGCACCGCCTCGGTTGAACGGCGTCCTGCCGGTGGCTTTTGACGCTTTTTGGGAGTAGCATTAGAAACCATTGGCTTGCATTACATCCGGCCGTTTCTCTGACCTTGTATGAGTCGTGCAAACGCCAATAAAAAGGATATGCAGTGTGACCCTGTACTGTGTTTGCAAACGATCTCCGGCCGTGATCGTTGTGAGCCTCGTCGACGACGGAACTCGCGGGCCTCGATCTCCATTCGAGGTTCGAGCCTTTCATTTCTAAAGTGACACGGCACAGCGAGCGGCGAGCGAAGAAGGGAAGAAAAATGCCAAGAACCCCAGCTTGAGATGAGAATGTTTAAACATGGGGTTCGTCAATCGAAGCCGTTGTCAACACGTCTGAACGGAGATTATCAGACTTGACACGGTTTTGCCGCTGTTAAATTGGTATCCAGCTAAAGTGCAGTTGGAACGGTGGCTTCAAGAGACAGAAAAGGACCTTAAGGTCCAGAAGAGTTTCCTGTTATTTCATGTTTACCAGACTGATTTCTTGAGACGTCTTCCGAACCTTCCCTTTGGCTCCGCTGAGCAACAAGGTTCTTTTTTTTTTTTTTTTTTTTTTTTTTTTTTCTAATCAAGGTTAATCACATTGGAGAAAGGCCGTCCCTGGTAATGATGACTCTGCCATTATCACTCAGTCCCCTGGAGGTCCTTCTGATTCCCTGCACTAATAAGATGGCAGACGTCCATTCACTTCATATTGCCGACCGCCGCTTCTATCACTCTGGCAGAAGACTGCCATAGTCTATTTCCTTCCCGACTTTCATTCCGACTGGTTTATTAATACCCTGGCCTGACCTCCTAGGGTGTTTACCGGCAGTTTTGATGAGGTTGTCGAGCGCGGCGCGAGGAGTGACAGGTGGTCCCGGCGATAACTATCCATCCGCAACCCCCCCCACCCCTTCCGTCACACCGCGGCGCGAGCCTCCGCCACTGATCTCCCCTCTAATGTCCAGACTTGCAAGAGAACACAGCGGAGGGCCGGATCAATAGGTGTCATAATCGATAGGTCAGAGCGAGGGAACCGCCGAAAGGTCAGAGAAGATCGATTCCCACATTATTGCGGCGCAACCTCTCGGCCATAGCGGGTCGGTCATTAGCTTTTAAACCCTGCTGGACGTCCCCGCCCCCTACCCGCTTTCGGTAACAGCGACTAATCCTAATAATTAGATCCAGTCCGCTTGGAGGGGCAGACAACCGCGGCTTTCTTCACCAATGTGTGATGTGTTACATTATGATATCATGGCCGGCCCCTCTCGCACTCCTTGACCCGTCTCGCTGTCAGACGCTTCCTCGTTAAGGAGGAAGACAGGCTCGCACCCCTGCTGCACGTGGCCGCTGCCGCACAGCCATCGTTAGCCAGCGACGCGGCCGCGCGGTGCCGCCGTACAAGGCGAGGGCTCTCCGAGCTGCGTTCTTCAGCTCTAGGAGGTTGATACCGGGCCCGCACGGGGTCCCCGCTCCCGCCGCCGAGCTCAGTCGCACCAGCACCTCGGCGGCGTGAAAAGGAAGGGATGGGTAAGTCGGGGCCAAAACGTGTGCGTGGTGCATCGTGTGAATGTGGTGAGGCAACCACCAGAATGGAAGCGGACTTACGCGCTTTCAAACGCGACGCGGTTGCAGGCTGCGTCCTCGGCCCGGCGATTCCCGAACACTTCCACGCCTTGGCCCCCCAAGCAGCACTAACATCTGTAGCTGTAAAGCCGTACTTAATACATGCTGCCTCATGTTTCCTTACTTTTGTTGGCCAATTCTTAGAGTTTTTGGAAGCAGTGTCTACAGCTGGACTTGGGTCTCTTGGACACAAACTACATTTTGTACTTGAGGCCGGCTTGAAGAGCAAAATAAATGGCGCAAACTGGCACAGCGCACACACACACACACACACACACACACACACACACACACACACACACACACACACACACGGATCACCGTGAACAATGATTTTTGACAGGCAGGCAATCGTATGATATATGATACAGACATATGATCGATCATAACAGATCATATTTGGTAATGGTTATTAAGAAATAATTTGATAATGAATAATTAGAAGATAATTTGATTCTATCATTTATTTATTTGCTTCCACTTCCACTTGGTGGAGCCATGATGTAAATAGCCTATAGACGCTTATGAGGTGAAATTATTTTTTAGCCATATATTAATACTTTGAAAACATATACACACATTTTCTATCCCACTTAAAGATCCTTCCAGTGTGGCCTTTACTTTTTTAGACCTGATGTTCAAACTGAAACCATGTGGCGCCACCAGGTCAGGGGTTGTCCTTCGCCAGCCCGTAATTTGCCGTACAAATGTAAGTATCCTTTAATAGAAATTGAACTCGATAGTTTACCATGCCTGTTCGCCGCAATCATTTCTTTTTTTCCCACTGAGAAAAAAAAATTAGGCCGGCGCCCTGGCTTTGGCAAATACAGTCACCTTTTTTCCAGCCCTCCGAAGCTGTTTTGTCCAGCACCTCTTCCCTGAAATGGCATTAGCATAAATCTCCAGCGCATAGAGGTAATGATGGCGTGAAATTATGGCTGCCTCAGCAGACCTTATTCCCTTCTCTGCTCTCCCTCCCTCTGGGTCCAAGGCTCCAGCCTTCGACCGAGACCATCGCCCGTGCCTTCTTTCACTCCTTCCTCTCCTTTCTTTCTCCTCCTTTGCCTCCTCGTTCCATTCAAAGGGAATGTGTAACTGAATTCGAAATTGAGTGCCCTTCTTTCAAGGACCACAACTAATGAGACGTTTTGCCTTGAAATCCGGGCTGGATGGGGGATGTGTGGGGAGAGACCCTGATGGGTGGAGATGATAGCCACCCTGTAAGTCAGGTGTAAGGCTGTCCGGATCACTCGCGGCGGAGAAGGGGTAAAGGTGGTCTCTATTGGAGGAGGCAGGCGAGGGGGGGAACGGATAAGCCTTCGCGGGGCACCCTTCCCGGGGTCACCTGGGGCTGCTATTGTGGATCCGAGAGCCGACCTGGAATAGCACGCCTGTGTGATCTGCATCTCTGTGCAAAAAGAGAAGGCCGACGCCAGGCGGGCCTCCTCCTTTTGCATGCATTTATTATGAGCGACGGGTAGACGCGGAGCAAAAAAAAAAAAAAAAAAAAAAAAAGGGAGCCCATAAGGGGTTTGGAGTGAGATAGGAGGTGACAATTAGATTGGGATGGAGGAAAGTAGACTGGAGTGGGTCAGAGTGAGTATAGGAAGGCTTGTGGAGTGTGCAGAGACGGAGGACAGAGTCAAAGAGACGGGAAGGGGGCCGGGCCCATAGAAACAGGTATACTTGACAGTTTGCAGTCCGGGGATCATCCGTGAGACGCCGCGTGGGTGCAATGATGAAAGGGATGGAGAGCTTTGCGTCCTAGGGGTTCTCCCTTTAATCAGGGGCCCCGAGGAGAGAACCTTGCAGCCATTGGGCCCCTGGCCGCTGCTAGCCACTGTCATGCTAATGAAAGAGGCTCAGGGTGTGAATGGAGAGGCTAGCTTGTTACCGGCGCGCTAATTATGGCATGCAGCAGGGGTGTGTGTGTGTGTGTGTGTGTGTGTGTGTGTGTGTGTGTGTGTGTGTGTGTGTGTGTGTGTGTGTGTGTGTGCGCGCGCAAGGGTTTTTATGCATTTTAATGAGGCGACTGCGTACGTGTGAGCGCCAGCGTGTCAGGATGACAGGGATTTGAGGCGTGGAGTGAGGCGGATGTGCGGTGAGGATTTTATTTTTCGCTAAATAAAGGCTCCAGAGTGCAGGAAGCAGCAGATGTACCGGGAGGAGAAGAAAAAAAAAAACAGGAAACGCTGCTCTGATAATTACCAGCATTTGTGGATTTTGGTTGATTTCTTTCTGCTTTTGTTTAATTACTACCACGCAGACATGTCAAACAATCCCGACGTCATCAAGCTGCGAGCGTCTGCGTTTTGACTTGCGGCGTGGACGAGCTACAGCACTGAAAATGCTGCTTCTCCGACGCCAGACGAGCCTTTATGTCTGTGCCACGCGTTCCCACGCCGCGCAGAAGCACGACGTGCGGACGTCCGCCGGTGCAGCATATGGCGGCGCCATTATCTGTGCTGTTAGCCAAGTCTGGAGAGAGAGAGAGAGAGAGAGAGAGAGAGAGAGAGGGAGAGAGAGAGAGAGAGAGATCTGCATTGTTTCCTGTGTCACTCAGACAAGACGTTGGGGCGTGTGTCACAGCAATGGGAGTGCTTTCAAAGTCTGTGACCTTCTAATTTGCCGCTGACCTCTCCCACAATCCTTGGTGTGGGGCCGACGTGACCCAGTCTGCGATTGGGGACTCTATCAATCTTTTTATTGACGAGGGACACGTCGGCAGCGATCAGGCTGATTGATGTCGCCCGACAAAAAAAAAAATCCTTAAGCGGGATTTTTTTTATTTTTTTTTTTATTTTTTTTTTACAAGAGTTGCCAACCCACGCTGGAATATTATTTCGAATATTACTCAAATCGGAGAGGATTTAGGTCAAATGCTGTGAGGTTAGAGCCTGCGAGAGAATTACCACAAGGCCCGAAAACCAGTGAAATTGTCATTTATGAAAAATTAAAAAGCCTTTTTCCGGAGCATCCACATGAAAATCTCAGAGGATGTGACCCACTGCAGCAGTAATAAGACGCTCCACTTTTTCCACCCAAATCATTCAATTTCTGAGAGAGCTTAAAGTTTCCATATTATGCAAAATTCACTTTGTCAGTGTTTTCTCCAAGCCTGCTAGTGAACTACCCCAGAAAATGAGAGAAATCCATCCCTTCATCATCTTTTCTTTTGTCTTTTTGGACTTCGGCACAGCTTGTGGCGCCGGAATAAAGCCCTTTGTGATGTCATAAAGGCCACCAATGCCAATGTCAGTGAGAACAGCTATTGCCCGGTGTTCCTTTTCCACTCTCTGAGACCAGAGAGCGCATAGATCTGCGCATGTCACCCGGTTAGGTGGAAGTTTGAGCAGAAATACCGGCGTTTACGGTGGGAGGCTGCAAACAGGGGGCTAAATACGACACTTTCTTCAGCTCTTTCGAGGCTTTTGTGCTGATGGATTGCGCGAGACTGGCTCCGCCGGAGTCAGTTTGAAAAGTAAATATATGGGCACGTTAACATATTCGACCTTCAAGCGGTTTGTTTTTAAATGATTTGACGCTCTCACTATTTGCTGTGGATTTTTGAACCGTGGCAGTATTGTTAACGTTAGAAGATTTTCACACACACACACACACACACACACACACACACACACACACACACACACACACACACACACACACACACACACACACACACACACACACACACACACACACACACACACACACACACACTTCAGCCACTTTCAGGGAGCTTTATGTTGCGTTCGCGTGCGAGACCTTGACGTCGGACTAAAACACAGTGTTCTGAATATCAGAGCGTGTTGTAGGTCAAGCTTTCACTCCACGAGTGCTACACACACTGAACGCTCCTCCGCTTTCGACCACCCCCTCCCCCTCGCCCTCCCCCTCACCCCACCACCCCAACCACCCCCTAAACTTGTCCACCCTGTAAAGTGCCATTATAAAAATGTCAAGGGGTCCCCGTCTCTCGTCCTGCCTGTCAAAATCCCCGGCCATTATGCAAATGGCCGTGTGAACGCGCACTCTGGCAGATTTACATTCGGCGCTATAGGCAGTGATGAATTCACATGATTACGGAATTAATCCGGGAGGTACACGTTGCATATGTACATTTATGAAAATGTGCGGGCGGGGGAGGGCTGTGTTGCCCTTGAAGGTTAAAACATTATGGCTGCATTAACATGGATGTGGTCGGGCTGCCGGAGCGGCTCGTCCACTAATCACAGGGTCGTCGCTTCGGTCCGTGGCTATACTGTCCACCAGCTGAGTGTGTGTGTGTGTGTGTGTGTGTGTGTGTGTGTGTGTGTGAGGTTGAGAGGTAATTGTCGAGGTGTAATCCCTTCACAAGGTCCTTTAACGTTATTGCTTTTATTCTATTACATACATTTAATTTATTGATTTTTTTTTTGCCAATAATAAAATAAATAATTTACGATTTAGGAAATTATGAATTGTTTTTTTTTTTTTTTTTTAAACTGAGACTGTTTGTCCAAATGCACCCAGTCCAGTCAGTCTCCTGACTCCTGTCAATGAAAATGTCACACAAGGTGGGCAGATTTTCATAAACTGATTTTTTTTTTTTCTTAGGATATCACACGAAATGGCCGAACGCCTGCACCATCCTAAATTCTGTTTAAAGCGATTTCTCCTTCATATATGATTTCATCCTTGCCTAAACTCTGCCGTCTTTCGCTGGTAGTGAACGTCCGCGCTTGAATCGCAGTGTCCTGAGTGTGCTCCCCCCCCACCCCACCCCTCTTTTCTTTCCACTGTGCAGGAATGGGAATATAAACAAGAGGTATGCAAGAGGCAGAAATATGTAATTTTACTTCTTTTTCCTTCTTCAAAAACCGCGAATGTGCTTGAAGTGGAGGTCAGCCCCCTTAATGTTACCGTTTGGAAGGAGGATCATTAAAGCCATTTGCCATCACTTTCACCGCGGCGCTTTCTCAAGTAATGACACGGGGGTCCTCGCGTCGAGGCTCAGTGCAAAGACTTCTGGGTATCCGCCCGCCGCACCTGTCCTGTACGGATGGAGGGGGAAAAAAAAATTGAATCAAATCAAATAAAAAAAATCATGAAAGGACGGACAACTTCAGCGCTCCCTGACACATAAGGGTATCCATTAGCTGCAGGAGGAGTGCAGTAGAGAGAGAGAGAGAGAGAGAGAGAGAGAGGAAGAGTCGGAGGAGCGGAGATGGGGCCTCCTGTTTTGACAGCCCTGAACCGGAATATTGCTCCATTGTTTGTTTCCCGGAGCAAGAGGAGTCGCGGCTGCGGCTTTGAGTGACAGTGAGTCCGATGTACGCTGACGCGCGGCGCTGCTTCGCGTTTCCCCTAATTGCTTTGTATTGCCTGAGCCGGGCGCACATGTAAGAGCACTGGTACGAGGCGCCTCTTTATAGGTCGGTCGAGAGAAGAAAAAAAGAGAGAGAGAGCGAGAGAGAGAGCGAGAGAGAGAGAGAGAGAGAGGAAAAGTGATTTGGCATACAAAGAGAAAAGGAGGAAGGTGGAAGGGTGGGGCGTTGGAGAAGAAGAAGAGCGGGAGGAGGAAGAGGAGGAGGGCTGCAGACAGCAGTCTGAAGGACAGCAAGGGGGCCTTGCTCGTACAACTCTGTGATCCCCCGCCCCCCGCCTCCTCCCCTCCTCCGCCCCCCCGCGTTAACCCTCTCGGGCCACCGGCACGCGACCACGTCGGACGCAAAATTCCGGGCGCGATCGGGTTTCGGGCCGTCTGTGCCAGCCGCACATTTCTCCTTTTCCCTCTATCTCTCTCTCTCTCTCTCCCTCTAGTTTTTTTTTGCCACCCCCCTTTCCCCCTTGCAGAGATGCGGAGACAAAGAGGGGGAGGCGGTGGAGGAGGAGGAGGAGGAGGAGGAGGAGGAAGAGGAGGTGGTGCCATATAGGGTTGGCACACAGACAGACGAGGCCGGAGGAGCGCTCAGATTGGAGGAAAGCCCTCGCGAGGGAGGGGCTGGGGCGGCCGGCGGGGGGAAGAGGAGGAGGGGGAAGGGAAGAGGAGGAGGAGGCGGGGGGGGGGGGGGGGGGAGGAGGGGAGGTGAAAAATCTCTATCCTTCGCTGATGCTATTTTAATTAAATAGTTGCTAGGTTACATTGCGCAGGGACGACAGGGGTGGGTTGGTGTGGCACAGGCGCCCGGGCGACTTGAATGGCGTGCGTGCGTGTGTGTGTGTGTGTGTGTGTGCGTGCGTGTGTGCGTGCGTGAGGGGACATTTCCCTGTAACAATGAAAGCATATCCCCTCTTCCCCCCCTCCCACCCACCAAATCCGTAATAAGGATTTCAAATGTGAGTCATATTGACACGAAGTACAGCCGCGATTTTACACCCTTTTCAAAACTCCCACCGTCACTCGTGCCGCTCGTATCGCTCCGGCTTTCTCTCTTTCCTCCCCCACCGGTGCAGATGTGAGTGGGGGTGCGGGGGGGGCTGGGGGGGGTGTCAGGGGGAGCCCCCTTTCATCTCTGCGACGGCGCCTTTTCACCTCCGCTGGTGACTTAGCCAGGGCCCGGCGCTCCCGCTGCACCCTGGGTTGCCAGACGGCGGAGAGAATGCCACGGGCCGGCGTGCCCTGGCAACCGCTGCTGGGTCGCTTCAGACAGACGGCCCCCTCCCTAACACACACACACACACACACACACACACACACACACACACACACACACACACACACACACACACACACACACAGTCAATGATTGTGTACATCTTGACTCCCAGCCTCCATCCAGGACTCTGACCACACAGACGCCCCAAACAGGGCACTGATGGATGGGGCTGCAGAGAGACCCCTGATGCTGGAAATAAATCTGACAGGCCTGACTGGAGGAGGCCGAACATAATCTTTTTTTTTTTTTTTTTTTTTTTTTTTTTAACTGACTAGAGGCCAAAGCTTCTGTATATATATGTGTGTGTGTGTGTGTGTGTGTGTGTGTGTGTGTGTGTGTGTGTGCACGTTTCCCAAAAGCCACACCTTTTTCTCTATTTTCACCCTTTATCTTCCTGCTCCCCTGCCACGTTTCCCCCCATGCCAGCAGAGATAATGCCATAATTTACAGCTGTGCATTGTGGAAGATGAATGATAGCGGCTCCTTCTTGGCTAAATATGCATTTGCCACGACCAGATAATAGTCTTTTTGTAGAAAGGGAAGGAATACCTTCAAAAGATTTCTTTCTTTTTTTTTATGCTATATTCGTCCCCCTAATGTGCTAAAAGTGATATATAATTCTCAGTCTTTCATTCCAAACAAAATTGATAATGATGAAAGTGCTCCTCGTTTTTATAGAGCCGCTCATTTTTCATGTTCTTGAGTAAAATATTGCAGGGCAAGAAATAAAAAGTTTGCTTTTGGTTTCCCGTCCGCGGTCGATCTGAAGCGCGCACGTGCACCCGTGGACGCATCCGTCTTGTGAAAGCGTTCTCTCTCTGGGTGTACGTGCGTGCAGGATAAATATGTGTTCCGCGTCTCAGTCACCAAACGTCTCTTTCTAGGTTGCCGGAGGCAGCGGAGGAGCCCCGAGCTGCAGCGCAGAAGCCACAGGCCCCGAGTCCAGGGGGCGCCACTGTCCCTTGGGAGCCTCTAAAGTGACCTCCAGTGACCTGCCGGCACGCACTCCATCAGGTTGCGCCGACGGGGTCAGGGGTCGTCCGAAGCAACACGGTGTCGGTGTGTGAGCCTTTCAATGACGGAACGGACAATGAACTCAACAGACCTGGTCAAACGGTTTGACGAGATTAGCAAATCGAAGGGCACAACTTTTCTTTATGTCATTACTTTTTAAAAATAGTTAATGTTAATGTATTTTGGTTTTCTGACAGATGGAACGGAGTTAAAGATGAAGTGTATGCGGTTCATCAAAGTACTGCATTGTTACGTTAGTACATAGTGTTGATTAAACTATGTTAACGGAGTTCTGAGATTTCATTGAGAGATTTGGTTGGCGTTCTTTCAGCTATTATTTTTTGCACACCCGTGAGTAATTAACAATCTTCATAGGGTGCCGACCTGTTAGCGCTAAGCCTGCTGGGAGTTGGAGTTCTAGGTGGCTTGTGGACAATTCAAGTAACACTAACCACTATACAATAATTAAATTATTTTAACTATACCTTAACTCTGTAAATATAGCATATCAAATATTATCACCATCAATAAACGTCATTAATTCAGTCAAAAGTTAACAACACATAGAGATGCTGTAATGATATGTATTCCTGCAACTACAGCGCTCACGCACGTGTGCGTCAGTTTCATCATAGACCTTTATTCAGAGACACGTAGAAATTACCCAGTGTATTTAGCCAACTTGTGAAATTTAACACATTTCTTCCCTCATTTCCAGCAATATCGGGAATTTGCCGGCCAATCACTCTCACATTTCCTGAACGCAGCGCAGAGGCACGCTGCCCTAATCAGCGTCGCGGGCCGGCTTTCCTGCAATCTGTGCAGGAACCCGGAGGTTAGAGTCCGCTGTGAATGCAATGTGCGTCATCAAGCCTAATGAAAAGGCGACGGCGATAATTAAGTCCCGTGGACCTGTGTCACGGCGGACAACAGGAACCCCCGCAGCAAGGCCACGCGGGTTTCGCTCGCAGTTTGTTTGCGAGAGCGCGGAGGAAGCGGTTAAGTGCAATCGCTGCTGCGCTGGTTCGTTAGAACAGCAGGAAGTAGGCGGGGGGGTGGGGGGGGGAGTCGTCCACGGGAAGTGACAAAGGGCTGCGGCCTCCTCGTCCTGCAGCGGGCACCGCGCTCACCAAAGTGCGGCAGAGCGTCGGCAAATTCAAACACGGAAGAACTGCGCATCTCCTCGCAATCCCCCCCCCCCTCCCCCAATGAACTGCAGCTTCCTGATTGAGGTTAAACTCAAACTCAAATAGTGCCCTAGCGGAAGTATAGTTTCAATGGCTTTAATGATAAAAAATAAAAAATAAATAAAAAAATTGACTCCACCTACCTCTGATTTAAACATAAAAAAACGACATACCATAGTATGTTTGTTCCGATTTTCAAACATGTTGAGATTTTGAATTGTACCACTCTGTATTATACTAAACTACGACAGGCTCGTCGTTTCGGTGTGTTTTGGACTAATTGAAGTATTTTAGATTTTTTTTGTCCCAGACATACCACAGTAAGTCATTTTTTCAGATTTTCATGGCAGACATGGAGCAGCCGCTGCAATTCCTGCCTGCAACAGTCACACAAATGGCTGCCATTGCCATGAGTAATGTCCTGTAGTCATCAAAGGAAAAACTCACGCGTTTTTCTCATCAAGGCCTACAATTCACACGACAACATTCACTGAACACAAACAGGAAGTGCACAACTTGTGTAATTTTGGAAAGATAAATCAGTCGTTTATCTCATCGGGGTCTCTGACGCAGACGCTCATGCCAGACAAAGCTTACTGAGGAGTTTTGCAGCTAGGATGGCAGCGACATCAAGGGCAGGGGTCGGCAGGGGTCGGCAGGCCACAGAAGGCTCAGTACCTTGAACACAGCTTGCAGCTTCAATCAAAAAAGTTCAAATAAATGCATTTAAAATGATTAAATAAAGCTATTTATTTCATAGGTCTATTTCCTTATTTCAGTAAATATTTGATCATTCATGGATCTCTCTCTCTCTTTTTTTTTTTTTTTTTTTTAATTACGTCTTGCTCCTTGTGCCCGCAGTGCCACAATGAAATACTCAATCATGAAATACTTCATTCATTTACAGCAATAAAGCCGAGGTGGCTGCTGTGGATGCTGAGAGACACCTGGGTCTGCTCACTATATCATTCTCCATATAATCAAATTAGAATAATTACATTTGAAGCTGCTTTGTGAGGCAGCGTGCAAAGAGGTAAAGTGAAGATCCGCGTGGGAGTCAAAAGAGTCGGCTCTTCTCGCCGAGCTGAGCCAGATGACCTGGTTCACTGAAAGGAGCCGCGATTCTTATCTTGACTGGGCGTGCGGACGAGCTCCAGAGGAGAGCTCTCTGATTGGATGCCAAGAGAAGACGGCATTCTGCTGCTGCTGCTGCTGCTGCTGCTCAAAGCGAAGCACCCACCCCCACCTCCCCCCCCCCCCCTCCCTTTCTGTCACACTCAGTTGGTGGCACTAGGGGGCAGCCCACTCTGATGCTTGCCATTGTTTGAGGAGGCATCTACAGTAGAGGGCTCTCATCTGGAGATCGAGAAGCAAGCGAGGGTTTAGAAGAAGAGAAATATCATTTATTCATCATGTTGATTCTTTTAAAACGAGCTCGGTGTCCTGCTTTATTTTTCAGTAGGGGTGACATTAGGACCCAAGTGTGGCCGTGTTGCTGTTAATTTAGAATTTGGAAGGTCTTTAAAAAAAAAAAAAAAAAAATCCAAGCACTTGTTTCCAATAAAATAATGTATTCACAGTGCAGAAGCCGACCCAGTCCTGATGAAGAATCAAAGAAGGGAAACAGTCCAAGATGTACTGAAATGAGGCAGAATTAACTGCATGAAATACAGCTTTTACGCTGTAAACGACATTAAAATAAAATTCAGGACATTGTTGTCGTTCTGAATGCCCCTTTTGTTACTGCGTGATGCCTGGGAATGTGAATGATAAGCTGCGCCTTCGTCACGGTGCGCTTCATTTTAATCCTCTGTAATAATTTTTTTTTTCTTACTGAGACCGAGATGAATTAAGAGTGAGCGCAAAATATAATCCACATTAAATTGAAAGAGAAGGACGAGGAGGTGGGGGAGGGGTGTCAGTGTTGTTTACATTAAGTGTAAAAGAGAAACTGAACACACACACACACACACACACACACACACACACACACACACACACACACACACACACACACACACACACACACACACACACACACACACACACACACACACACACACACACACACACACACACACACACACACACGGTCTCCATCAGGGCTGCTGCTGATTAAAGGGCCTGCAACAAAGAAGCTCGGAAAGCCCAAAGGAACAATGTTCATCTGCAGAGGAATTAATGTAAGAGCAGTGGTGATTACCATGGGGGGCAGTCAGCCATTTCATATTTCCACCTCGAGTTTCAACCATGACGAGACTTAAATGCACTGGCACAGCCAGATTCTCGCCGTCTTCCTTCGCCATTTTCTAACCTCGGCCTCCACCGATAAATAACCGACGATGGTTTGATTCAATTAGGTCGTGACACACAAGAAGGATAGGTTGAAGAAAAAATAAACAAACATCATTCACTGACAATGCTGTGCTGAGTGATTTTTAATCTCTCTCTCTCCCTCTGTGTGTGTGTGTGTGTGTATGTGTGTGTGTGTGTGTGTGTTTTGGCTGCCGAAAATCCCAATTAGCAAATCCCAGGAAATACACTGGACCCACAATACAAGCAGCTGCTTTTGGAGAAGCACATTCACTGCTTCCTCGTCTTGTAAATAGAGGCCCTCTTACATCAATCCATCAACTGTTGCACCATTATTTGTTTTTTTTTGTTGTTTTTTTTAAATGCATTTTTATACATATATTTTTTTTTCTATGCGCACCTTTCATTATTTTGCTCAATCTGGACCAAACCAGATGCCAGTCAGCTCGCTGTGGCTCGCAACGCTAATGATTCACGCCTCCTCCTCGGCCGTTGTTATGGTAATGAAAGGACCGCGACTGTTGTTCTTAAATGTTGCATTCAAGGTGATTGCTCCGTCTCTGTAAAAAAAAGTGGCATTCGGGTCAGCGGGGGGAGGGGGGGTTGCTGCTCACTCTCCCGTTTTTTTTTTTTTTCCCCCTCCCCCCGCCGCCACTCTCGGCCATTATTTGGAGCGATCGGAAGAGAGAGAAATTTCTGAAACAATTAGAGAGGGCGGCTCAGGAGTGATAAAAATTGTTCTCTCGCTCTCCCGTTTTTTTCCCACAGTCGACGTGAGCCTGGCATCAGACCGGAGGCCCGCTATTGTGAGCTTTGGTCCTATCCAGGAGCTTCTCACTTCTTCTGGCTGTACTGGGGGACCCAAAAGCTGGGGGTGGGGGGGGGTGAGTGAGGGGGTCTCTGCCCCCCATTCTAAAGCGGGCGCTCCACACCACTCTACGGAGAGAGGGACCTCTGTCAATAGGCCCCACTCAAGGAGAATAAAGGAAGCCCTCCACCGGTTTGTTTTGGAAGCTGTCTTATTGATCTGTCTACCTACCAATGAATGCACGGGCCCAGTTTTTTTTTTTTTTTTTCTTCCCACCCCCCCACTCGCTCGTGCGGACAATGCGGCACTCGAGGCCCGCATTATCTGGCAGTGGGTTATTCCCAGAGAATGGCGTGCATTAGGAAGAGTTTGGGTCACTTCATCTCTTAATCTGCTCCACTAACCTTTCCCACAAAAAAAAAGTATAGAGGGAGCGGCGGGGCTGAGGAGGGCGGATCGATGCAAACTGAAGGTGCTTGAATGGAGTTTGTGCGAGAAAGCTCCTCGCGGGGGAATTGATGAGCATCCTGCAGAGGTAACTAATATGGTGAGAAAGACGTACCTTTCCAAAGAGACCTTGAGCTCTCAAGGAGAAGCTGCCCTGTGTTCCACCGCGTTGCTGCAGGACGGAGCTGCAGAAAACAATGCAGGGAAAAAGAAAAAATGAAAATATAAACAATTCAACGTCCAGGATTACAGTGGTTTACTTTAATCTCTGAGTCCTTGCGCGATTCCTTTTAAGAAGTAGTTCATTAATAAATAAATATCTGGTTGAATAGACGAGGAGAGGCGTCGTTGCACCTCTGTGACATCACAAAGGGCTCACTTCCTGGACCATGTTGCAGCACATACTTTCTGAAAAGTAGAACAAGCAAAAGAAACAACTTCTCTCATTGAAAACCGAAATCACCGAATCTGAAAGACATTTTACTGTTCCAAGACGTTCGAAGTACGTTTTGTATATGAGGCTTTTAAAGGCCAATAGGCCAAATAATAAGCCTAGTTCCTACCCAGTCTTTGCGTAAGCAGCTCTGTCTTCTCGTGTGCGTATGCAGTGCAACTAAACATTTGGGACTTCTTAATGCTGCTGTCATTAAACAATATGGAAAACAAAGCAAAACTATATATATATATATATATATATATATATATATATATTGATATTTTGTAGAAAAGCTTTCAATGACGGAGCAAATTGGAGAATTCTGCATCTGCTCCTATAAGCTGACATCACAAAGCATTAGTCTGCAAAATAAAGCAAAAATATTCATTAGTGTAGCGCCACTCCCTGGTAAGCTGCTGCCAAAGGTGTGCAAGGAATCGCCAAATAAAGATGTAGTAAAGAACATTATTTATTTAAGACAAAATCTAGAGCAGAAATAAATATGTGAAGAAAAGTCATCTCCTTCAGGAACCCAACATTGAATTAAAAAAAAAACAAAAAACCAAGACAACACTTTGAGTGGTAACAAACAGAAGACCGGATGCCTCGTCAGGCACAGAGTTTCTGAGTCTCTCAGGTTCTTCTTGATGGAGGAAACCATGGAAATAACAGGATGATGTGTGACCGATTGAAAAACTGACACCCCGATGACAAAACAATGTGTGTAATTCTGAGATTAGAAATGTTTACAGGCCTTGTAATAAATACAAACACAAATCAATTAACAAATAAAACAAAAAAACAAAACAAAAACCCGAACAGTCATTAGGACAAAGTTAGATTCAGTTTTAAAAGGTAGATTTAACAAAACAAAACAAAACCAATCAGCTGATTGAGGAAGTGCAGAGGGCGGGAGGGTCAAAACAACTCACCGTACAAATCGTCCTGGTTGAGAATGATCTAGAAAGTAGGCAGGATTCGATACATTCATTATGTGCGTATTCCCCAGCATTTCAAAACAGACACGACTGAAGCAGAGACTTGTGACATCAGGAGCACGAAGATGTGATATGCTGCCGCTCGACTTTGCGACACCCGTCCCCTCAAAACATAAATAAATAATAAATACAAATCATCCAGCAGTGTCTCATTGTTAAAATTCTTTTTTTTTTTTTTTTTTTTTGAACCGTGAGATCAAAAATAAAAGCCGATCGCTGGATTGATGGAACTGATCTGGCGTTGTCGTACCCTACATTCCTGATTATAGACCGGACAATCATTTCAATAGTCGGGCTTGCTCGCTTGCTTGCTTGTCGAACGTTAGCCGAGGAAGTACAGCAGCCGCCGTCTCCTCGGGAAGAGGAGGAAGGCTGCAAAACTTTCTGCACTCAGCCGGCTGATTAAGAGACAGCTGACGGGAAAAACCCACTTGGCACATTAGAAAAACAACAACAAAAAGAAAAAGAAAACAAGAGTTAAACAATTTTTTTTTTTAAAAAAAAGCTATGAATGGGTTAAAAAAAGAAAGAGTGTTGAAGAAGGAAGCGGAAACATGAAGGCGCTAGCTTATCGACAGGTATTGATCGCGATGCCCTTTCGCACTGCAGCTGACTGGCAGCAGAAATCCAACGCAGGCAGACAGACGCACACCTCCGACTGAGCCCCAGGTGCCGTCCTCCCTTTTAGTCATCGCTGCTGCTGCTGCTGCTACTGCTGCTGCTGCTTCTCATACTCACTCGCTCACACACTCAGACACACACTCACACACCGGGGGCTTCAGATCCTCTCATTACTCCTAAAATGGCTCAGATGAAACTGGAGAGATCACGAGTCAAACGTGACAAATCAGTTAGCGCGCCTCTCGTCTGGAAAACAATGCGACAGAGCCGACGCCGCTTCTCTCTCCCCCCCCCCCCCCCCCCCCCCGGCGGCTCCCCCGCCTCCACTACAAGCTCTTAAATACGGATTCAAGTCAATGACGCCGTCCTCCCCATGCGCCAGTTTTCCAAACTCCTCCTCGGCCGACCCGACCCGCCCGAGCTCGCACCTCTCTTCTTCCTCCTCTTCCTCCTCCTCCTCCTCTTCCTCCTCTTCCTCCTTGGTCCTTGTTGCACAATCTTAAGACTCTCCCTCGGACACGGCCGTGGGTCCGTGGCAATGGAATTTAGACAGTTTGTGAATGCACACGTTTTAAAAAAAATTTGATCAGAAGACAAAAACAGGCAGACGCCCCCCGTCCCCCCCCACAGCCCTGCACCAGACCCTCACGGTCGGTCGACTCCCCATTCATCTTCAAAAGTACAAACGTCTCAAGCACCGGTTGCGATACAGTCTGGAATTACACACAGGCGCGGGACTTCACACTAAAGTACCAACAGTGACAAATGTAACCGTGTGTATCCAGTCCCATTAACACCAAGAAAAAAAAGAAAAAAAGAAAGACTAGAAGTATTTTCTTGATACGTTTTGTGATGCAAACATCCTCTTAAAAAAAGAATCCGGACGAGGAGAAGGGACGACCTTTGGCATGCACAATGCTGTGAGAGGCGACGCTGGTTTAAAATCAAAGAGCATCAGAGATCTGAAGATGTTAATGGATTAAAGTTATTACATTTGATTAAAAAAAGAATGTAAAAATGGCTTTCAAAAAATGTAGCAGAATTGAGCGCAACTCCCTTCATGTACAGCATCAAACCTTCCAATCGCTCAAATTCCACAGTTCCAACTGCTCAGTTTTCTCAGCATAACGTCAATCATTTCCCTTCCATGCAGATTTTAGACCCTCCATTTATAAAGTTTGCTCTTAAATAAAAACAAAAGGTGGTGGTGGGAGGGGTGGGGGGGGGGGGTGTGTGGCCATAGTCGTGAACCCTGTGGCCGCTCAGAGTTTACAGAGTGGTCTGTGGTGGAAGCACTGGAGGTTGAACCGGGAGCTCAGCTGATATGGTCAGTCAGTGTCACAGAGGGAGGGGAGAGAGAGAGAGAGAGAGAGAGAGAGAGAGAGAGAGAGAGAGAGAGAGAGAGAGAGAGAGAGAGACGAGTCCTGGCCAGGGTCTCCGTGTCCCCGCCCCTCTCGGCCACCCCGCCAAAGCCGACGTGACGCTATGCTGCCATGAGATACTGATGGTAGAAGAGGCCGAAGAGGGACGTGGAGAAGAGGCAGGCGGCGATCCACCAGGCGAAGAAGGAGAAGAGGCCCCGGAAGAGCAGCGGGCTGAAGACGGTCCGCAGGCCCCCCAGGGCCATGGACAGCTGGGCGACCGACGCCCGGGCCCCCGCCTCAGTCACCGGCGCCGGGGTCGGCGCCGCCGCTCCGCTCAAAGAGTCCATTGGGTGTGTGCAAGGCAGCTCCTCCGTAGGGTAGACCCACCAGGAGTGGGCGCCTGGGAGCGAGGAGGACAGCGCCAGAGAGGAGGATCCACATCAGCACACAGGCAGGATTGAAGAATTGGGGGGGGGGGGGGGGGGGTGAAATGATGAGGTTGAGGACTCACCCAGCGTCTTTAGCAGCAGAGTCGTATGCAGCAGCATCACCAGTGGCGCCACATACTGTAGTGCGATTACACACAAGTAGTAAAAAACGCGTGCGACCTGGACAAAGAGACAAGCGACAGCGTGACTGGAGGGTTTCTCCACTCACACACTTCATTCATGCCATACTATATATACATATATATATATACACACGTGTGTGTGTATGTGTGTGTGTGTGTGTGTGTGTGTGTGTGTACATATATATATATATATATACGTATATTATATATATATATATATATATATATATATATATATATATATGTGTGTATATATATATATTTTTAAAACCCACTGGTTTCATCTTGCACAATATATCTGGTAAAGACACTGGACGTATTATGAGAACTGGATATCGGACTGCCAATACGGTGGTGCACCAATTTTTCCCAGTGGCCACTTGAGGTACTGCAGCCAAAAAAAGCATCCCCCCCCAAATCTTGCTATTGTAGATTTTTCAGTTCTGGTCTTTTAGTCGTTTAAAAAAAATGACAAAGGCCGGAAAACGACGTCGTGCGTGCCGATGCGTCTCAGCTCGTCCGGATTGGCTGCGTCCCGACGCGCCCGTCATCTCTCCTGCTCACCATCTTCTGAAGATCGACGGTGCTAATCCGCCCCGCCTCCTTCTTCATCTGGTCCACGCCCTTCTGAGCCAGGTTGAGGTAGGCCTGCAAGTGGTGTCTCATCATGGCGAGCCGCAGCACGCACATCAGCACGATGACCCACAACCGCAGGGTGTCGAACGTCTCCTCGCTCATCCTGCGGCGGTGAGAAGAAGAGAGGGGATCTGGTTGGAGACTAAAACACGTTTTCAACTCTGCAGAGCCGGCGTTGCGGACAGATGAGGCCGTCGCATCCCCGAGGTTTCACGACGCTTTGCTTAGAAATTCCAACCTGCAGAAAACAGGTGGCTTATAGTCACTCCGCTAAGCTGCGTACGATCCTCACCTTCACAGACCTGATCTTAGTGAGACTTTGATAATACTTTTTTTTGGCCAACAGGCATTACCGAGCAAACACAGATGAATTGATTAGAGGTGTTACACAAAGTCCTGCTGGTAAAAAACAAAACAAAAAACACCACGTTGTTTTCCACCTTTAAGTGATCGTTTCAAAAAACACTTTTTATGATTGATTGACCTGCAATGGTGACAAAGTGACAACCACAGGCCTGGTGTTGGGGGAGTTATGAGAAGGTGCTGGGCAGGCAACCAAAGTTACACAATCCTTTAGCAGGCTGAGTGGGAATGCTGCGTCTTTCTGTTATGAGTCTGTAGTTGCGTTTCCATTACCCCTGGAATTGCACAAAATATTTGCAATAAAAATATGGTCATGGAAACATAAACTTCAAAAAAAACTCCCAAATATCACTAAAAGGTTTATATGAAATCTCGTCCCGCGAGATTTTACGAGAATTACGGATTATGGGCTTCACACCATTCAATGGAAACACCTGCAGATTGCAATTGTACTTTGTCGAGATTTTACAAAATCTTCTACTGAAGATCACACAGAAAGTATTCCTCATTGTCAAATTCATCAGCTGTGGCTGCAAACTCCCACAACTTGTGTTATAAAATTTGTATTTATGTTCCAAGCACGTTCTCACTAAGTCGTCACTTCACCCTGAGAGGCTACAAGGAACACAACCATGGCACTCTGGTGTCCTGGCTCTCTCCAACGACACAATGAGACTGACAATCTGAATGGATGCGACAAATGACACGTACAAAGGCACGCTCTCTTTGTCCAGAGTGGGGTTCATGATGTAGTCCTTGGTGATTGGCTTCACCCACAGCAGGACCATGATAAGGGGGGACAGGAAGTTGATATGAAGCAGAGTCCTGTGGAGGAAGAGAGGAAGAAGGGGTGAAGGAGAAGGTGTCCGCTGAAACAAATCCAATAATCCAAAATCTTATTTTGACACCGTCATTTAATCCGAGACAGTGATTGATAAATACGGGCTTAATTGCTGACAATATCACAATGAGCAAAATCCCACGGATTAGGCTGCCGCTGCATCTCAGCGTGGAGGCTAATGCAGCGCGAGGAGGAGACCCGTCCGAGCTATCAAAGGCAACTTTCCCGCGGGATGGACGTGCAGATAGGCGAGGTGCAGATTTTGGAGGAGCCGGAGATAATCCCCCGCCAGCGACAGGTTGTGAGGATGTAAGATGGTCTGGAGGAGGAGGGACGAGAGGGACGAGGCCGTTCTGCAAGCGTGCGCTCTGCCAAAAGTGGATTATGTGGACGTCCCTCTTCTGCAGCCCAACCATCCCGGCCGCCGACGCGCCACCCAGCGAGTTCCCAAATCGAAATGGCCCCAGCCGAGTAAGTCTTCATCAGACTCCAAACGCGGCTCGCAACAGTCGCTGCTAATTAAAACTGCGTGATATCCGGGGCTTTTTACCACACAAGCACTTTGCGTACAAATGTTGCCAGTCTGGGCAAGTCATAAATTAATCAAGATGAAAGAAAAAAAAAAAAAGAAGAAAAAAATAAACCGAACAGGGCGTCCTTTTTATTCCTTTTCACCAGAAACAAAATGATTTGCGTGCGAAATCGCATGAAAGCCGCGGCGACGTACAAATTCTGCCGCTCGGCGTGCAGCAAAAAGACCCAATTTAGATCCGCGGGATGAGCCAAGATAAAAAACCACAGCGATTGACTGGAAGTTTAATAGTTGTACGGTCCCTACCCCCCACCCCCCCCTCGAGACAGTTTACCTCTCAGTCAACATTACCGTGCATCCTGGGGAAACTTTCTGTTACAGAAAAGGTATAAATGAAACAACTGTTTTCAACCACAATGTGAGATTTTGTAATTTACTGAGGGAGATTGTTTGTTTTCCTGGGCATTTTTGTTTGTTGAAAAATTATGTCGCAAAATATGTATTCTTCACTACAATTTATAATCTATTTAGAATATGCACGCTGACATCTACTTTCAATGAACAAACAACAAATTTCCATCTGCTGTTCAAACTCTCGCTAAACTCTGCACCTTTTAAATCCACATTATATTCGTTCACGGCGGTGAGGAAAATGACTTCGGTGGACTCACTGTGTAAGTTTTGCTGTCGTTAGATTAAGTGCATCGAGGTGCATCTGGGCCAATCGCAGACCAGGGAAGGTAAGAAAAGCCCCAATCAGAGAGCAGAGCAGAGCCAGGATCAGCTTGAAGGTAAGTTTAGATATAGGACCCCTGTGAAAGAGAGAGCGCAACACGAAAAACTGCTGTAGCTTCACCGCATCATAAAGAATTCATGAAAGCAGAGAACACAAAAATTATACCGGGAGAATACAGATATTGAACTTACTGGGACTCCAAGCCCTGGTGCTGCAGAAAGTGGAGTGCACTGTCGGAGAAGTTTGCAAAACCTAGAAATGGAAGGAGGGGAAAAAATATATATATATTTGAGAGTGACTCACCCCAACGGTGACAAAAAAAAAATATGACAAAATAAAAAAATACCTTTCAGAAAAAAAAAAAAAAGAAAAATTTAAAAAAGAAATTCCCCTGTGACTAACAGGGTCAGGTGCAAGAATGGGAGGCACTAACCTGTCTCCAGACCAAACTCCAGGTAGTTTTCGGTGACAATGAGGATGGCCATGGCTTTGACAAAAAAGAAGAAAGCAAAAGTAATGCAGAGTGAACGCTCGCCTCCCTCTTCCAGCTTGAAGTAATGCGCCGTTATGGAAAAAAGGGTCTTGCTGTGGGAGAAGGAGGCAGTCAAGGAAAACTCCAAGGGAACTCCGGAGGAGCTGTGGCACAGAGAACAAATGCAAACCACTTGGCACTCCTATTTTCCGGGACTCCGTAGAGTGAAAGGAAGTCTCGGCGCCGCCAGGCCGTGAAGAACGTTTGAGAAGCATATTGACACGCGGCTGACCTTGCAGCGCTGCGGGACGGCTAAGGTTTCAAGTCCAAACTTTCAAGGATCCGTCTTGAGAGCTCCCGTTGGAATCGTTTTTTCGGGCCGTCTGAATTTGACGGATCAAAGTGCCCATCAATGAGCCACAAATGCAGCCGGAGCCTGGATGCTGCAATTTCAGCCGTTTTATCAGAACAAACAAAACAAAAAGCAGCTTTTTGTCCTTCTGCCTTGATTTGGCCAGTTTACTTCAAAACAATGTGGCGTCTTGTTGTGTAACAAATCAGTAGTAGGAAGCGGCGATCTACCACCTTCTGTTTTACATGTAATGGACAGAAGGTGGGGCTGCAAGTATTTAGGTGTTAAAATTTTTTTTTAAAGGCATTTTAATCGCAAGCCTTTTGTCCCTTCCATTCACCCGTAGTCACACACACACACACACACACACACACACACACACACACACACACACACACACACACACACACACACACACACACACACACACACACACACACACACACACACACACACACACGCGCGCGCGCGCGGGATTCCACCTCTACTGGATGCACACCAGATGCCACCAAGACTTTTACTCAGAGGCAAAAAGGAGAGCACGCTGGCCGATCAAACGCTTCCCAGTGCTTCCGCAACATAGCAAATAAACGCAGGGCTATTTTCCCCGGCCCATTTTAAGCCAATTAAAAGAGAACTGGCCTTCGATGGGACGCAGTCCGTTTCTCTCTTTCTGTGTAGGCGGCGCTGCCAAGGCGGCTGGATAAATACTGCGCACAAGCGCTTGGCCAGCATGTGGCCGAACAGCGAGACGGCCCCGTTTGACGTATCGTGCGGCGGGCAGCAATTAATATACCGCGGGGCCGGCCTGTCGACACCGGCCAAAGGTGGGGGATAAGCAATCAAAGCCGTGCGTTTTGGGCGGAGGGAGGGGACGGCTGGCGAGGCGGCGCGCTCCGACTGCACGCGGCTCTCAGGTTATCAGTGACGGGTGAAGCGGCGGCGCTGATCTCCGGGGCAAGAGTCTTAAACATATCATCAGAGCCGGGATAGGAAAACTGAAATCAAGTGTCCCATTAACACATATATTGAGCCAACATATTCCCTCATCTTCATAGTCCCATTTCATCTGTTCCGCAGTCTGTCCTTTTCCCCGAGCACATCAGCCTGTTGAGCTGTGAAAATTGGGCCTCCAATCTCCGACTTGGGCAGGAAATGACACCGTCTGACTGCGGCGAGTCCCGGGGCCCGACCGGGAGCAGTGCAGAGATTGATCCCTGCGGTTGGTGGCAAGGATAATGCATATTATTTAACCATCATTCAGCGTTGGGGGCGGGACTGGGGGGGGGGGAATGGCAGGCGGCTGTGCAGGCGTAAAAGGCGGCCGGGGTCGATTCGGAGGCGCTGCCGCACCGACTTCGGGAGTCTCCGTGCCGCAACCACCAAGCAGGGAGGACTCGATAAAGATGTTAAGCTCGGGCGTGAGGTGAACCCGGGATTTTGAAGAGGCAGTTAACCAAACTATCAGAGAACGGACAGAGCATCGCACATTTTCGCATCACGTTTCATTGAGGCTGTGTTCAGACTGCAGGCGAATCCGATTCAAATCAGATTCCTTCTCAAATCTGATTTTTTTTTTAGAGCCGACCGTCCACACTGTTTTTTATCCAGTGTCCAAATGGGACCTCGCTCAGTTCGGACTGGGCCACATTATAGACCCATCTGACAGCTTGCTGTAGCAACGGCGTCGGAGCGGAAGGCTTCGTCCAGCATAGTGTGCAGTGTGTGACGTCATATAACTGCGACAGCGGCGCTTGTTGCGATACCTGCCCTGGAGCTTGGCTTGAATGGAGCTGATCTCTCCACAGACTGATGAGCCAATGAGTTTCCTCCTCTGTCCAGGGCCTGCCGTTTTCTACTTCTTCTGTCCGCACCTGGAATGTCGCTCTCTGCTCTGGCGCATTTGGCTCTTGCCTCGCGTAAAGTGACGTCACGGACAGCCAGAACCCATCGGTGTGTTTGGAGCTGCTCAGACTCATCTGTCCAAACGAGATTTAAAAAACGACCTCCCGAAGGCGCTTTCAATCTGTTTGGCAAAAATCTGAATTTTTGTGATTTATGACTGTTCAGACTACAAAAGAGCCGTCCGCTTTCAATCTGGCTGGGCTAAAAATCGGATTTTGTCTGGCAGTCTGAACGAGGCGGCTCTACCGACCTGTTTACAAAAAAAAAAAAAAAAAAATTAAAAGCATCACCATGTAGCACAAGTCAGGCTTGCTTAATGTTTTAGTTCAGCCGAGTAAGAAAGCATCAACTATTCATGTCTCCCCTGTGCAGTTGACAGGTGTAGATAAAATAGTTCCCACTAGACGCTGCTCCAACACACTTTTAAGAGCTTGTTTTGGGGCTTTGAGTACATCGAGCCAAGTGGAATCAAATTCAATATAGGCAGACCCCCCAGCCCCTCCCCCCGCAACTCCCTCACACAACTCAAACCAATATAATATAACTGCATGTATTCTGCCACGGATTGTAGGAAAAAAGAAATGTTTTTTTTGACTGGAGCAGGTGTCTCTATCAAGACGAGTCTCCACTGAAACACCGGGCCGTCACAGTGAAGACTGCTTGAACCGCGTGCGTGAGCAAGTCACTGACGGAAGGATACATGACAAAGGCGAGCACGAGCAGGCACCAGACCACGCTGATGTTCATCTCCCCCGAGGCCTGAGTCACGCTGTAGTACAGCTCTGTGATCAGATAGACCACAGTCGCAGCCACCGTGAAATCTACCAGCCACTGGAACTCTGGGAAGTAGTGCAATGCTGGGGACGACAAAAAAAAACACACACACACACACACACACGGGTGGGAGATGGTTAAGTTCACGCGCACAACATTGAGTGAAGCACTGGGTTTGATGAAGAGTCAGTGCGGACGCGTTGCGTTCACCTAACGTGTCGACTTCTGCGATGCATTTTGTCTCCAGCTGCAAGTCGATGTCCTTGGGGACGGTGAGAGGCTTGTTGTCTATGTGGCCATTGTACTTCCTGTGGCAAAGAGGACAAAGCAGCAAGATTAGGGAAGACATCTCATTTTTATTTCAGATGATCCTAAACTGATCGAATGATCAAAAAAGTCCCCAGTAAACCAACTGTTGAAAACGTTTGCTCAGTTTGTTTGTCGCATCTTTTAGTAATTACTGTACATTAAAAGTAATTCAGCGGCAATTTCTGACCTTTTTTATAATTTGTTTTGTTAATAGGTATAACATCGTCCCTCACCTTTGAATGCAGGTCAGTAAATTAAAGGGAATCCTTAGAAGACATTTGTTGTTTTTATTTAAATGAGAGATTCCAATCAAAGAAAAGAAAAGAAAAAAAGACAGCCCCATAATTCCTCTCATACGGACACTTTAACAAAATGTTCACGTCGAACCACACATGCAGGCTGTTCGGGCCAAACGCCGGTCAAACCCAGAGGTGGCACTGTGACCTCTAAGCCTCGGGGACCTGCTGGCCAATCAGCTTGCAGGCAGCGTGCGTCACTTCTGAATCTTACGCTGAAACGTGACGTTTTAAAGACGACTTTCTTCTGCAGGCGATGAGATAAGATCGCAAAAACAAACGCCGTTTACAAAACGTGGCCTCAAACAAAAGAGCCAGGTGACAAAAAGACAGCTTCGTGTGTGCACGTAAACAGGAAAGGTTCGGCCGTTGTGAAACTTTTCCAAAAATCTCCACTTTCAGCGGCCTGGAAATCCGTTTCCGTGTGGACACAAGTGTGAACGGCAACCGAAACACTGTGGCCTTCAGTCTGGCGCGCCTTCAATTCTTGGCTTTGTTTGCTCAACTCGGCATGTGGTCTGCATTCAGAGGACAATACCGCTGTAAGACACAAGGCCCAAACATACTCTCTGGGCAGATTTCATCTCCGAGGCACCTGACAGATCAAAAAAAAAAAAAAAGGGGCTCAGCTTCACCCTCGACTGCGAAGCTCCGCCAACAAAAGAGAACCGAGCCGCATGGCACGAGCAGACCAGAAAACACACACACACACACACACACACACACACACACACACACACACACACACACACACACACACACACACACACACACACACACACACACACACACACACACACACACACACAGAGGACAGTGGGCCCATCTTTTTCTTTCCAGGGATTACTGAACATGTGGTGCAGGAGAGCCTTGACCCGACAACATACAGACTGAATGAAAAGGAGCGCGCGACAAAAGCTTTTTAAGTTTGGAGTTGGACACCAAGAGAGAACGGATTAACTTTCAGTTGTGGCTTCATTTTGAATTCGCGTTTCAAAGAGGCGCACAATTGAAATGGAGTTGAAATCACATGTTGGACACATGGTTCAACTTCCACCTGCAGCTCCAAGGCTAAACGGCATCTTTTACGCAAAAAAACGAAAAAAATAAAAAAAATAAAAAAACAACCCAAAAGCAAACAAAAGAAAGTCAAAAGAAAAGAAGAAGATTGCTGAAGGGAAATCATCTCTGGGAATCAGGCTTGACATCACGACCACTTTGAAGCCATAATGCTGTTTGGGGAACTTTGAATTTGCCGTGGATGCAATCCTTTTAAACTGTCATCCCCTAAAACAGCCTAAACGTTAATGGCTCCAAAAGATGGGCCGAACTTCCCCCCCCCGCCACATCAGCGTGACAGGGCCACTTCTGAGGCCGCTCGCTCGCAGTCTCCACCAAGAGCCATGAAGGGAGAAAACAACAAAAACAGGCTGCTGTCGCTCCTACTTCAAACAGGCCTTAAATGAGCCACATAAGCACGGCAGCTTCATCAGCCGGCCGACGTGCCTGCGCTCTCCATCCATCTCACAGGGCTGCTTCTCATCTTTTCCCTCCCCGCAGATGAAACGGGTGTCTTTCAGAGCCCCTCTGAGCCACTGAGGTTGCCCCACCCCCCCAAACAATAGCCCTACTTCATCCCAGCCCCTCCTCCTCCTCCTCCTCGCTACCTACCTGTCTTTCCTCTTCTGGCCTTTTTGTTTCCCAGCTAAGCTTCTCAACTCATCTTCGGTAGGGTGCTGATACCACCGCAGACTGGGAACAAAGGAAAGGAGAAGGTGAGGGTGCAGACATGATGAAGCAGATGTATTACTGATGCAGGCCAGGAAAGAAAAAGTAGGATTGAAATTCTAAAATAGCTGATCATTAACACTTGTCAAGTAGGAGTAGGTCTCAGAAATACTGAGGGGCTTATTTGCTTAATTACAGTCTGATCAGAGGGTAAAGATACTTTTGAAAACGCTCTAAATAAAGGTGCCGTATTGTGGAAAATTCCAGCACACTAAAAACGTCATGCACCACCGGCCTGTCAATGAAATATGCAGCTTTTTAGGAAAAGTACACAATAAAAACAACCCTTTGTGATGTCACAGAGGGCAGTCCCAGGTTTGAGACAATAAACCTGTGACAAGAGTATTATTGAGGGGCACCCCAGGCTGCTTGGGATTAAAATAAATGTTTAACGAGTGCTCAAAAAATGAATATGTAACACAAACACACGCGCACACACACACACTTACCTGCCGCTGCACAGTAGCCACCTTGCGAAGGAATAATGAGGTATGATTTTCTGAATTACACTGGCCATTACCATGGTAACCACCAGCTGGACACCGATCACACCCTGTGGAAATAAGACAAGGGTTGGAATGATATTTAAATAGCGATTAGACTTATTGTAAAGCAGTTAAACAGCAGATATTAAGCTTTTATCTGCTGAGATATTTAGGTTTTCCGTGTCGCTCTTGCTCCCTGCGTCCGTCCCCAAACAACTGCCTCAGACTGGGTTGATCCCCGGCACGGCCGCACCGCCTCCAACAGCACCTCGACAATCTGCACGTTTACCTGAAAGTCAACTGAACCTGGACCCAGGAAACTTTGAGGCTGAGACTTTTAAAATGTTACTTTTCTACTAATGTCAGTCAATGGTTTACAGTGCACCACTTCAAGGTTGGGGGAGGGGTTGGGGGTGCAGGGACCCACCTGAAAGACTGACAAAAAAAATGTTTTACCTGTTCCTGCTGAAAACAATAGACGGTCCATAAGGTTATCCAAGTGTGTGCAGAGGAAGTTGAGTCTATGTATATTGGTAACTTAAAGCCGTGGTGTTTTTACTACACTATAACCAGTGTAATCCAATCAGCTGCTACTATTGCTTCAGTCTAAATGCACAGTTTCGGCTCTGCCTGCAGCATTTGTCAAGGTCCGTCTGCCTGCAAGTGGAACATTGTACAGATAGCCCCTGGTACCAAGGTCCCAAGAGAATGATCAACGTAAGAAGCTCAGTATCAACCCGCCAAGCTTGGATCAATATTCACTTAGGATTAAGAGGCCAAAAATAATGGGGGGGGGGGGAGGAAAAAAAAAAAATCCCATCATGCTGCACTTTTATCCACTCAGCGCTGGGTGGAATCCGTAGGTTGGCCTCCCTCTTTGGCAATCAGTAGGAATCAATGATATCTGCGCCTTCACACATTTAAGCTAAGAGAACCAATTAGCTCACTAATCCCCGTTAGATCTCCATCCCACATACACACGTGCACACACCACTTTCATCAGCCAAATACAGAGAAATGTAATACATTCACTGCCATTTAAAAAGCCAACATTTCAATTAATTCTAGCAAAATTAAATGGATGAATAAATAGAAAACCTCCTAGACATGCATCATACTTATCAAAGCAATCACAATGAAACTACTCCATAAATAACCCAATCCTCTGACAATCAATGATTAGCATTGATTTATGAAGAGGACACATGATAAACACCAGTAGGAAGGTGCACTCCCACCACGACCAGGTCTGCAAGTCATACATTATCACAACTGAGGTGTAATTGTAGGTTGGCATGCTAACACCACATAGTGCTTTGACTACTAGTCAGTTGCACTGCCTGGACACTTCAGTGGCTGGATCTGAGCTGAGTTTTACAGATGTTTTAACTAATGTGTTGGTCCTCTTTAAAATACAGGTTTATGAAAGTTGCACAGGTTTGTTTTACTTTGCCGTGTATTGGCTGTAGAGGGTGGCGAGCCAAGTTCTTGCAAATGGACTTAGCGATGTGGCCAGACACTGCCAGCCCACCAGACCTAGATTTGGGATTGGTCTTGGGGATTTCCAGCCCCTCACAGTGAGGGGTACGCTGCAAAAGCACAAATCAATGCCTCCTCCAACGGTCACAGAGAGGAGCGGTGGAGCTACCATTAACTTGGCACTCACCCAGGACGCGACGCGTGACCAAACCAACCCTCTCCGACTCGAGACAATTCTCCCAGTGAGTAATGGTCAGGTTATATAGGTCAAAAGCACGCGGGCTGCCTGAAGTGGAGGCTGACCATTCTCTGAGGGGGACCCGCGAGGCTCCCAGACCAGGTGGAAATGGGGCCCGAATGAACTCTCTTATCTTTCCCAGTCCACTTGACCCCCTCCAGACAACAACCAAATGAAATCTGTCGGGGGTGGGGAAGTGGGCACAGTGATAACTGCCATCCCGGAGAGCTCAAACACTTAACCATTTTTTTTTTGTCCATGAAAACCGCTCTGAAGCACTAACACCTGTAAAGGGTCAATACATTTCATTCACACATTTGCAGAGATGGTCCAAAGTGTTAATAATGGGCTTAAGAAATGTGATTTGTACTAATTTTGTTGTAAGCTGCTGACTGTTTGTCATATTGGTCCAACGCCGGTGTTACGCAATAATAACGTCCACTTTCCCGGTGGTGAAACACTGTAAATGTCCTCACTATCTTATGTAGCATCTATCTGCTTAGTCCATTATGACCTGCTAATTGGATAATGAATTTGCAGTTCTCCTGGTTATTCAATCTTCAGACCTGAAATTCTCACCTCAGGAACTGTATCTGGTGATGTTGTTGGTTGTGAAGTGCAAAAATCTGACTAGAAGAATACCAGAACGAACCATGAATGAGACAAAGATAACGGTAGTAATCAAATAAAGGAAGAAATACAAAATCTTTGGTGTTTTTGCTGCCACTGTCACTTTGCAAAAGGGTCTCAGGTTCAGATTCAACCCAGTCCTTTGTGGAGGCACAAATTCTCACAGTTCCTGTACAGG
Source organism: Nelusetta ayraudi (assembly GCF_046127955.1). Lineage (NCBI taxonomy): Eukaryota > Metazoa > Chordata > Actinopteri > Tetraodontiformes > Monacanthidae > Nelusetta > Nelusetta ayraudi. Next base: position 1,043,790 of record NW_027466230.1, read on the forward strand.
TACTCTGATTTCCTCCCATAGTTCAAAAACAAATGCGTCTCTATGAGCATGTGAATGTGTATTTATGGTATCTTTATCTTGAGATAAACTGCCAAGTTGCCTGCTGCCCTCGCACAGTAACTCAGCACCTCAGCAACCCTGAGTGGATAACGGATGGATAATTGATCTGTGAATAACTTGGTACATGACTGCACATTTTTCTAATTAAAAACAATTTGAAATGAATGTTAAAGATTTCCTCATTACTAAAATGCTAATAGCAAAGATTTTGTTGTGTACTGTTTTGTAGAATTATAATGATGCAAATTAGCTGTTTATTATAGTCATGCAATATAATTTTCAAGACTGCAATAAATACACATTCTCTTACAATCAGTGAAAAATTGTACAATTGTAAATGCATATGTAGTAGTAAATACATCACTTTTCCAAGGTGATGAAAATGTATAATGAATTACATTGATCTGTCAGTATGTCCTCTGCCTGCTGTCAATATTGTGTGAATACACACACATAGACCCAAACAGAGAAGTTCAGTTCGTACTGCTGACTTCTTTTTGAGGGCACCTTAAGGTCAAACCGAGGAGTTCAGGTAGACGACAACACCTTGACTTGACTGAAAGGTATCTTGCTGCCAAATGAATGGCATGCTAACTACATATTTAGCTTGATTCGTACGTTTCCCTGCAACCATATTAAATGTCATTAGGTTTGCAGATACATAATTTATCACACAAGTTAAACTCAACCTAGCCTTTAGTCGTTTGCTCTCAAAACTACTAAATTGCAGGCATTCACTGTGAGCTAACGCTAGCTTTACAGAGCCACACTAGCTAGCCGTCTACAGGCACCTGTGCGGCTAACAGCTAAGCTAACGTGAATCTACAATTGCAAATAAAAATTGGCGGACCGCATAAAACTCTGAGAAACATTACGATAGATCACAGGAGGCAGTGTAAGTAACCATCGCACTGTTATTAACAGGCGACAAAAAACACGAACCGTTAGGTTCAGGTAATCGCTGTCACACTCACCATGTTGAAGCAGTGCTGCTGAAACAGACTCTTCCCCGACAACAGTGAGCGCCACGAGCCGGAAATCAAGCGACGAGGAGCACATAAGCCTTTCTTGCGATGTGTGTGCACAGAATGAAGGGTTTCTCATTCAAACTGTCATCGTATCCTTGAACAGACCGATTATATGGGGGAAATTCTATGGGTCCAACCTCCGTTACCAAGTATTTTCAACTGCAGTAGAGGTCAAGCTAAAATTTTGGGTAATGAGCTGTCCTCAGATATGCCTGAACAAATATAATGAAATGCGAATATTTAATTTATCAATGTTTTGAAAATGGATACAAAAAGATCACAAATTTATAACATGAGTCATAAAATACGTGAGATATTTTTTATTTTTGTCTTAAGTATCACAACGACTTTGGAATTTTACACAGGATAACACGAGACCAGATCAAGTATAGACGAGGACCGCCGAAACCGGAAGAGATCTCAGTCACTCGCTTGACGTGACAGCTCTGAGCATGAATTAGTTGTCTATCGGTGTGCACATAATTAACAGTAAGAGGGGGAAGGAGGTAAATAAGAAAAGGTGTTATTTTACCGATTTAAATTTTGTTATTCATAACTGATTTTTATATTATTAGCTTTGCATGTTATGAGGTTTATGTGCCCTGAATTCTTCTCACAGCAAAGGTCCGTTGGTCAAGGAAGCGAGTAGAGCCAAGAAACTATCTATAATAATGCATCCTAGAGTCGAAAACTACTACTACTACTACTACTACTACTAATAATAATAATAATAATAATAATAATAATAATAATAATAATAATAATAACAACAACAACAACAACAACAACAACAACAACAATAATAATAATAATAATAATAATAATATCATTAAGCATTGCACTTCATATGACAGACACCAACTGAAATAATATCTGTGTATAAATATTATTGATGTTCTATGAGGCTGTAGCCAACAGTGCCATCATGTTTGCAGTAGTGTGCATGGGCAGTAGAATGGAGGAAGTAGACTTCAATAGACAACAAGGTCATCAGGAAAGTGGGTGTTGGGGTGAAGCTAGACCCTCTTGAGACTGACTTAGAGGAGGATGCTGTGGAAGCTTCGCAGCATCCTGGAAAACACCTCACATCCTCTATGCCTGCTACTGGTGCAGCACAGGAGCATTAAGACCATCCAAAACAAAACACCACAGGAGGCCCCCAGTTTTTACAGCTCACTTTAATCACCAATGTTTTTTTTCTTTTTTGCACTGGCTGTTATTCACAATCATACAGCACACTTCTCCTTATTTGATTGCTCTGCATTTTTGAGTTTTGCACTTGTATATACAGTTTGTTTTGTTTTCTTACTTATGCATAAAGTATTCTGATTCTGATATAAATTTACCGTCAATGTATCGGTAAACTCACCATGAATGCCAAGGTATCACTGTACATTTGGTAAATACAATAGCAGCCCAGCTCACCCATCTCATTGCACTTGAGATGTACATTATGCAACGTATTGTATATCATAAGTCCTGCATATTCTCACAAGACTTCCTGCTTTATATTCAGCATTCCACCATTACATGATAATTTCCAATAGTGATAGTGATGACACGCTTAAAAAGTATGGTGCAAGATTTGTATATAAAAAAGGTAAGGTAATAAAGTGGGTGTCAGTAAGTGCAGTAATATTTACATTGCTTCATAATAAAAACTGATAAAACTAAAAAAAAAAGGAGTCATCTCTTCAAAACATAAAGTTGGACTGTTTATCTTTAAGTTAAATATAGAGTGCTTTTCTTATATTGTGCACTTTAAAAAACAACAACAAAAAAAAAACATTATCCCACTAATAACATAATCCCAGAGTGAGACCTTACTGCATGGCTCAACAGCTGTTTGATACAATTAATATAATTGTTCAAATGAAATCAATAAAAGTTGTCTCTTTTTTTTTTTTGTTTTGTTTTAGCCATTTGGTTGAAGCTGATCTCTAAATACCGGACTAAACAAAATAAGTGTTCACAATTGATAAAAGTAATTTCAAAAAGTGATTTCAAAATATTAAGCATGCTCTGAGGAATCAATACCTTAATCACAGACCAACATTGTTTTTTGCAACTACACTAAGGACACAAAGGTGCACACATCAGTGTCACATCATGTGAGTCCGTTGTGAATCGACTGTGTAAAGGGTGAGACTGCATTTGTACCCGTGCATGCGTTGGCAAGGCCCTCCTCTGTTATTGCAGGGCTGCACACTCCACCCCCCTCTCGGCTCGTCGCCACAGCCCCGTCTTGCAGCATGTACATGCATTGCTGGACGTATGGCGTGTCATTCCTCTCTGTTGCACATCTGCTAATTACCATTCTGCCCCGAGGCCATGGAGATGTCCCTCTACAGATGGCTGTTTAATAATGACGATGTCAGTAATGAATGCAATTAATCTGAAATGAGAGAGCGGCTCACACGAGGAAATAAAAATGACACCATTACTCGTGGAATCTTTACTCTCCCGAAAGCAGGACAGTGTTTCACAAAAGTGGCTCTGGAGAGAAGCAGGCCGGGTTTTATTTCGGTATCTGGGTTATTCCATACGTTTGCCACTGATTTTCTTTTCATTTATAATTGAAGGGAGTCTCGTACTGTACATTCTCCTCGTTGTATTCCGTATCACACTCAGCACTATTACGGCTGCTGTTTGAACTCTATTCTCTCTGGAGCTCGTGTGTCTTTTTTTCTTTTCTTTTTTTTTCACTTTTCACACACACAGTGTTGTCTGTTCTTTTTAGTCAGGCTTGTTATTTTTAGATGAAACATAATAGCCAGGATCTTCAGTGTACTGCGAGAGCTTCACACCCCTTCCTAGTGTTTAATCCATATGACATCTCCTCTGTGCCTACTGCTTCCTTTGAGTTTCTACTCCCAAGCCTTGCAATATAAATAAAGATGATGAGAATATTACAGTAAAAAAAAAAAAAAAAAAAAAAAATCCCAGCCTAGTCAGTCAAATGGACTCATTGTTCACTGTCACAATTCATTTTTAATGGCAGGCCTTTTTGTGCGCGAGTGTTGGCGAGCATTATACATAGTTTCCTTCTTTTATTAATCAAACAACAGTTTGAAATGTGTGTCACTGATCTCAGCAGCATACCTCGAAGCAGAGGAGGGAAATAGAACGGAGAGCTATGTCGACTCCTCACCATAGTAAGACTGAAATTGGTTGGGAATGTAATTCTCTTTGGTGCAGCACCTCCTTCCCCATTCTCTGTAATCTACATGAATGCAAATTACAATGCAAATGCAAATACTACTGAATAATTTATGTGCAGAGGTTTTCATTCTTTTTTTTTTTTTAACAGAGGCTGGGCAACATTTTTTTCTTTCCTTAAATAGAGTAATGTGGCATTTGGAGTACTGTTTGGCTAACTGGAAATGCACAACAGAAATGATCAAATGCTCACTTCATATGTTTAGTCAACAGACTCAAATTTTTGTTTTCTTCTTTGCCTCAATTATTCTTCAGTCACGTCGAGCAACGGGCCTTTTTGTTCATGAATGCTCTCTTCCTACATTCCCCCAAATGTGTATTTTGCCCTATGTAGTAACATAGGGCAAAATACACATTCATTTTGTGGTCATCTCTTGTATTGATTTCTTTTCTTATTGCTGCTATTTACCTCCAACAAACTGAATGTAAACATTAATCTAAACCACAGTGGACGTTAGATCCCATTCCCAGATACCGCAGCACTTCCTCGTCCTTCGTGACAAGAACTCCACCCAAAGCATTGGCCTAATTTCTATACATCAAATAAGCACGCTCAGAAAATGTACAAAAAATAGAGGAAACACACTCTTGCCAAATGCAATTAATGGCATCCATATACACTTGAACACATACATTTTTTTCTGCTCATAACAACGATAATCAAATGGCTATGGCTTCCGTTGGACGGCGTGCCTGTGCTCGGGTCTGTGCACTCTGTGGTTAAGGCATCTCCCTCAGCGGTTTTTCCATCAGGGATTGTAATTAACCAACAGCATTCATGAGTGGGCATGCTCATTTAGCCAGCGACTCAGCTTAGACAGCTTTAGAGGGATGAAAGAACAAATCCTGGTGGAACAAGGCAAACGTGCACTATAGCTAAAGCAAAAACATTGCCGACAGAATAATAACTACTCCAAAACTTATGTATGTAGGCACCCCCAAACCCTTAAAAAATTAAAAATCTCACACACTGGATTGTAGGGGCTTGTGTGCTCTATAGGCAGCATTTTGGCATGTGGGGTGCATAATTAATCTGTTGCTGTTGCTGTGTTTTACATGGCTACATGTTTTCTTAGGATTAACATGCTTTAAAATGACCCTTCTTTGTAAACATATGATAAGTTATTGATATATTCTATGTTATTTCATTCACTCGTGAGAAAAGAAATCCCCTGAAAAGGAAGTGTGTTTAAAATGCATACTTCTGTGCATAAAAGCCAAGATTATGGTTATTGCTGAAGGTTAAATATCTCATGTTGGGTTCAAGTTCATTGGACGTCTTGAGCATCTGATTTATGGCACCCAATAAAAGCGTAATAAAAAAGATATATTAAAATGTTTATATGGACTCCCTAAATGAGGTGACTTCAGAATTTCTTTTAAACAAATGGCTAAAAACAAGTAAAATATATGTATATTGTGTTTTTTTAAATTGTTGCAGGATTATTATTTTTGTGAATTTGATTGTAGTTTTCTAGGAAAAAAAACTTTTTATATTATTATTTTTATTCATTTTAATGTAGCCACTGCTTTACTTTGATATTATACAACATATCTTTTTTTTTACTTCATGTTTACTGATAGATTGATTGATTCAATTGTTTTTGCTATTGATTTTGATATTTCACATTAATTGTCTGAGAGGTTCTGGTTTGCATGTTAAAAATAAGGAATACACTCAAGCAACATGCTCCAGTTAACGTCTTACTGACAAACTGGGCGAATTTAAGATACCGAAAACACATGACAAACATTTTTAGCAATGGTATGTATGGAGGATGACATTTGATTTGCAGTTCAAGTTTTAGACAAAACTGTGTGTAAATTGTCAATCAATTTAACCATGTTTTTTTGCACCCTATGTTTAAAAAATAATTGCAGCCTCAACACCAAGCAACGTTAAAATCACCTTGGCCACAGAATAAAATACACCGAATCATTTTATTCTCAGAATGATATTTTTTTTGTACGCTATGATAACTTGCATCTCTGTATTCTATTGTTTTGCTATATATTCCCATTTCCTGCTTTAAAACTCTATTGGCTGTTGTTCATCAAACACGACGCAGCGCCACTGCAGTGGCAGAAAATATCAAAGCTGATTTATTTCCCTATTCAATTGCACAGTGATTTATATCAGAATTAGACTACAGTGTGTGAGTGTGTGTGCACGTGCATACAGTAACAGACACACTGAGAAATAAAGGCAGAGCCAGAGGGAGAATGAGAGAGAGGGGGGAGAGAGAGGGAGAGAGAGAGAGAGAGAGAGAAGCTCATTATAATCGGGCAATTATGCTGGCAGAATTAGAAGCGTCCTTATTTTCTCTTGTGGCAGCCTGAGTGTGGAGACGGTTTTTTAAGTGACTGCAGACTAATCCGTGGATATGACTGACTATCCCGTGTTAATATGGAGCATCTGTAGTCGCATATGACAACAAGATTTGGGAGTGAAAGCCTGTGATTTGGGCATTTTGGAGATTCCGGAGATTCAAGCAAGGCTCCCCAGGTTCTGGGCTATAATTTGCATTGATGAGGATGTGTTTTTTTTTTGTTTTTTTTCTTCCCCCCTCGCTCTTTCTCTCCTGGTTGGGGTCTTGGCTCAGCGGTAGAATGTGAGAAACAAGGGCAGTGTGTGCTCGTCTGCAGCTCAGGACCATGGCTGCAGCACACACTCAGTCTCTTCCAATGAGTGGTATCTAATTACTTTGCATGTATTTAAAATATGTGTTAATATTTTTTTTTTCCCCTGGCGAATGTACGTGCAGTCCTGTGTTGGTTGTTGTTATTGCTGTCTGTGCAACGGTGGCAAAGTGTGTGTGTGTGTGTGTGTGTGTGTGTGTGTGTGTGTGTGTGTGTGTGCGTGTGTGTGTGCAGGTGTGTGTGTTGTCTATGTGGAACATAAATGTAAATCAGAACACCTGGACTTATTGAATGAGTTTAAATAAAAAATGATTTGTTCAGAGCTATGAAAAATAAATTGTACTTCTTATTGCAGTTAATAATAAAATGTGTTATAATAAAAGCTACACTCTTTCCTTAATTTTGTTTAGCTGTTAGATGGTTGCACCATATCTGGAGACGTGTGAAGCACCATTCGCACACTAAAGACTTTGACCTTAGGTCAAGGGTATTTGACCAGCATTTGACTCTTGACCCCTGCTACATGTCTGATCAGCTCTCCTGCTAATGTGTATTGATTATGAGTCCCATGAGAGACCAAACCCCCAAAACATTTATTTAAACTGCTGATTGTTTTTTAATGCAAAGGGAAGCCTTGACTTATTGCTCTTCACCTTAAGATTTTTAATTGTCAATTGTAAATGAAAAAATGGACAGAAATAAATGTAGATCAGCGCAATTGTGTGTTTTTTTTTGTTTTTTTTTTGGACACACACAGACTAGCCTCCTCATCTCCCTCTCATTTTACACACACACACACACACACACACACACACACACACACACACACACACACACACACGTGCACACAGACACAAAAGTTGAATGGTGCGTGGAATGCGACAAAAGGAATTGTCTGGTCCTGCATGTGTGTGCGTTGGGGGTTGGCGGGTCGGGGTGGGGGAGGGGTGCAGCAGCGGGATGAAGTGGAATGACGACTCCCTGAAAGTTCTCAGGGAAGTGCTTGTGTCTGGCTGTGGAGCAGGCAGCTGATTTTGGGATAGGCTCTTAGCATAACAAAGGGCCCGAGCCTGTGAACTTGGGGCACCTTTCGACCCTGGCGCTGTCGCCATGAATAGTCTGCGGGCCTCCCCATTGAGCACCTCCATGGCTGGCCTGATCGTGGCTAAATTGTTAATCAGGGTAATTTAATATAGTTTTTCAATATGCCCCATCTCTCATCGGGAAAGCATTCAGCGCCTTCTCGCCTCGCCGTCCGAGGGAACGGCTCTCCTCATTCAGGCGGGGCGGGCTGACCAGCTGCAGGTCCTACACTCCGACACTCCATTTGAATGTCCAGACATCAACAACAGCAACGGCTCAGCCCGTGTGTGTGTGTGTGTGTGTGTGTGCGCCCCGGACTTTAGTGCCAAAAGGCTATTTTCACACGTGCGCGGACACACACGCAGAGTGAGTGACAGCGGCAGAGAGACGAGACGAGCGCGCATTGTCTGGCTCCCGAAACAACCGCGCGTTTGTGTGCAAAGCCTCATATTTACTTTGACCCGCGCTCTGAGGGAAAAAAATAAAAATAAAAAAAAAACGGGGAAACGAGACAGTGTCCTTTAAAGCTCCGAGGTGATAGACAATCTGCGCGGCACTTTCCATCTCAAAGTGAAATTGCGGCGAGGTCACGGGGAGCGCTAACTCCTGGGTCTCAGGACGGGTGACGTCAGCGCCGCTGGCCTCCGCGTCCAGTGAAGTGTAGGTGAGTCATTGGATTAAGGGTCCTTAGTTTTAGGCAGTGTGACTCCAAAACACCCCATCCACCCACGCACAAGCACACACACACACACACACAAACACACACAGGGTCCTGACTCTAGCGTCTATAAATACATACTGTAATCGCCAAATGACTCAGACACTCGGCGGCTCTCTGTAGGGAGGCAGGAGACGGAGGACAAGGAGTCTGCAGGAACAATGGAGCAAAGCTAGCGAGTCCCGGCGCTGCTGCTGCCGTCTCAGCGCAGTGATGTCAACGCTGTATAAAATGGACGACAACGAGTGAGAAGTGAGGGGGTTTTCTGCGTATGCAACCTCACTCAGAAGATGAAATGAGCCGCAATCGGCCATCACGTGCCGTTTCGGTTAGCTCTGTCCTTTTTATTAGGTCGTACGATTCAAATAAGGCCGCAGCGCTTTTAATTGTCTCATGTCACCTAAAACGATTTCGAGAGAATTCCCCAAAGAAACAGAGGCTCTTGCCAGACTGTCCACCGTGCATCTCACGGGCAAGGCGATTGGCCAAACACGACTGGTACAGAGGCCCGGACGACCCGAAGGCCCCAAAGTTGACTGAAGCTTCTTCTGTAATGAGCAGAACTAATATATGTGATTTACCTCATTAGCTCAAGAAACAAATACAGTGTGACCTCCAGCCTCTATCAGAGGCAGCAAAATGGGTAGCAGAGCCCACACTTGGTGTGATGGACCAAACAGTTTTTGGATTGATTGTAGTGAGACAGAAGGACGTCTCTGAACACTTTAACAAGATTAAATAAATGAATATGCCTCAGAATTAATACCAAAGGTTTATTCTGCTAAGTGCTGCAGTTTCCCTTTCAAGCAGAATGTATCAAGTCTCACCGAGGAACCCCCCACTGACTCAAGTCCTGGAGTTACCAGTAACCATGGGCCCATGCATACCTTGTATCATACTTTGCACATTGTTTGCTTATGCTTATCTTCAAAACAGAGAAAACATTGTGGAGGCTAAAATGATCCAGAAATTGAAAGCAGAAAAGGTGACAGAATGAGAAAAACAATATGCTAGACTATAGCATTTCCTTGCATGCTCAAAGGTAAATTGTTGTTTTACAGGCATTGTCTACACTTCATCCCAGCCATCAAGAATTGCATTTGAGATTTTTAAATTGTTATATCTATTCATTTTTTTTTTATTCATGCACTGCCCAGATGTGGCTAGCTATCTGAGCAGGTGTTCCGCTTTGAGCAAGCTTGCACGGCATTTTCATCCCTTTTTATACAAATCATCACTTAATCTGGTCATCAAAAAGAAAATAATTCACTTTCTTTTCTTTTTGATGCAACATGGACTGGGGATCCCTCTATCACTGGGTCGAACTGGTGAGAGAAGATTCCCAGATAGTCGCCTGTGAACTTTGGCAAAGACATTTTTCAATTGTGCAGTGTAGAGTAGCAAAGCGCACGTGAGACACATGAAAGAGCGAACTGTCTCCCTCTGTGGATTCTTTTTTTCAATAAGACCTCAAGAAGATTCCCAGACGCACAGGGTAACATCAGCTGGAATAACCAGCACTCACAATCAAACAGGCTTGCAGATTGTGGTTTGGAGCTATCAACATGTACTTCCAAACATATAGAAAATAGATAAATAAATAAACAAAAATCATGGTCCTGCCCGCCGATACAGTGTCTGATCTGTTGCATGAAAAACAAACAAAAAACAAAATGTCAAGTCCATCACATAGCAAAGACATAAGTGCTCTCTCATTATTATTACATAGCTTTTGTGTGTCACTGAATGAATCAGAGGAGCACAGCCTGGTTTGTAAGGGAACATTTATTTTGTGAAATTATATCAAAATTGCATTTTATTTCACGTTCAAAATATGTTGCACACTGTCCAACACAAATGTCATCTCTGTCCCACCCTGGGATCCCAGGGCTGTTACATTTTTTTTTTTTTTTTTTTTTTTTTTTGTCGCTGTCAAATATGAATTCAAGTTTGTCACTTACGCCGTCTTTCTTTCCCAAGTGTGGGAAAGCAGACACAATAAAAGATTACACTGGTGGCGGAGCGCACACATGTGTTTCCAAACACGGACTGATTAGCATATCACTTAGCCGCGAGCCGACCGGCTGCTAAATCAGACACTGGGACCGGCAGACTGTGTTCCCTTGTGGGCCAATAGAAGTGGCCTCCTCCAGTGTACTCCGTCTGAGGCTGTATGCTAATTCATGCCGTGTGACGAAATGATAATTAATGTCTAAACCTCCGGACCGCCCGCCCCGACTTAAAATCCAGACACGTCTGCGTGGGAACCGAGAGCACTAAGTCAACACAACGGCAGGCGATTTCATATTGGCCACACCACCAGACGTCCAGTCAGGACAAAACAAATGATGGCTACCTCAAATTGTCTCATTGTGTTTTAACAGCAGTGATGGAGAGCCTAACATTTGAATACATACAATGACTTTATTACACACCTGATCAGAAACACCTCTACACAAGTAGATCTAAAATTAAAAAAAAATTAAAAATGAGGCACAATATGCTTTGATAATGCGATTTATACATAATGCAAAATACAATATTGGAAGTGACTACATCTGACGATCTATGTGACTGATCTAAATCTACAATCTCCTCTTATTGTTGAAAAGGTTCCTACATGCATGCCTGTGGGCCAAGTTTCCAAGTTTGGATGCCGCCGTGCAGCTTGTGCGACAGGAAGTAGAATTTATCAACATGGAAACAAAAGTATTCCGGGCCCCTGAGGGGGAGGCGGCCTGTAACTGGGGTCATGGCTGTGGGGCCTTGTCTAGACAGAGTGCTTTTGTGGTTGCAGGGTTCCAGCCTCTGTGTCAGCCTTTCAATAAGGGAACTTGACCCGTGTCAAGGTGCCGTGGGACAACGGAGGCCGAGAAGAGAAGGACCGACTAGGACGGCGGCTGGGACGAAGAGTGTCTTTGCTAATTAAGCAGCAGCGTCAAAGTTTTGAATCCGTAAAAAGTAAATTTTCATAAAGAGCATTCAAACACGAAGACAAAAAAAAAATTAGTAATGCTGAGCGACTTCTTCCTTTCCTTCGGGTGCTCAATTCAAGGGTCACTACGGCCAATCACCTGCCTCCTTTCCACTACATCCTCTGATTTCAGCTTCTCTTTGACTACTTCCATAAATCTCCCATGCTGGGTAAGTTATGACTCCCTGACTTCTCCAATTCCACCAGTTGTTTTTTTTTTTTTTTCTGGGTGTGCAGTTTCAACACAATAACCCAAGACTAAAAAAAATCCAGTCGGAGTCAAAACCAACCAGTGGCAATACCAATATGCAGGAAGACCAAAAACAGCCCTTAAATGCCAAAGTCAAATCAATCCCTCCTACTCGCTCAGCTTCTCTCTCACTCTCTCTCTCTCTCTCTGTGTGTGTGTGTGTGTGTGTGTGTGTGTGTGTGTGTGTGTGTGCGTGCGTGTGTGTGTGTGTGTGTAGGGTGCAGGGTGCTGCTGCGGGGCATGGTATAATTGAAAGGCTGAAGAAGAATACTGCTTGTTTAAACCAAGCAGCAGGCAGTGAGGGCATGATGGGAAAACAAAGCCGGAGCCCCAGGAGTGGGTGACATGACATCACTAATGGCGGAGCAGAGAGGAACAGTGCCTCTGTTTTGTTGCCCCACCCCTGCCGCCGCTGCCGCCGCCCCCCACCCCTGTGACAAACTGGCAGGTTGGCGGCGTGGCGAGGCAACAAATCAAGGATCTAATCGGAAGTTTTGCGCAGGAATATTGGGCTGGTTCAGGAGGGTTTTAAGGGGCTCTCCCGGGGCGCCCACTCCCGTGTGACGTTTTCCTTTTAGGTGGGCAGATGCTGTCAATACTCGGCGTAACGTCTCGATCGGAGCGAAGGAACATTCGATTCGAATTTGTATTCGGCCGCCATTTGCCGTCTGCTAAGTGTCGAAATTAAATGCAATGGTTTCGCCAGTGATGTCGGGTTCCATTCGCCGCAAATACACAAGGGCAGAAGGGCGCACGTATGGATTCATTTTCTGGTGCACATGCAGTGGAACCTCTTCATTTCTTCCCCTCCCCCGTGTGCGCGGCACCTATATGCTGGAGACACACGTGGAGACGGACAGTAAGTGATAGGTGACTGAATATATTGTAGAGAGTGGCAATATGGCGCTATATTGAAAATTTGCAATGTTCCCAGAGACCTTTCCATTTTGCGCTATTTCCCCAACCCTCCCCCATCTACAGCTGAGCGTTGGGTTTTTTTTTAACTCTGTATTTCAGCGATATAGGCAACAGCAGCCCTGCGTTACCTCAAAGCAAATAACAGACATGACTGTCGCTTATTGACCCACATCAGAGTCCCCACCCACCGCCTGCAAGAAAACTCTCTTTCGGGCGAGCAATAAATATCATTGTTACATATCAATAAAGCCGCGAGGCAGGCGGGGGTTGGGTGACGGCGGGGGAGGTCACAGCCGTGAGTGAAAGAAGTTACACCGAGGTGGAATGAAGAAGGACGGAGAGGGAAAGGGAACGGGCGGCCCTGGGCTGCAGTGCCTCGTGGGATGGCCCAACACTCCGTCAAGATCGGGCGCGTCAGAATCACTTGAGGCCCCGCACAAAGGTAAAATGACGCGCGCGGTCAAACGAGTAGACGTTGGCGGTCGACGTCGCAGGTTGAAGTCCATCAAACCCTCCTCACGTTTCCCAATCAAAGAGCAAGAGGCTGTTTGTGCCTCTGCTGCTGGTGGCGAACCGAAGAAGCTACTGGACAGATCGACTTGGTTGACACGTCGAGGCAAAATGGAACAAAACGTGACAAATAAATGCGTTTTGTACTCTTGGATGTGATAACGACAAACAACGCAGGATGTAACAAATCAGACGCATTGGTTTTTAGCGTCGTAGTGCTATTTTTCAACACCTGTGCACAGGAGGTTTTTCTGAGTACGCATTTTGATCTGAGAAGCAGTCAGGGACAGGAATGAAAACATAGCCAGAATTAGACGCACCAACTATGAGACAAAAGAGGCATAAGCATTACAATGAACAATGAGTCCCAGTCTATTCGTGTGCATTGCTGATTTGATATTTAGCCATGATTTGAGACTGTCTGTCAAATATCAGAGCGGACCGGACTCTTGTTCTAACTCTCCGTAGGTAGAGTTGAGTACAGGTAGTGCAAAAGCTTTGTACAGTGCAACCTCCACTGGTGGAAGCTCTTTTTGCTTCTGTACTGCTTCTGAGCTCTGACGCCTAACAGCAAGTGCGGAGAACAAAAGTGGAACGTCATTATGCAGAACATTATGCAACAAAAAAAAAATTGGTATTAGAAAACATTTGACCTGCCAATGTCCAATGTTTATGCTGCCTGTACATTGGTTTACTTTTCCCAACACAATATAATTTAACAAACCTGTTGAACTATTTTCTCTACTAAGTTGATGCAACCACAGCACATCATTTGGCGTAGAAAACAAGGAGGCTGCCATCTCAGCCAATGCCTCTAGAACTAGAAGTGGACAATCTAGATGATCGAGACGTTTTTCAAAGTACAGTGGGAAGCTTGAAGAAGATAGAAATACACGGCCAACAACATGGGGCTCTCAGGTCAACAAATACTTCCTGTAAACATCTCTAATGGGCACTAACAGCAGTTCACGACTAGAATAGCATTTTGAAACGGCTGCTTTCCAAGGAAACACTGTGACTTCCACCATCCTTTCATTATCCGATAAAAAAATGTTAGATTTTTGATGTGATCAAGAGGTGTTTTTTCCCCTTTTTTAATCTACAAGCTCTTGCACTGGATTTCACGAAAGCCCTGCAACACTGTGCAAACAGCAGCAAGCTCTTTGGTTTCCAGGCCTTCCAAGGGAATTGCCTGAGAGTTAAACACACACCAAACGCAGCTTCAGTAAGACCTCATTTTTCTCACTGTGAAGTTTCCAGACTTGGATTTCTGTATCTTGTCGTCTGTTGGGATCATGAGGCGGATAGTACTTGAGAGTTTTCTCCCAAACAAAATAAGATAACACAGAGTCCTGCTATCAGTAGATAAAAGTGAAATACTGTGCCGTCTAGTGGAAAAAAAGAGGAGCAAGACAAAGTAAGGTGCAAAAAAGTTCCTGCACGTAATGGAGTTTAGAAGTTTTATTCTTTACTTTTCCTCACCAGCAGCTACAAGGTCGTGTTACTGAGCCAAAATAATACCTATATATGAAAAGACACTCCTTTTCAAAGCTAGGCAATAATAGAATTTTTGTGCATTCAGTTTTTTGCCGCCTTCAGGACAGCAGTGGTAATGGAGAGCCCTCGGAGATCTCAGAGATTCCCAGATGCCATTGGACTGATTCAATAGTGCAGATGGTTGTCTGCGCTAACATTCCCGCATCCATGTATTCACTTGTGGGAGGGGATCTCTGTTGGATTTCACTTTGCAGCAGCAGACAGAGCACACTGAGGTCTGGGATACAACGTGACACGATCGGTCGTTAACAGTTTCTTTCTCAGATAAGCCACTTGGACTGATGAAATATGATGAAATAAGGAGGCACATCTCAACACAAATACAGTAGAAGTTGTTTAGTCTATGAAACTTAATATATATATTTTTTTATTTTAGTTAATTTTTTTTTTATTTTGCTCTTTAGCAAACCATCATAAATAGTCAGTGGATTAACGGTCTAAACGATAGAAATTGACAAATTAAATATTTACTGGTTGCTTGTACAATTGTTGTAACGTTGATGTAACACGATAGTTGCTCCAGGAAAAAGGACCTGACATGCCAGGATGGGATATATTTCACATGTCCATTTGGATGCCTTTGAGGTTTTTTTTTTTCAGTCAAAGTCAATGAGGACCAGACACTTCTTCCACTTCTTTCCTGGTACTGGAGCTGACCACAGTTCGAGTGGCTGAAATAAGTTATTTTCAAGATGGAGCAGCAAGATTCTCGGCATAAAACTGAATTGCAAAAAAATATACCTGCCACTAAATGTGTGTCATGATGCAGACCTGGGCACCTGCATTCATGGCGTTCTATGCTCATGGTTGCATAATGATTCAGTGGTGTGCATTAGAAACACTGGATACAATGAAAACACTGCTTTAGCAAGTTGTAGACAAATGGAACTGAACTGCACTGACGGCTTTTATCTTGTCATTGTTTCGCTGCTTCCAACTGACTTTCATGAGATTTTGGTCAAACACTGCAGTGTATTACAGCTCACCACAGGGCAGAGACACACAGCTAATGTCGCCTTGTGCGCCTGTGGAAAGCTTCAAGCTGGTTGAATGAGTTTGATTGGTGGCTGGACAAACCTTTTGTGATGGGCACAAATGCTTTACAATAATTCTGTTACACCGTTGTTGTTTTTTTGGAGATCCAATTTTTGTTCACCAAAGGCGCTCTTTAATTTTGAAACCTTCACAAAGCAATGAAAATGAAAAATCTTTTAGGTCCAAAAGGTTTATTTTACATTTTTAATAATTCTGTCAGACAAAATAGGGACTTTTTTTTAATTCATAGATCCTATTGCCCATTGTGTAATCCCTGATTCATCTTTTCTTCAACCTCCGCAGATGTTGTCAACAAGGCCGCAAGAGACCCATGGCTGTCTCAGTTAAGCTTTCTACTCGGCGCCGGAGCGGACACATTTTTTTGTTTTGTTTTGTTTTTGTTTTTGTTTTTTTGTGTGTGTTGCCGTCGTCGATGTTTCCTGTATTTTTCCAGCAATGTGTAGATGCGACACCGTTGGCTCCAGGGCATCGTTTCTCTCATCACAAAAGCCACTAGCAGCTGATACAAACATCATCGGACACACCAGGAATACACACCATCTCACCTGTCACGCTGTAACAATCGCGCCGCTGACAACTTGGTGGCAAACATGAGGTGTAAAAATGCGCACAGACACAGCCTTCAGCACGGATCCCCGTCCCGTGTGTCCACTGACGAATGTGTTTGAGTAGCTGCGTGTCGAGGGCAGAGGGGCGGGGGGGGGGGGTTTACAGTCAATGTCTGTCTACGTTGGGGTGGGTTCACGGAGGCCATCTTTCATCTCTGGCTGTGATCAGATATTCTACATGATATGATATGATGATACAGGCCCAATTAAGGGATGGGCTCGTGTGAAAAATGTGATGACAGGGCAAGCGGAAGACTAGACTGTGATCTGACATCTGAGAGGGGCGAAAGACGGGGGAGGTTTGGGCGGGTGGAAAGGTGACAAGAGACGGGGGCCAAGGGTGAGGGGAGACGAGCGGGACAGGCACGACAGAGGGCGGAAGAGTGATGCCGGTGGAGGAAATGAAGACGGGCCGAGCGCGGGAGAAGTGGGAGGAATGGATGTTGGGCCAGAGAGCGAGAGAGCGAGACAGAGAGAATTAATATGATTAGGAAGAGGGGAAAATGGAGAGGCAGATAAAGATGAATGGACAGTAATGAAAGATAGAAAGGGGAAGAAATTAGACTCCATTCCCATAAGAAACAATTTGTCACACATTTTATGAATGCCACATTTGAGCCCCGCTCGTTATAATATGAATGGAATTTTTGGGAAACTTTGACAGTGAAGGCGAAAAGTCACTCATCCTATTTTTTTCCCCCTTCTTCATAACACAAATCATGCGGAGAAAAGTTTTCCAGGGAGCAAGTTTTTAATTGTTTCGGGTTCCGCACGCGCGCGGTGCGTTAGCGTTGACAGAGAGCGCGCTAGGTGAGAGGGAATTGGTTTAAAACTGGGAGGCCTTTGTTCCCGCCTTTTGTCTGAATCTCTGAATTTCCCTGTATTCCACAAATCTGTCTGGAGAAAAAAACCCAAAAAACTACAACCGTGTCAGGTATATGATTTTGATCAGGATGCGCTGCGCTTTGATCGCCCCGCCAGCTTTTATCAGCTGGCATGTTCTTTTCATAACCAAATAGGACCCAATTATGTCAAGCACATTGTTCTTTACCTGAAGTACCGAGGCGCTACACCAAAAGGAGGAAATAACTGAACTGGAGTGTCACTTCACTGGTGGGGGAAGGGAGGGGGGAGTTCAATTTAGCTGTCAAAAATTATGCTTGTTAGTCTCAATCAAGCACATGAAATAAATACAAAGTTTTGGAGTGTCTCCAACACAATTGTCTGGAATTGTACTTGTTCAGAAATAAATAAATTAGGTGCAACAATGGTGTTATGTGTTTGTCAGTGTGGTCAGAAAATCATATAAATGTACAGATTAATTAGTAGGGATGTAACAGTGTCATAACAGATACCGCGGTGACAAAGGGGCTTTGATACTGTCGGGGACATGTGATGCTTTCAAATGAGTCCAGTGGGAAAAGTATAGGGTTTGTTTTTTTTGTTTGCTTGCTTTTTTTTTTAGCTGCAGTAAATCAGAGTAGAGGGAATATGGAACTACAGCTACCATCATCATCACTCCACTCACTCGGCGGCTCAATTAAATGCTCAATCACAGTTTAAGCGCTCAGGTGCATTGTTTATTTCCAACAGATTGCAATAAATATCACACCATGCGTGTACATATAGTGAGACTTTTGGACGTGGTTACATCTCTTGAAATCGAATTAAGAAAAACAGTGGTGTAAAAAAAAAAAAATAGACAAGCAAAAGGGTCCAGTGAAGATCCAAGGGTCTTGAGGCTTTTTTCACAGGGACGTCTTGATGTTCCAGTCGTGTCTCTTCTCCAGTTGATCCAGCTGATCAGGATGCCTCACGCCGAACCGTCTACAAGCAAAAGAGACATGAAAAGTTTAAGGGCATGCCGTGAATCTCATCACCCCCCTGTAGCAACAACACAGGTTCATTTAAAACTTGCCGAAGTTGGAGGTGTGAGTCCAACGCCAGTTTATTAGCGACTGGTGCAGAGCTCGTCATGTCGAGTTTTGCCGCATTCCAAAACGAGACGCCGAAGTGAAAGTGACCTGCGAGTTCTCAGCGCGCTCAGCCCTCGACAATAGCCGCTGACACCGGCACCCCCCTGTATCGCACAGCACCTTTACCCCCGTCCATTGTTCACGCTGCACTTCTCACATGTATTGTCTTACGTGATAGCCTTAGAACCTGATAAGAAGCCCGTTGAAGTTTTTTTTTTTTTTCTTCCTTTTTTTGTGGCTGTGGACACAGACCTGGGAGTGTCTCGGTGTACAACTGCTTATTATTTGCTCCTACAAGAGACGGGCAGACCGGGGAACGCCTTGCCGGATCCCCTTTACAGCCCGGGCTAACCTGGGTTAACAGCACCGCCAGCCTTCCTTCACTCTCTTCAGACCCGACACTCCCTTCCTCTACAAGGACATTATGGTATTACGTTTCCCCCACACTATAGAGGTTGTTGACACGCCGAGGCATTCTGGGGCTTGAACGTATAGTCTGCAAAGAACAGCTGGGGACACCCGAGACAGTCAGGAAGCTCCACTGAATCCGGCAGATCGAGGTATGATGTCGTGCATCTGGCAACAAAAGCTCCACGTCATTTTGGGATCCGATGACTTTAACAGAAGGGGATTTCTAAGGATTCGGCCATTTGTTTTTGTTCAGTTACAAAACATTTCTGAAAGGTGATGGCTTCATCGCAAATTGGAAGAAGTCAGCAATTTGTTTTGCTTTTTTTTTCCTGTTTATATTGTTGTTAAGCTGTAACCCTTTAACTAAAGTTACATCTGTTGTTGCAATGCGAAACCAATCCCAACTCCATGGAATGAAGGAAAGCGGATACCGTGCCACATTTCTCGCTAGCACTTGGAGGACACAGCTTCTGATGGTCCAGCCTGTTTGTCAGTGGTGTCTTGTGTCATGGAGCGCCATTGAGCTCTGAGTTTGAGATTCTGAGCTAGAAATGATGTCGCATTCGAGTTAAACAGCGTTCCAATTTGGTTGTATCAGGACGATGGAAAGAAACAAAAAGAACCTGTGTTCGCAGTACTCTCGATACTACCTACTCTTGACAGTGCCCCTATTTACATAAAAAAAATGTAGGTGCTTCAGAATCAGGTCATCCTTGAAATAAAAATGCCTGTTAAAGCTGCATTCACACCAAATTCAACGTTGTAATTCAATGTTCGTCAACAGACTGCAGACTTGTCTGATTCAATTCATGCTGGCTCAAGGTTTTAGTCCTTGCAGTTTGCATCAGATACATGTCTCCGCAATCTGATTTTAATGAAACACAGCAAACTATGGTATAATGTTGACGCCCTCGTATAGTAGAAACCCCAAATAGATGACCCTGCCAACCCTCTTGTTGCAGAATCCAATCTTTGGGGTTGGTTTTTTTTCTCATGAATGAAAAGAAACCTGTCAAATAGTCCCTCAAGAAACCAAAAAAGCAACAAAGTAAAGGCTTCTTCAAGTTTTAATATGAGGTGGTGTGTGCATTTCATTCTAGCTAAACAGAGTAGAAAAGCATAAAGTGGCCACTCTCCACAAGGAAGCCACTGATGCCGCAACTGATCTGCGGAAAATAAGACTTGACTGATGGATGTCAGAGCTGCATGGTAGTCCTTATAATGGTCAGAGGCTGTTGTGCAATAGGTTGGGCAATCCGGCATGCGTGCATACGGTGACAGCACAATGCGGGTAAGATAAATTCACTACTATCCACAGAGATTGCCTGGAATATACTTATTATGTATCAAAAAAAGAAGTAAGGTCAAAAACCATGACGCACATGCATTGACTGGTGTAGCAAACATGCCCGAAGGTGGCTAATACACACACACACACACACACACACACACACACACACACACACGTGCGCGCATATGAGCAAAGTCCTCTCTTTCTCATTCTTTCTCTCGCTATGTCTGTACGTTCCCGATCCTTATGGGAGGCACATTCCTTTTCATCCGTCAGCGTGGATGGAAACTGACATGTTCAAAACATACAACAATGGCCTTCCCAGCACTGTGGAGGCTCTATGTTTTGTATGCTTGA
This sequence comes from Nelusetta ayraudi, assembly GCF_046127955.1. Taxonomy (NCBI): domain Eukaryota; kingdom Metazoa; phylum Chordata; class Actinopteri; order Tetraodontiformes; family Monacanthidae; genus Nelusetta; species Nelusetta ayraudi. The sequence continues at coordinate 1,064,446 of NW_027466230.1, forward strand.
AGCACTGCATTATCTCCTAAGTGTCTAGCAGCCCCACTATAGTAAATAATGGATGCCCCCCTTCCTGCTGAAAAACCTCTCTTTCACTTCAGGGACCAGTCATGGTTTACCTGTATAAATGCCCCTCCTGTGTCTTTGGAGGAATGGATAGCGCTAAAGGATGTGGGTCAGGCGATTTCATTAGTGCAGCATTTCTCCATGTGTCTCCTTCAATCAGGCGTTTGACAGAGGCAATGTCACTCAAAGTGTCTTACAGACGCCTTCATACGGAAGTCTCTCGGAGAGAGGGAGGGGGGCTGGGATGCGGCGACCGCTGATCCATTGCGGGCCGTTGGTAAAATATAGCCCATATATAACAAGGGGGGCTGAAAACGGTAAATGCTTGAGAGGAGTCACCTTTGAGATCAGCTGCATATCCTTGAGGCTTTTAGCCGCGGCGCCTCCAAACATGGTGCCATTTGTTTCTAGGTCATCATCCGCTGTACGCGAGAGCCCGTCCAACCTGAGGAGAGAAAGGAAGAAGAAGAGAAAAGACGGAGCAGACGTTATGATCAGCGCTGTCAATGTAAATTGCACATAGGCGCAGGATTAGCGCTCATACAGCTGCACATGCGTCGGGCTATATTGGATTATGATCCTGCCTTTTGATTTACCGGCTATAACTTCATGACCTAGTTGTTTAGCGCAGCATAGCAAAAAAAATAGAAGAACACTACGCTGAATTGGGCCGGACTGCCGTGTGCCACTAAACATCTGTGGCCCCCCCGCCCCCCGACCGCCACCACCGCCGCCCCTCCATTCGTTCCGAGGTTACATCGAAAGAGTTTCAGCGATTGTGAATTATTTACTCGATTCACCATTCGGGCCTTTAACCCCACAGCAAATGCACAAGACAGTCGGGGTTAAAAATACACTCCCACAGGATGCTGGTTCCACTCCGAGCACATGTGTGTGTCAGCAGGTGCGCATGTGTGCGTATGGGGCAGGGACACGGGTTTGAAAAATAAAACGCCGCATAGTCCCCGACATATACAGCACCAATCACTCTCCCTCTCTTTTTTCTCTCGCTCCTACTCCCAAAACACACGCACGCACACTGGCGCCCGCACTGAGGAACTCATTAGCGCGTCATTATGTGGGTGCTTTCCGAGCGAGAATCTAGGCCGTCCCAGATGGGATTATTATAACACATCTTGATCTGCGCTGGGGCTACAAATATGACTTCCTTTGAAATGTCCACGAGCGTGAGAGTGTACAAACGTGCACACGCTGCGTGTGTGCGTTGTGCCAGACTGAGACGGCGTTGACCCCGCGCTCCATGACCCCACAGTCGATGCAAGGAAGGAACTACAAAATGCATAGTGCAGGCGTGTGAGACAGTTGGGTGGTGAATCATTAGCGAGTGGGCGTTTTCCTCGACAGCAGCCTCAAACTGCGGAAATGGGTTTTGTATGCATTCAAAGAGCATGTGTGTGGTGGTGGTGGTGGGGGGGGGGGGGGGGGGGGGCAGTCGAAGGCTGAAAGAAAGGTGTCTGTGATAAATGCCCGTCCAGCCCATCTGATCGAGGCTGAAGTTGCTTCCCTGTCGGACTGAGTGAATATTAATGTCACCAAGTAGCCTCTAATGGATCTGCACATCCAACACACACGCACACACACACAGACACAGGGCCACGTTACCGTGGTATGTCCCTGGCACGCAGCAGTGTTGTCATGGATACTTCAAGACACATCCGCCATCCCATAAGCAGGGATGGGGGTGTGTGGAGGGGGTGCTGAGCGCTTCAGAGGGGCTGGCGCCGTCCCTCCTTCCATCCTCAGTTAAACCCTCAACCCCCTTTCTCCACCCGCCCAACCCCCCCGCCCCACCAACCAGGAGACGAAAACAAAAAAAAACAGAATCCCCTTATTCTCCTCGCTCAGCCACCTAAAAACCTCCCTGCATGTCAACTGTGGCGGCCCTGGAGCCAACAGCAGCTATCTTGTCCCACCGCTCGGGCCCTCATTTCACTTTTTGAACATGAACGCGTTGTAATGAAGCAGGAACCCTGATGAAACATTAATGGCTGATGGGGAAAAAAGAGCGCTTGCCAGTTTAGATGGGATCTCAGAAAAGCCAAAATAGATTCTGAATTGTGCCCGTGCGTGCGCGCGTGCACTACGGCTAGGCTCGCAGTTTATCCATAAAACTGATCCTTTTCATTAGCTATTATCAATAATTTAACATTGCACTTGCTTTAATGGCTCCATGTGAGCAAACGTCAAGTCTGTGTACTTTCAGGCAACCTGCAACCCATGTGCACTCATAACTCACCAATGGCCCTTACACAGAGCGACTGGGGTCAATGAAGACTTGTAAAGGTGCACTTAACAATCGATGCACCGAAAGCTTTGAAAAGGAAAATGGCCATCAATGCGGAGTGACAAAACATTTTGGTCACTTCCATTGGCTGGAGTGTCTGGATTTGAGGTAGAAATCATTTCAATTCACTCCACTGTAGCCTGTTTTCCTGTATACCAAGTTAAATTTGAAAAAAAAAAAATAGGAGGGGGGGGGGGCACATCAAATGCAGCTCCCTGAGCCGAGCTGATGAAAGGGTTAATCTTTTATGACGCGTCCCCTCCCGTCCCTGCTCTCCTCTGCCCTCCCTTTCATATTCTCCAGCATGGCGGCGCTCGCTGCCTGCACATATGCTGCAAAATAGACGCCTCTCTGATTGGAAGGCTAATTTGAAGTGTCAATTATTCTTATGCAAATGAAGGTACAGTTTTTTTTTTTTCTCCCCTCGAGTCTAAATGGGTTTCGGGGGGCACAGATGGGTGCGCGGATGTGCGTGCATGCGTGCGTGTGTAGATGAAACTCTGAAAAAAACAAAAAAAAAAACATACAGCCCCTCCCACCCCCACACCCCCCACCCCCACCCCACCCCACCCAACTCCTCTTCCTTCATCTACACCTCTTAGGGAAGGGAGCAGACGTACAAAGACAGCTGGCATAATGGGGTGAGGGTATTTGCATGCACATTGTCCACGCCGAACGCCAAACAGATCATAAATTGAAAGCACAATGCCGAAAACAGTAACAAAGGCAACGCGGTGCAAGTCGGCGCCCGAAAGCGTCTCACAATGCGGCGACATTGGTTCTGCGTTGCCACGTAAATAATAAAAATAAAAAAAAATAATAAAAAAATCAAGATGGCGGGTACACGGGAGCCTGGCGTGGGGCCGGGATGTGTCGTGGGAAGCATTGTGGCAGAACAAAACCGTTTACGACGGCTTTTGTCGACGGAACGTTTTCCAGCGGCGGCAGCGTCGTTTTGCTATTGCTGCTGCTGCGGCGGCGGCGGCGGCGGCGGAGGTGCGTGTGGCAAATGTAATCCCTGTCTGCTTGTTGGTGGGGGGAAGTGGAACAAGAAGATCCTGTTTAAAGGAAAGGGGGCGGGGTGGGGGTAAATTGAGTGCGCCTTACAGAGCATATACTGTCCCTGCTTACATAAAGAATGCCAGCGACTGCACGCTCCTCTTTATGGCGATTAAAAGCTCCGGACTCGGGCCTCAGTCCGGACCAGAGCTTTAGCCCGACAAAGACGGGCAATGAAAGTGAGGATGAAAAAGGAGAATGGTTTGAAAAAAAGAAAAGAAAAAAACTAAGCAAAACAGACAGAGTACTCTACAAATAGCCTCTGTTGTCTGACTCTCTCAGCTGATGTGCCGGGTTAAGTTAGAAAAAAAAGAGAGAAAGAAAGACTTTCCAGGCCCCGATACAGGATCAAACAACCTCGCTGTAGAGTCCTGTTACCACCATAACAATAGCCTACATTCACTCTCGGCCCCAGCACACCAGCTTTTACCTCAAAGGGTGCGCAAGGGAGGGAGAGTAAGCCCGGGTTTGGAGGGGTGGGTGCGCGGCGGGCACGGAGGCTAGCGTAGCGATATCTTAGACGATAATGGCGTTGAGCAGATTAGATGGTATCAGACTAGGATGTTTGTTTTCATCTGCCGGCTTCTGCAGGCTTGGCTGAGATGTGCGGCCGGCCCCCGCAGGCACTCCGAGTCTGAAGGAAACTTTTCAGATATCGCAGGAGAAAGTTAAGTGCCTTCGGAAGATGCTCGCACACCCGGCGATAACGGCAACAGTCGAGGAGAGCAGCCGAGGACAGAGGTGTTACTGAGAGCTTTTTGGGTGGGGGGGGGAGTCACACATTGTCAACGTCAGTCATTGTCTGATTGATCGTCGTGAAGCTTTGATGGATTTTTAATTGACTTCTGAGCGAGTGAATCGGCTTTTTAATGCCTCACTTCATTAGCTGGGGATTTTAAACTCAGATGTATTGATGGACTCCTAAAGATATCGTATATAGCCGGCTTCAACAGCCCTTCCTGGAAGCCCCCCCCCCCCCCCAACACCGCCCCCGTCCTCGGCAGCCAATCTTATTAATCGCAGGCCCACAACAGACAGCTCCCTATCTGCTAACCTCCAAAGACCCTTCTTCCTTCTCATGCAATGAGAGGAGAGGCCCCGGCAATTTGTATTTGTTTTGCACTGGTTCAGTAGTTCCGCAGGAATTAGTATGCAGTCAGGGATGGGAGAGCTTGTCAAGACCTGGGGGGGGGATCTCCACCCACCCACTGGGTGGATCTACATTCATGAACAAGGTTGACAAGGAGGCTGACTAGTGTAAAGACAAGGAGCAAATAAAATGGCGAAGAGCCCCATGAATATTCTTTATTTTGTCCACACAAGTCCACCTTCGCAGACAGGCCCACCCTTCCCACTCTGTCTGTCCGTCTGTCTGTCTGTCTGTCTGTCTGTCTGTCTGTCTTGCATATCTGTTCGTCCGTCAAGTTGCTGAGCCTGGCTTCTTCTTTCTCACCCACCCTAATAAAAAAACAAACAAAACAAAAAAACCCCAACTATGTGTCATGCACGTCAAAATGCAAGGCTAGCCCAGTTGAGAGTGTTTCTGCTGGACCATAGAGTGAATAAACATCCATGTCAGGAGAAAGCGATCTGGGGCCCTTCTCTCAGTGAGCCCGAGCTCTCCTGGGAAACACACAGCTCATACAATGGATAGAAGAGGCCTTTTGTTGAGTCTCTGGGAGCTGCAGGGCTAGCTCTGGATCAAACAGGGGGTGCGCGAGTGTACATTTCTGCGTTTTACACACACACACACACACACACACACACACACACACACTCACACGCGGGCGCGCGCCCGCACGCACACACGCTCACTCACGGGCAAGCCGCGCTGACACGCCAGACTGGAGCGCACACACCTTCGCCCACACACGTACACAGCGCCAGAGACTTTTCCTCATCTCCCTAAACTCACTGTGACTAAGTAAACTTCTTCACCCTTTTGCAGGAGTTGCAGAGGGCAGGGAGATGAATTTGAAATAGCCAGCGGGAGCAAAGCGAGGAGACAAAAGGGGGAGAATGGTGACGCAAATCAGTTGCCGGACTGATTTAGTCGGGTTTAATGTCTGTGTAAAGGCCGGCTCGTTTTTGCACCGTGTACAAATCACAGTTCAAAGCCCAGTGGCTGGCGTCCCTCCCGGGGTCCACGCCGGGGAGATGCTCCATGGAAGTCTCTCATACTTAGCGGTGTCCTGGGTGGGCGGGCGTGCGGCAACTCTTATTTATTGTTGCACAGTCCTGGGCCGGAGAAATTCTAAAAATAGGGCTTCTAATACAAACAGAAGTGATGAGGGGGTATTGAAGGGGTTGTGGTGGGGTTGGGGGGGTAATATCTCAAGAGGAAAACTAGCATGACACGACTGCGATCGTCCTGAGTCAGATCTGCATCAAACCTGGGGGAAGGAGGTGCAGCAGCTCGGCGAGCGCATTAGTGAAATGCAACACAATCAGCTGGCTATGTCACCATTGTCTAAGGGGGGCGTTTATCACGGCTGAATAGAGTGAACAAATGTGGTGCCGGTTCCGGAATACGAAACCGCTACAGTGCATCTTTTTTTTTTCCCCTCCCAGAATGCATTTCAATAAATTTCCATCCCAGCGCCGGTGCCTTGCTCCTGGCCCGTCTGCCCCGTGGTGGTGGTGGTGCCGCTGCCTGGATGTGAGGAAATTCTCCTGGCCGAGACCAACTCACACCGTCTGACCCTCTTCCTCCCCCAGACTGCACTTTCTCCAGGACTCACATCTCACAGTTTCCCACAACCCCCCCCCCCCACACACACCGTGCCCTTCTTTCTCCTTACCTTCCCACTGCCCCCCCTCAACAGCCCTACCCCTCCCGATCTCCGCCGTGCATTCAACCCCAATTTTGGGCACAATGAAGTTGTTCTGGCTGACAGTTTGACCGGTAGAATGAGAGTTGTTCCAGCCCGCTGTGTGGCCCCGCAGTGGGCCCATTCTCCCCCTCGCCGGCTCAGTTACCTAGAGCCCTGTCGGAGGGACACGGACGCCGTCGGTCCCCACGCTCCCACCCTGACCCCCGACAATTAACCTCCAACCACAGCTCGGGCGTACCTGCACCTCCCTCTCTGGCGCACGCACACGGACTCAAAAACAAAAGAGCCGATGGGCTGTCTGACACCTCGTACTTTATTTTTTCGGTATTTCAATTTTGTCAAGACTGGGAAAGATTGAGGAAGCTGAAGTCCGTCAAAGTAGCATGCGGCGCCCCCTCCGCGTAGCATCTGTTGGGGTGCAGCCGCCCAGGTTGGCCTGATTTACTCAGTTACTCCATGTCTTGTAGGACGTGTCAGAAAGGATTCTGTATTGGGGTCAGCTGGAAAGACAAAGCCTCCAGCCCTCTCTCCTCTGTCGCTTCCGCTAAGCGTCAACTGGCCTCCCATCTCCTCCTTCCTACCCCCCTCACCCCTCTGTCAGCCCCTTCACTCCCTCTGCTTCCTTTGCAGTCTTCCCTTTGTTCTAAAAAAGACAAGACTATTTTTAAAGTCATCTTAAATGTAATAATACAAAAATAAAGATGTATTGTATAAATAGTTGTGTTTGCATCCCTCCCGGCCACATTAACACACACACACACACACACACACACACACACGCACACACACAGAGGCCCAGACATGAGAAAGTGGCTGAGAGAGGCTGTGATGGGGTGGTGGTGGTGCTCGGAGGGGGGAGGGGGGGGGGACCATATGTCCAGGCGTTGTATATCAGTGGGCTCGCCCTCAGCGCTCTGCCGGACCACCATAACTTAGTTTGTCTTGAGCACAAAGTTTGGCCCAAGCTTGGCTGGGTTCATTAGGAGGCTATTCTCTGGACCCAATGAAGCTCAACAGACCTCCAACAAAGGAGCTAATCACACCCGCTGCTGCCCTCGCTTCCTCCCTCACCTCCACTCCCCAGCTAAGAAAAGCCCGACAGCCACTATTTCCACACACAGTCAGCCTCAGCTTGTTTACTGAATAGAAAGCTGACGATGAGTCGGTACTAAACGTTGGTGGCGCTCGACAGATAGTCCAGGAGCGTAACATCCACAGCAGGCAGCAGAGCGCAGAGAATGACGACGCACGGCGGTAGCAGCGTTGGAAGAAAAAAAAAAAATTGTGTGTTGGGATTTTTTGGGGGGGAAACAAAAATGGATAATTGTGTCTCCATTAAAGCTCAACACCTGCCACTGTTTTTGTGCAAGAGGATCCATGAAGTGTCATGTTTTCACCTGAGAGGCACTTCGCTGTCTCGGATCCAAGCGTTAGGAAGATGTGCTGTGTGGAAGATACCGAGTTGTGTTGTGCTGTGTATGTGTGCGCGCGTGTGTGTGTGTGTGTGTGTGTGTGTGTGTGTGTGTGTGTGTGTGTGTGTGTGTGTACGCGCACACGCCTGTGTGGGTTTGTGTGCGCGCGTATACATCTGGGTGCATGTGTGAGCAAAAGGATGCAGTGCGCTGACAATGGAGAGCCTGAGGCTGCTGAATACTTGAAATGACCTTGAACCTCAGCATTCTCCATTCCCATGGCTGCAGGGACGGTGTGCATGTTTGTATGTTTGTGTTGCGCCGATATTTGAGAAGCAAAAACGAGGCTTTGCTCCTTTGGAGCCAAAAAAAAAAAGAAGAGGCTTATTGTTAGTTAGTCAAAACACTCCCAGAAATCACTGATGACCGGTTCTGATTCTGTTACCCCTTCAATGCGTTCTATATAAAATAGGTCATTTCAAACCGCTTGTAGTGGCAAATACATTTTGTGATGTTATCACATTATCGTGTCAAAGTCGGCTCTGCACTTTCACATGCGTGGCCTGCTACCTTCAGGCTCCCAGTGTGTGTGTGTGTGTGTGTGTGTGTGTGTGTGTGTGTGTGTGTGTGTGTGTGTGTGTGTGTTTGCTCACCCTGCATCCAGCAGAGCCAGAGCCGAGCTGCACACTATGTCCCCGACTGAGTGTGCAGGCTACGGGCGAGCACGGACAAGGCTGACGAGGACGCGTCTCCATATCACCGCGCCAGCTCAGGGAGACCCCCGCAACACCCCCGATACGCACACCTGCCGGCAGACACGCATTTGTGTACACGCTGATGAGAAGGACGAGGACGGCTGAGGGAGGCCCAGCGTGGGCTGGTAAAGGCCATATCACCGGGCCGTGCTCGGACACAAATGTCAGCAGCATGACCACCCGTACGCGGAGCACCCGACGGCGCCGGAGCACAGGATGATCAAGAAGAGACGGATGAAGAGGTGAAGAACGGACACGACGGCTGAATGACGATGACGGAGCGGGGAGTTTAACCTTCTATTCTGACGTGATTTGAATGTACATATACGTAACACATGACTCTGACAAGCGCCGCTTGTAAGCATCCAGACTCGTAAAAGCAGCGGATAAATGCGTAATGAGAATTTTGCTAATTAAACCCCAAAAAATAATGAAATAAATCCTTTAAGGCGTTGACATACACATGAGATGGCGGCTCACCGGGCTGCATGGCTGAAACGTATGCAACGCTTGCGTGCACGCCTCCGCCTTCTGCCCCGCGTTCCTCTCCCCCATCCATTAGATGTTGAGCATTTCAACTTTCAAAGCGCAGGGAGAACACAATGCCCTCTGCTGCCGAAGAACGCTGAATACATTACAGGCATTTTGAACCGCCGCTTTAATATTCCGGCAGATGCAAACAAACAAGAATGCAATAGGGTATAAACCAGGATTCGCGGGAAAATGCATCGCTTGTTTCTTCCCTTTTAAAGGTCAAAAACGCAGCCTCGCACTTTTCTGAAGTAGTTTTGAAGACCAGCGAAAAAAAAAAAAAAAAAAAAACCCCGGTTGCACGTGCGGCCAGTTAAAGGAGGTAAAGTCCGCCGCGGCCGACTTCGCAGCAGGTGACAACGGGAAGTGTGTACATTGTGATGCGCGCGGCATTCAAGCATACATAAGTGCATTAGCGGAAGGCTCTTGTGTACGCGTTCCGTCTTTAAGAGCCGTGGTCTTGCATTTCATGTACAGTTTCATCATCACCCGTGCGCGGCTGCACACAATAACAACAGTGACAGCGTGTGGCATGAATGCAGGGAGATCTCTGACGGCCGGGTTGTAATTACAATCGTCGGAATTCCACACAGAATCGCAAGGTTACACAAACACGAGCAGACGGACAGGACATACGTATCCAAGCTTGCCTTCCAAAGTGGAAAATACGTCAGAGAACTACGTTACACGAGTTGGAGCGAGAGGACGTTGAATTCAACGCGGCGTTGACATCTCGGCAGATGGTGAATATTTTAGTGGGGCGGAGGAATGGAGGCGGACAAGTCGACCTGTTGGCTTGAATTCTCAACCAAGGGTAAGTGCGCGCACTCCAGAATAAATGGATGCGCCCGCTGAAATGGCCAATCCAATCTTCAGTCGGGGGGGGGGGTTTGTGCGAGGGTACGAGCTTGTTATCCAGTTTAGCTGATTGCGTCTCTCCAACCGTTCAAAACGCGCCACTTTGGCCTCTGTTCGACAACATTAAAACGAGGCCGGCGTCCTCCTGAAGTGTGTCTTGATGCATCAGAACCACGAACGGGTTTCCATAAAGGAATCCTGATTAGAGCGCAAACACTGTGCAAACGCGACAGAGTCAATGGCTCGACAAACTCGGACCCCCCCCCCCACCCTCCAATCCCTGTTTCCCCTTCAGCCTCGACTTCAAAAGAAATGCCGGAATCTGGATGGTTTCCTCTTTCATTTTTTTTTCCTCCAAGTCTAACCTGGGCCTGGGAATGGGAGAAAAGTTAAGGGATGCGCTTTACTCATCACTGACGCTGAGACAGTGGTGATTTGTGGCCGTGTTAAAGCGCAACTGCTGCCTGCCTCTTCCGCAAAATATATTGCCGCCATTATGCGGGTGCCACAAATAAAAAAAAAAAAAAAAAGAGGGAAGAAAACATAGGAGACGACGCGTCGAAGGAATTTTACCGGCGAATTGCTGATGGGACCTGAGTGACAATCCGGTAAGCAATTGTCATTGTCATTCACGGAGACGTCGGCATGTCTGGATCCCATTTTTGTGTCGCCGAGCTTTAGTCGGCGTCGCACTCTGTCAGCAGACACTTTCCCAAAAGTACTTCCGCGGAGGGTCCAATCAGCGTCGCCGCTCTCATTGGCCGGCCAGACTGGGATTAAAAATCAGGTAAGTTGGTCCCCATTTTGGATAATGTAAATGCTACGCATTGAAATGCGGGCTCCACACCGAGCCGCGACCTCGGCGGCGGCGGCGGCCGCTTAATATTTCAAATAATGTGGAGCAAATGCGGCAGGAAATGCAAATTTTGTCACGGCAGCCTTTCACATCCGGGAGCTGAATCAAGGCTTTTGTGTCTGCTGTGCATTTAGGGGGTGGGAAAAAAAAAAAAAAACTGCTTGGCGAGAGGGTTCCTCGGCCTCGCTTGTTTGGACTTTTGAATGAGCCCACGGTGCCCGGGCGGGGAGCCACGGCGCTGCCAGCGGCGCGGCTCTCCCGCTAATTGATTGCCCGGGCGAACAAGAGCGCAGCTCGCTCCATTGTGATCGCCCGTTGGCCCTCGTTCATTAAGCCAGGAAGCGGCGCCATCTCCTCTTTTTGTTTCGCTCTGGCACCTCTTCTCCCCCCCCGTTCCCCGTTCTCCCCCTCCCTCCCTCCCTCCCTCCTCTAAATCCTGCCGTTTCCCCCTCTTTCTCTTTCACTCTCTCTTTCGGGAACGGGGAGAAGTGATGCAAAGGTGCCATGACAGGCAAAAGCATCCCTCCGCCATCCGAGGATGGGGAGGAAAAAAAAAAAAACCCGGACAGGAACAAAGAACGTATGCGAGGGGATGGTGGCCGGCGGAGGACGACGGAAGATGAGGAGCCAGCGGACGGAGGAGAAAGAAGAAGGGAAGAGAGAAGAGAGAGATCAGAAGGAGGGAGTCCCGCCATCCCCCTCAAACCTGTCTTCTGCCAGGGTTCCATACTAGCTCCACACACACACACATACACACACACACACACACACACACACACACACACACACACACACACACACACACACACGCCCCTATTGTTTTTACCCCCACCCTTTTTTTTTCCTCTACCCCTCTTTTCAACTATCTCCCTTCCCCGCTCCTGCTCCTCAGCCCGTCTCTGCGCCGCCTCTTAATAAGAGCTGGCGGGACAATAGTGCCATTGTTGCTCCTTGTTTTGGGGAACCCTGGACTGAAACAAACGCTGTTTACCCGAGCAGCGGCGCAGCCCGGGCCCTTTGCTTCATTACAGCCGCGGCCAAGTCTGATTAAGTCTGTTCGGCAAGTGTCCACAATAAGCCGCTGACCCTTCGCCGCTACGACTCGCCCTGCTTCCCGTCCATCTCTTGCCTCAACTTTTTGTTTTCCACCCCTCGCCATTCACGGCTAACAGAACGCTGCCGGGGCTTGCGGTCTTTGTTTTTGCTCACCGACAAATTATCCGCCGTTAGCAACAAGGGGGTTACTGAAATAAACGCGGTGGGAACGGATCGAGAAGAGCTGGCAAAACCACGAGAGGAAACCAGGAAGACCTTCATCGCCGAGACGAAGGTTACGTGAGAAGCGAGCAGGTTGGAACGGCGAGCAGGTGCGAAGCTGCTAGCTGACTGAGACACAAGAGGAAACTCTCTTTTCCATAATGGCCTCAGATCATTTAGAAAAAAAAAATATCCGAGATGTGTTTATCAACCTCATGATTGTTGTGGACACACACACACACGCACACGCACACACACACACGCACACACACACACACACACACACACACACACACACACACAGACGAGTGGATGGAAAGCTGTAGCACTCAACCACCTCCCTCAGCTCTGGGTGCTACCCGCTCGGTGAGGGTGGGGGTGGTGGGGGAGGGGGGGATCTGCATCATGAATATGCGTAATTAGGTGAGACTGGTGTAATTTTTCTGGGTTATGGGATGTGACATCTGTGGCGCGTGAGCATACATCAGCGTAAGCGCGACTGACAAATGCATGATCCCATTTTTTTATTATTTTTTTTCATCCCCGACCCACAACAAGGCATTTTATACTTTGCGGTGGAAAAAAACACACAGTTTGGATTCGCACACTTTTAGCGACTGCTCTCGAAAATGGGGGGAAATCGCTCAGAATGACACGCGTGCACAGTCATGCACAGGTAGACACGTTTACAGTTTTTCTGAAGGGAGGGGGGAGGGGCGGGGGGGAATCTGTGCATCTGAACCCATATGATAGCGTCATTATTTTTCTGAAACTGCGAAGAAAACAGAGATTTACTGCACACGGCCAAATAAGGCGACGTTTGAAAACTCAACTTTCCTCGAGTGATGAAAAAAAAAAACACACAAACAAAAAAAATGAAATAAAACACGCTTAATACATAAAGAAATGCAAGCTGCGCGCATCGGTGCGCATTTTGTATGAAACAGTTCTGGGCCTTTGATGGCAAAGGGACACAAAGACCGTCATTGCCAAGCAACGAGGTTAGTAGGAGCCTCGCACGCCTGCCTCTTTTAGCATAATTCGCATCAGGCGGCACGAGTAACAGCAACAGCGCTGTTTACATCCTGGAAATGCAGCACAGCTGACGAGGGAATCAGCGCGTATAGAGCTCTCGTCATGGGTCCGTCCACACACACACCTCAAAAGGTTTTTTTTTTTTTCTACCTTGGACTTGTATTAATTATCGAGCATCCGTTGCAATAAGGGGCTTCTTTTTATTCTATTTGCATTTTCCTTTGGTCTCCCATTTCCGCAAAACCTCCAAAAAATAACAACGCACTTGCATGTAAGGACAGGCGAATGGGAATGGGGGCGGTGACAAAAGCGCCTATTAATAATGGGATCATATTCTGCACACACACACACACACACGCACACGCACACACACACACGCGTATGCATGCGCAGTACGAGCACACCTCCTCAGCTCTTCATAGAGAGCCAATTTATAGATACTGTGGTGAACCTCCGTCACCACCTCTCGCCTCTCTCTTTGCTGCACTGTGGCCCTTTCCCTTTCCCTTTCCCCATTCACACACACACACACACACACACACACACACACACACACACTATCACACATATCGAAGGGGAGGACACATCCCTCATAGCACCGAGGAAATTAACTTGACATTTGATGCAGACAGAAAATATATCTATATATATATAAATATATCTATATATTTTTTTTGTAGTGGGGGAAAAGAGGAGGAGGAGGAGGAGGAGGAGGGGGAAAAAAAACAAAGTGTACCAAAGCCGAGATAGCGTAAACCCATGCCTTGTTCACCCGTCCCCACCCCAACCCCCTTAAGCCCAGGGATGCATTGGGAAGGGATTTCAGCGATCTGCAATGCAGACGCCACTGGGTGCCCGCGGTAGGGAGAGAAAGGGGGGGGGGGGAGAAAAGGAAAAAAAAAAAAAAAAAGATGAGCTTCATCTTTCGCCTGTCCCTCTCCGTGTACGCTGTCTGCCGCTCTTTGTCTCCATCTTTCATAATGCCAGCGCTCCATTTTCATATTCACTTCCCCTCCCTTTGAGCTGGCGTCTTTCTATTTGGAAGCGAAGTTGGGGTGGGGTGGCGGCGGCGGCGTCGGCGGTGGCGGTGGTGGAGGAGGTGGGGGGGTAAAAAAAAAAAAAAAAGGAAACAACATAAAAGAGTATTGGAGGATGGCTTGATGGTGCGTGCCTTCAAAAATGAGGCACGCCCTTTAAGCCACTCCCCATGAATACACAAATTCAGGGGGATTTTTTAAAATCGTCGTTGCCATGCCATCGCTTTCCATCCAGCGCGCCAGCGGCTCGGAGCTCGCAGCGGGAACCCTTCCCTCCGTTATTCCGCCCCTACGGATGGCAGCGAATATGGAACCTCGTTTGATTAAACGGCAAAAAGTGGACTCCTTGCAAATTTTTTTTCGTCAAGGTTGGAGCGCACCAACAATTTCTTTGGAAATGAAAAAAAATAAAATATATATATATATATTTTTTTTTTTGTCTGCGCTCAATAACATTAACAACAGCGTCAGAAGTTCACCTTGAACCCTCGAGCAGGCCACAATTAATACGCGGCTACGCTACACTTTACACCCACGGATGCACAGACACACAGCGAGACCACCGGCCAGCCCGTGTCTGCCTCTCGATCCCCCTGCATTAGACATGCAGGAATGTTAACATCATTATGCACAATTGTGAATGTCTGTCTGTGCCCTGCCCCCTCCCATAACATATTGTGTCTGTGGGATTTGCTGTGCGCGCACGAGCCAGCGCGCATCTGAAGGCGAGCAGCAATATTTAAATGTGTTTTTTTTTTATATATATATATATATATTTATTTTTTTTGCATCCATGCAAGTTGAGACACATTACGTGTTGTTGTGCGGCTGCTGGAGTCGCTGAGTGCGATGCTGTCAAAGAAACTCCTCTCACACACACACACACACACACACACACACACACACACACACTCACACTTATATATCAGCATTTTGAGAGAACCTATGGCTGTGAAATTACCTCCTGCTTATTCATCTGTATTTTTTAAATAATTAAATATTGCAGCATAATTAATGTGGAATACAACAGATAAAGCACAGGGATGCCACGCAGCACACACTAACCCCCCCCCCCCCCCCCCCCAAAAAAAAAAGAAACGGTAAATGAAAACTTATATAAATCAAATGCATCTCTCCGCATTCTCATTTGCAGTTTAATCCTCACAGTATTTTACTGTTTTAAATGTGCATCGATTTAATTAAAAAAAAAAAAAAAAAAAGCGAACACGGGCATCATTTTCTATTCCTGGAGAAAAGATGGAGTCTGACCTATTTCGTCGGTGACAAATCTCCACGACGCCAGCCCCGGTTAGCGAGTGCACTTGAGAAAAGGCGACGTGTTTGATCAGGCTGAAGTTTGCGCGGGCAGCCCGGTCGACGCGAGGTAGCACTGAGGGGAGGAAGCCGCTAATGAAGCGCGCTCTGCATTTCTGCATTTCTGTCAGGCCGCTCTTCTGCGGCCGCCGCACTGCAACATCCAGCGCGGCGGCCGCAGCCATTTTTAGCGCATTTGCATTTGCCGTGTGTTCCTCGTTTGTTTGTTGTTTTTTTTTTGTTTGTTTTGTTTTTTGCAGCGGTGCCTCTTGAATGAACAGAGCGTTCTGTTGCACCCGGAAGGAATGAGAGAGAAAAAAAAAAAAAAAAAAAAAAAGCAGGGAGGGACAATGAGAGGCCACCAGGCAGCGTGAGTAAACACACCCAATCAGTATTTACATAGCGGGGAATTCTCGAGGAGAAAAAGAGGCTTCTGGTTTTTGCGGCGCGGAGGGATTCGGAATCACGTTCAAAATAAATATATTGCAGGATATCTCACAGACCTTAAAGGGGAGATTGTCCGGCGAGTGTTGTATACAAAGCCCTTGGCATCCCTCTGCTTACACAAACTCCCCCTCTGCCACCTCGCCCGCTCCTTGCTGCCAGCGATTTGCATTCATTTGCATGATTTGGCGATGTGCATATCCTTTGTTCCGACTGTATGATGATGCAAAAGGAGCCTCCTCCATACGCAGCACTATTACACGAGCCGCCGAAAGCTCCTCGGATATTACGTTCGGCGGCGTGGGGTGGTGGTGGTGGTGGTGGTGGTGGGGGGGGGGGGTCGTGCATCTGCTTTAATTATAAATTGATAAGAGGAGATTTTCCGCAAATGCCAGACTCATCCTGCGCTGCGCCGATGTTAATGCAGTGCATCAGGATGGGGGGGTTCGGGGTGGGGGGTGGGGTGGGGGGGGTTTCGTGGAATTTTTTTGCACAACCATGGAAAGGACATATTGTGCTATCGCTAAGAGGCACGAGCACCTGCAATATATGGCACGGAGGGGGGAGGACTGCATTCGAGCATGAAATATGGAATTACGTGACAAATAGGGGAGGGGGAAAAAAAAGGGGGGAAAATTGGTGATGGAAAGTAAATCATCGAAAAGAGAGAAAAGAAACCTGTCACATATTTTTTTTTTTTTTTTACTATATTGTACATAAATAACATTATTCGTCCCTCAGTTGCCTCCTGCATTTATATTCATTATATTCATTTATTATGACAATGCGAGCGGGCCGGCCGTAGCCGACTGTAAGGAGTTAGCCTCGGCCCGTGCATTTAGCATGCTGTCTTTAAAATGCAAAACTCCTCTCTCAGATGTTTATGAACGGGGCTGGCTGAGGTCTCGCTGCTTCCATCCATTCTTTTGTCCAGTCGGGTTTTAACGGCGCAGACACACACAAACACACACACACACACACACACACACACACAAAAACACACACGCACGCACGCACGCACGCACGAGCACTGCTTCATCATGCGGGCACATGCGGACGTCTTCATTAATTGCCGTGGGCCATCATGAATGTAGGCGCCGCGTTATAAATACTCAAGCCTGCAGGAACCCGAGCAGCGAGCAGCTGCACTCCCAATATGCATGTCTGATGGATGATTACAAGCGCGGCATAGGAAATGAGGCCCTGCGATGTAAACAAACCGCGCCGTATATAAATATACATATATATATATCGCTCGTCTCATCTCACGCTTAACAAACGGCCGTGAGGAAAAAAACCCCGCCTCTCGCGTCCGATGTCTTGCGTCTCAAAATGTCAGTTTTTTGTTTGTTTTGTTGTATTATTGTTTTCTTAGCATAAGCGCATGACGACGGGTGCAATTACAAGGTGGCTGTTTGAACTAAGTGTGTGTAAAAGTGTGCACATGCTTCAGTATGGAGGGAAAAGTGTATTGCATAGTTCACTTTACATATGTTTACTGTCTCAAAACGAATTTTTTTGTGCAGTCGCAAAAATTTAAACCTCTACATTTTGACTAATAGAAATAAAATGGAGCTACATTCACATTTAATTTTCTAGATGGGAGAAGTCATTGTTTTTGTTTTTTTCTATAACCTGACGGTTTGCTAATGTTTGGTTGGTTAATGTGCTAAAGTTAAACTTCACCGTAGCCATCTGAATGTTTTTTATCTCTTCATTTATTTCAAACCGGTTGACTTGCCCTGCACTCCTAATGGTTTATTCCGTGCCGTTCACCGAATGCAAGCGTAATTAGGGACGAGTAGCTGCGCCTCGTGTTGAGGCCCCGCGGCTGCTGACGCACCATCTCAACACTTCAGCCACTCATTATTTTCTTTTTTTTTAGGACCTTCCAAGAAAGCAAAACAAAAAAAAAAAAAAAGACTTTTAGCACACTCTGCCTGGACAGCGCTGCAGTGACGCCCTGGCCTTTCTTTTTCTCTCGTCGGATTAACACTGTCAGCCAAAGTGGCCCCGGCTGCTAAGAGTGACGCAGAGATGCGAAAAGGGCCACTCAGATCATTTCCGGCGACAGTCGCGGACGTCAAAAGTTTTCCGCTTGTTGCGCCGAAGGAAAAATAAATAAATAAATAAGTAAAAAAGTAAATAATTAAAAAAAAAAAAGGGGGGGGGGGGGTCAGAGTTGACGTCGAGGAAGCCCTGACGGTAATCTGCCGCCGCGGCCGCTGCTTCTGCCAGCTAATTTAATAAACAGCTCCCTGTCGCGAGATGAAGGCGGCCTCATTAAAATGTTCGTCTCCCTTCAATAACGTTAAATGTCACGAGTAACGACGGCAGGAGGTCTAATTGACGACCTGCGGAAACAAAGCCGCGCATTTGTTACACAAGCGGGAAAACTGCTTGTGTGTGTGTGTGTGTGTGTGTGTGTGTGTGTGTGTGTGTGTGTCTTTGTTTGTTTAGCGGCTCTGTAACAGGGCACTTGTGTTGTTGTTGTTGTTGTTATGATGAGTAACCTTGGCAACCCCCCCCCCCTCCCCCCACCCTGGTACGGTGTGGACCACCGGGCATAGAGTGGGTCAGGGGATTTGACATTGCCCACCATCAAATCGCCAGAGCTCCTTTCAAAAGTGCCGCTGCTCTGTTTACTGCGTCCTCTGGACCGCTGCTAACATCTGCGCCTTCACCCAACACGCACGCAGGGGCCAACTTTGCTGCGGGCGAGCGCACATGCGCGGACAAAGACTCACATCAGTGGAGACGGGGCCACAGCGAGGGAGGAGGGGGGGGGGGGGGGTTTGCGGTCCATCGGAAATCGTTCAGACAAAGAATTTCTGAGCAAAACCAAATTTGTGAACGCAAAACGATTTTCTTTTTTTTTCTTCTTTTTTTTTAGAATTTCTAGAGAGAAAAAAACGAGTCGAACTGGAGTCGTTTCGGTTCATTCGCACAACTGGTTTGTTTGGTTGAAGCTTCAAATTGGAACGGTACAGATTGGAGTTTGGGGAGGGGTGTAGGGGGGTAGTAGTGTTGTAAATATGACGGGTGTGTTTCGGATGTAAACGGATGCTGAGACAAAGCGAGAAGCGCGCGAAGACAAGGCGCGTTTCGCCGCGCGAACCCAACACTCACCTCACGCCGCTCCAGCAGGAAGCAAAATTCCAGGGATCTCGTGCGGCACCGCCCGTCCCTGCGCTTGCAGCCCCGCGTGGCTCCTTCCCTCCATCACTGCAGCGAGGAACACACACACACACACAGACAAACACACACACACACAGAGTGAATATGTTTACTAAGAGGTAACCTTTATATGACGAATAATTCCTCTTGAGCAAATTGACACGTTTCGGCAAAGCAAGAAAAAAAAAAACAGTCGGCGGGGGGGCGATGAGGCGGATTCCCGGTTAGTTGGCGGAGAAAGAAACAGAGGTAGCATTTACCAACGCTAAGTTTACTGCCAGGGATTCAAATTGGCAATAACTTTGTGCAAATGTCGTCTCAACCTTTACTCTCGGCTAAAAATAGCGCCTCAAAATTGGGCCTTAAGTGGGACACGAGGAGGCGGCGCGCTGATTATCCGAAGGTCACGACGTGAAGCTGCGCGCGCGCGGGTATTTCTTCGTTGTTGCTACGATTGGTCAAAGTTTCAAAATAAAACAAAAAGAAAACACGTGGATGGATGATGTTTTAAGCCTTATTTTGTTGAAGTGGGTCCGTCTCAGCCTGAGCGGAAACGACCTACTGGTTCCATCTTAGCGCACCGTTGAACCCACGACGCTGCGGTGGAGTGGGGAGGTCAAAGGTCAAGGCTAAAGGACGAGTCAAGTCTCAGGTCGGAGGCGACTACTGCAGGTTGTTTTCCCCCTCTTCTGGGGGAGCGGCGCTCCAGCCAGTCCGATGCTATGTTTTGTTGGTGAGATTTCCTTCCTGCTTTTTTTTTTCCTTTTTCTTTTTCTCTCGCTGAACCCTGAGCGTCGACATGACGGCTGACATCCTCGCCGCGTCAAAGGCTCCCCAACGATGCCACTTAGGAGCGGCCGGACGTCGCCCACGGATGTCGTCAGAATAATAATGATATGTAATTTTGTGTGTTTTTTTTTTTTTTCCTTCTCTCCTTTGTCAGCAGTCAGCGCTGAAAACCTGCCCCTGCCGCGGCTCTGACTCTCCCATTCACCCCCCCCCCCCACCCCACCCCCCCTGCCGGGTTCCCATGTGATCGCGAGGCTCTTCTGGCACGTCAGTGTCAAACTGACAGATGCCACATTTCATTAGGGCGCCATATCAAGGCTCGCCCCCCCTTCTCATACACGCACATGCACTACTGTACGTGTCAAAAAAAAATCCCACACAACACATCCACACGAGGTTCTCGCCGTTGGACGCTCAATTCCATTTGCTCGTTTGCTTGTTTGCTTGTTTGCTTGTTTGCGGTTCACAATTAAAGGAGCGAGTCGTGCAGCAGGCATCCGCCTCAACGCGGACGTCGACGTTGGGGGGGGAACAACTTGAAAATGGGAGAAGAAGAAGGAGGAGGAGGGGAAAGAAGAGAAGTGTGATGACTTCATGCAGGCCTCTGCTCCCCGCTGCCGTGTTCTACACTGTCCTCACTGTGTCACGCATGACCATCTAGCGCGTGTGTGTGTGTGTGTGTGTGTGTGTGTGGTGTACAGCATGTGTTTCTCGCCCTACGGCAGAATTTAGGGTAACTGTACAACACCGAAACCACCGCCCCCCCCCATTTCCCCCCCACTCTGCGGCTTGTGCGGCTTGTCTTTCTCATCCCATCTCGCTGCCGCTGCCGTGTGTGTGTGTGTTTGTGTGTGTGTGTGGTGGGGGTGAGGTGCCAAGAATCAACCCCCCCCTCCCTACACACCCCCATTGCCTTCCGTGGGGCGGCAGCATGGACGCTAAATTGTCTCTCTCACACACACACACACACACACACACACACACACACACACACGGCTCCGCGATGTTAGACCAAAAATAAAGAGGGAAAACACCCAAAGGTCCAGGAGTGATGGTTCATCTTGCGGTGGGCAGATGACACCAGCTGCACTCGTTTACGCAAGAATTCCTTTTTTCTTTGTTTTTTTGTGTGTGTAATAGGACACATTACGCGTATCTTTAATTTCCAGCGCCGCTCCGAGGACCCTGTGGCGCCGCCGTACGCGACAAAACCTGGAACAAAAGCCCCTCTTCCCTCGCCAGGAGGCGTGTCCACCCTGTGCGCCGCCACGCTCAGCCTTTCATCACCAGAAAGTCCAGGTCCTCTGCGTCGTCGCCCCCTCGATCCTCTCCGCTCTGAACACCCCCCCCCCCCCACTCCCACCCTCCCCCCTCAACACCCCCCACTCCCTCCCAGCCCCGACGTGGCCCGTCTCATTTCCTCCCCGGCAACCGTCCATTAGCCGACGCCAAAGCTCAAACGCGCCGCCCGCCGCTTAATTATTCTCATTTCTGTGGCAGCACGTCATCGCAGGAAGCAGGAGGGCGGAGGAGGCCGACAGCTGATGCCGGCGTGTACACTTTGGCGGAGGGACGACAGTCTCTGTCACACACACACACACACACACACACGCCTTTTCGAATTGGATGATTTTGAAATACAAGTAGAATTCATGCGCTCATTAAAAACCCTTTTACGCAAAAACTGTACCTGTCAATAACGTCAATAGCTTCATATAAAATATCAACTTCCTGTGTGTGTGTGTGTGTGTGTGTGCGCGCGCACTGGGGACAACGCCAGTTATAATTCATCTTCCTTCCATTTCCTGCACAGTCTTCCTCGCGCTACGCCTCCGGAGCACTTCAGGATGAAAAGGAATGCTAATGCCTGCGTCTGCATCTCCGCCCAGCGAGTGTGTTTGCGCGCGCGCCGACGGGGTTTTGCTCGTGCGTGCGCGTCCGCTCGCTAAGCACATTTATGATAATTAACAGACGGGAGAGGTCAGCCACAGCGTGCGAGCGAGTGCCAGAGTCACGGCTAGCAGAAGAGGAGAGGGGGGGCGGGGGGGGTTAGAAAATGATAGAGAGCAGAGGAAAGCACTGATTTGCACAAACTGTCAATGCTGTCGCCCACTTCCTCCACGTTGTATTATTGTGATTAAAAATAAATAAATAAAAAAGCCATCTCTGCAAAAGCGGAACTCAAACGGCAGCCTGCTGCAGTTACATTCAAAGATGCAAACACTGCCACTTTTTATAGGTTGTATTTTAATTCTTATCTCATTTATTACCTAATCCTGACCTTAAAATGCCCAAAAAACCCCAAATGATTTCAGTGCCTATTTCTGGTCTGTAGAGAAACACCAAATTGCATGCTAGCTGAAACATTTGTGCCCTTCCGTGACCTTTCGGCAAAATGGGGTCCGTTAAAAGTCGAAACCCTGGAAACTGTTTCCCGCCTTGAAAATATTTCTAAATTAAAAATTCTGAAAAACAAAAGGGGGAAAAAAAACAACAACCCATAAACTAATTAGTTTCTTTATCCGGCTCTCGCATTAGCGGCGGCACGCGGTCGACGGGCGCCGCCGACAAAACGGCGGCTATCGCGCCATCGCCGGCGGTAATCGAGGTAATTAATACACGCGGTGGAAGCTCTCGGCGTCGAGCGCCGTAATTGAGTCATCGGCCGGCGGAGCTTTTGTCTACCTGGCGCCGCGCGCAGCCGCACAAAGGAGCTCTTTTTTTTTTTTTGCATGCGTTAATGTGCATGCGTGCGCGTGTCTATGCCAGCGGACATTTTAGGTCTACCCTCCTCGCGCTCCCGCTACTGCCAAACGCCTTAAGATGGTGGCACCTTGAGGCAGAGCGAGACACTCGTGGAGGAAGCAGACCTCCTCCTCCTCCTCCTCCTCCTCCTCCTCCCTCTTCCACCTCAGGTCCTTGCAACAACACAGCAGAACCCCCCCCCCACCACCACCACCACCACCACCACCACCACCCCACCCCCCCACCCTTCGCCCCCACCCCGCTAATAAATATTTAATTCGGCCCTCTCTAATAAGGATATTAGGCGAGTACACCCCAGCCCTGCCGTATATGCATGAGTCCTCTCTCATCAAATTTACATAAAAGGGCCAGATGCTAATGCGAGAGCGTAGCAACTACCGCTCGCTATTCTATATGCACTGCTACTGGCGCCGCGGTCCAAGAGCCCATATAATTTAATTGCCGAACAGCATATATTTTTCAAACGGGTCCCCCCATATTTAAATTTCAGCCGGGCCTCGGCGCCGCACTCCCTACAAAAGACGGCGGGAGCCGAGGACGCATTTTCTAATGCGGCGGCCGCCCTCCTTGGCTATCTATATTTATGCTTATTTAATGTTTATGAAGCTCCTCCTCCTCCTCCTCCTCTTTCTCCCTCCCCTCGTTGGACACGTTTGCGCATAATTTGACAACAGGAAAGGGGAAACAAAAAGGTAGGGCCGCGTCGCACCGAGCCCGAGCTCGTTCACGTGCTTTATTTTTCTGATATATCATTTTAACAAGCGAATCCGAATGAGAGCGAGGACGCCGCATTACGCCGACAGCGTCAGCGGTTTGCTAATAAGGGAATTGAAGGGGAGCGTGGCGGCGCAAAAAAAACCAAACGGCGTCGGTAATTAAGAGACCTTGATTCGGGCGAATCCTGGACGCCGCAAAATCCTCTGTTTATCAAAAACAAAGCAGGCAACAAACAGTCGTAGGGGGGCGACAGCATATGGCGTGTTCGGACCGCGCGGGCCTCGCTGTTTGTAATTAATAGAGGATGAATAATGCAGTGACACGAAATACATTATTTACACCCTTTCATCTTTCGAGGTAGATCCAAAGCGCATTTCAGACGCAATTATAGTAATTTATTTATGGTGCGTCGTATTTGCATAATCAAAAGGCAGCGGAGCAGAGATATCCCTGCGAGACAGGCTGCAGCCAGCTTTAGACAAGTGGGGCAAAAAATAGCTCTCGTGCACGCCGCCTCATTGTGCGCCGAGGCCGCGGCCGCCGCGTTGATATCTAATCATGTAGTTACACGGCTGCGAGGGCATCGCGCCGGTGCGTCGCCGTGTCCCTGGCGCCACAGGCACCGCGTGACGTTCTCACGCTGCCGCCGCCGCCGCCGCCGCCGCGGCCGCCGACGTCGGCCGAATTGCAGTTTGGCAAAAAAAAACGAAAAAACGTTAAATCGTGCGAGTCAAAGCATCGATGGGAAACGCTCACGCAAAACGCACCGGATGACGCTGGACAGCAGAACACCGAAGGTTTGTCTCTTAAACGCAAAAATACCAAAATGACAATCGCACTTTAAAGGCCAGTAGAATTCGTCATGGTCAACAAATGAAAGATTGTTCAAAGCTGTGAATTAACTGGCCTGCTCTCATTTAAAGGAATTGCTTTTTTAGCAAAACACAAAATTCCAACAACGGGTCGACATCAAAACACTGGAGAGGAAACAGCTGGGGGGGGGGGTCGACACTGATGGAGCATTTTCATTAATAAGGCCATTTAGGGCTGTAGTTTCAAGTGTAACACACAATCGAGTGCTGGCACTGTTTCATCTTTTTATGTTGCGTAAAACTTAGCATCTTAGAATTAAAGGGCAACAGCACCAGATCACGTGTCACAAACAAATTGCGCCGCCTTGCTTTGAAGTTATGATTCCCTTCAAGGAGAAGGCTCGGATCAGACATCGGTGCTGAAAACACAATTCACTCATACAATCCGCTTCTTTTTTTTTCTTTTTTCTTTTTCTGGCTGTGTGTTGTCTGTCTGACCGTGCATATCCATGCATTTAACTGGAGGGGAGGGCCCTACAGCGTGGCAGAGCACAGCATGCCCGCTGGTCCCCACAAGACGCTCAAGTGGCCATGCATGATGTCATTAAAAAGGGCCCAACCATGACATTCCTCAGTGGATTAATGGCAAAGTTAAGGCTGGATGGCCGGCCTGTTATGAGAGGAGCTCCATCAGATCCCCCAACACCGTTAATGAAGCCAGCGATAGCTCTGGGAAGCTTCCCCCCCCCACCACACACACACACACACACACACACACACACACACACACACACACACACACACACACACACACACCCCTAGCGGGTGTCACTTTGGACAAGTCTACAAGGATACAGTGGAATGTGAAAATCTGTTTTCTATTAAAAAAAAAGACATAGGAAAAGCACAGCTCCTGAAGTCAGCATCCAACCGGCTGCTGTGTCGCACAGTGTGACCTGAATTAGCAACGATAGCCGGAGCTTAGCAGGTGGACGTGGCCACCTGACGGGAAGCGTGTTTGAATGCCGGAGCGCCGACCCTGACCTGTAGGGAGCAGGTAGTGGCTGCTATGCTAGCTCCTTGCAAACACACACACACACAGACACACACACGCACGCACACAGAAAGCGGGAGGCTGTCCTGCGCTGGCAGGGGCCGATGCTGCCATGCGCACGGTGATCTCACCTACCGTTGCCGTGGCGACACCAACCAGAGGGAAAAGCCTTGTTGTGTGTGCGCATGCGTGTGTGTGTGTGTGTGTGTGTGTGTGTGTGTGTGCGCTTGTGATTGTGACAGGAGCTCGAGATGGAGGAAGAAAAAGAAGAGGAGGAGGAGGAGGAGGAGGAGGAGGAAGAGGAGGGCCTGCAGGAATTCACATTGTGCCGGGCTTGTTTAAGGTTTATGCCTCATTCGCTTACTGGCCTTTATCGGGGTGGTGGTGGTGGTGGAGGAGGGCGGGGGGCGGGGGGGGGGACACTGGAGCGGCCCTTTCAATTATCAAGGCAATAAATTCGGCGTGACCGCGTCATTAAAAATAGCGGAGCCCCGGCTGCTTTAACAGGAAATTGCTCCTCTCCGTGCGAAGGGGGCGGGAGAGGAGGATGCGCGTGGGTTCATTTGCATCGCGAGACAAAGACGACGTGACGGGAAGACGCGTCTGCGCGTTTCTGCTGCGCATATGCCGACAAACGTCGCAAACTGCCGTCGTCTTGCTGCCCCCCCCACTCCCACCCCCACCCCTCACCCCCCACCAGCCCTCCGAAAAACAAACTCGCCTACTACCAGCTGGCATTGTTGAATTCTATTAGTGATGAAGAGCTAACTCAGACTATAGGGGTCATCTGCTCATCAATGGCTGGCGGTGGCCCGGGCTCGCTCCGCAGCCATGAATGCACTGAATTCATTACCCCTGGTGCACAGATGGTGTCTGGCTGCCTGTCTCAAGTTCAAGTTCATGTCCAGGAGACACTAACAGACACGCACACACACACACACACACACACAAACACATGCACATATATGCAGAAATAGAGGGAGAGCGAGACAGAGGGAGAGAGAGAGAGAGAGAGAGAGAGAGAGAGAGAGAGAGAGAGAGAGAGAGAGAGAGAGAGCAGGTCCAGGCCAGCCAGCCAACCAGCCAACCAGACAGACAGACAGACAGACAGACGTTGTTGACTAGGATGGAGCTATTGTTCCCCTTCATCAACATGATGCAGCGGCCTCGCTCTCGCCGCATCCCAGCTAATCGCGGCGCAGGCGCACGAGGGGGGAAACGTCCCGCAAGTGGAGCAAAATAAATAAATAAATAAATAAATAAAACCCACGGCGACCCTGCACGGGCAAATGCATACGGAGACAGCGGGACAAAAATAGCTCCGGCCGTTTCTGCTCACTTAGCCTGGATAATGCCGCAGATGTGAAAAGAAGTTCTCTGCATGAAAAAGATGCCACACACACACACACACACACACGCAGAGTCGGCAACGGGAGACAAATCTGGGACAAGGCCCCAATGAGCGGCGACAAAATCCAGCCTCGCATTAACAAGCGGCACCCGCGTTTATGACGACTTTTGGTCGTATCCTTTGTCTGGCGCCCAAATTACCCAGCGGCCCTCGGCGCGTGTCACAAAAAGCTGCCGCCACACCTGCCGAACGCACCGCAACACGGAGGCGGGGGGGGGGGGGGGGGGGGGGAGCGCACAAAAAAAACAACAACACCACACGCAGGGGCACGCTCGCATAAAATATGCTGATTGCCCCCATTCAATGAATATGAAAACACCTTCCTTCCCTCCTTCCCTCCTTCCCTCCTTCCCTCCCTCCTTCCCTCCTTCCCTCCTTCCTTCCCTCCTTCCTTGCGGTCGGTCGCCATGGTTTTTGTTACTCAACGCGTCACGTGATGACAGCGAGCTGCGCTGGAAGGAGGAGGGCGCAGGCGAGCACGTAGCACCCCCCCCCCCACCCACCCACCCGACCCCACGTTAGGACGCCGCCGCTGCCCGTTCCCACCGCGGCACCGTCGAAAACCGCACGGCAAATGGAACGAGGGGCCGAGGCCTTTTTTTTTTTTTTTTTTCCGCCGACGCTTCTCGGAGGAACAACGTCAAAGTGAAAAGCACCACCACGCCATAATTCAGTCCCATTTTGTTTGGGCGCCCTGGGAAGGAGGGACGGGAGACGCACCTTCCACACCCGGCGGGTAGATTTGGAATTAGGCGGCGGACGAGGGGGGGGGATGGGGGGGGGGGGGAGCGCGCTTCATTATTTTTAAGGGCTCGGCCGGGGAAGCTGTGCTTGTCAGCGTTGGTGAGAGGCACTAATGTGAAACAAATTGCCGAGATTTACGCCATCTCCCGAGACGGGCAGTGAGAGAGCGGGCGAGTCCCCCCCCCCCCCCTTCCAGCGCAGGCCGGCCGCGGTACGGACGGAGCGCCGAGAGGAGCCCGGCAAAAGAGCCGCCGACGATATCCCCGCGTATTGAGGAATAAGTTGTGTTTCGGGGGTTAATGGTCCTTTTTTTTTTTCCTGATATACTGCAGAACCGACGCTGGTATTATAAATGGATGATTGAATTCAGCACTATAGTTTATCACGTGTCCGTAATGTGCAATAAAGTTTATCGCCGTCATGATTTAAGCCCTTTAACCTTTACCAATACTCTCCATCCAATAAATATGGGCCTAAATATGAGTGTAATTCATTGCCCGAGTGAAGTGAGAGACCGGATGAATGAATGGCATTACAGTCCCCCCCCCACACACACACACACCCTCCCTCACCCCCAATCCCCCCGCGCTCTGGTTTGGGATTTCTAAAAGGACACAGTGTTTTCTTTCATACAGCTGCAAGACAAATTTAAACTATTTAACTGGGGGGGGGGGGACAATAAGGCCGGTTTTACTCAGCGCCGCACGTCCCAAAAAAAAAACTGGGCTCTCAAATGTTCTTCTTGCATTGTGCGCAGCGGTTCCTCGACAAGGGTCGGAAACAAGAGAGAGGTTGTTGGGGGTTTTTTTTTTTTGTCATTCCTGGGGAGGGAGGTGTTAAATTCAGCCTGAGTTAAAGCAACACGCTGAAGCAATCCTCTGCTGTGAAGCCCAAATCGGAGCGCTGCACACTCCTGCGCACGCGCAGGGTGCCGCGACCTGATTAGACGTCATGGCGCCTCCACGTTGAGCAAACACATTTTTAGGAAGACAACGCTGCACCAGTCAGGCTCCCATTGGTGGTTTGCACAGGAATCAATTGAGGAACAGCCTCAATGAAAGCCATGAATAAAACGTGACCTAAATATTGTCGAAAAATATTTTAATTGCAATTTGGATGGGGGGGGGCGGGGGGGGGGAGAGAAAAGTGTTGATTTGCAAAATTCAAAGCACCAGCTCGACAACATCTCAGTGTTTTCCTCTGACATGAAAGCCAGCTGCGCAACCTGCGCAGAACTTTCTTGCGTCGGCCCTCGACGGCAAATCCCTGCGTCCGCGGTCAAGTTGAGCTCTCTCTCTCTCTCTCTCTCTCTCTCTCTCTCAATGCACCTATATGTCACCTATTGAAACGGGCCAGACCTCTTTGTGCCACATTATCTGCGCTGTCGCTAATTCTCAGGAGAAGGCAGCCACTTGAGCAGGGGTTGGGTGGGTGTGTGGTGGTGGGGGTGGGAGGGGAGGGGGGGGGGCGAGATTACACAGCAGCAGCAGCAGAAGCAGTAGCAGCAGCACACCCCCCCCCCCCTCCCCATTTCAAATCCATAAAGCCGCATAGTTTTAAGATAATGAGCCAAAGTCCTCATTATCAGTACAATTGGCCAGGCATTACGCATTCAGGACCGTTACTATACTCCAAGTTTTTTGGGGAGCGCCGCGTCAGCTGGGGCTGGGAAACGTCGCCTCTTTCTTTGGGGATGCAGATGAGTCTGGTGCACTTGACGTCTTTTCATGACCCCTGTCGGCCCCCAACCCCCTTCCCTCGTCTCTCTCTCTCTCTCTCCCTCCCTCTCCCACTCACACACACACACACACACACTCGCAAGCCCCTCCAGGCCCTCACGGCGCTGTCTGTCATATTGGGCCGGGGCATGGCATTGCCACTTGCCCCACCGAGCGTGGGAATGGGATCGTCCAGTCGTTCACATCTCCTGCACTGCGGTTAACGGAATCAATTAAGCAGGCCCGAGCCCCCCCCAACCCCCCCCCCCCCCCCCCAACCCCCTTTTCAACACACACACACACACGCACACCTCCCCAATCCCCTCACACCCTCCCGCTTCTGTCACCTCCCTCCTTTCCTCAGCCCCGCTCCCCCTTTTCTCTCTCCTTCCCTCTCACTCATTTTTTTTTGTCACTTCACTATATGTCCTAATTATTAGTGTTTGGGATGCCAGCACCGTTTCCTGGCCGGACTCGCTCATGCTGAAATTAAACAAAAAAATTTAGATTTTTCTTCTTTTTTTTTTTTTTTACATAAAAAAAATAGAGTTTCACACGTGGATCTCCACAGAGCCTAATTGTCACTTTTTTCCTATTTATATAAACCCAATCTGTGTTCTTCCTTTAAAAATATTTAATTCGAATTAAATAAAGTGCAAAAATAATACCTCACGTTAGAGGATCAAATAGGCTATAAATATTAACATGCAATATGTGGCCTGGGTAGGGGGGGGGCGTATGTGTGTGTGTGTGTGTGTGTGTGTGCGAGAGAGAGAGAGAGAGAGAGAGAGAGAGAGAGAGAGAGAGAGCGACGGGAGGAAAGAGCGCTCTGGAGCGCGTTAAATGTTTAAATGAGCGCGAGCGAGCAGCCTCGCAGTGGCAGCGCATATCTATCGCCTTAATGGCGCGATCACTCGGGGAAAAAAAACTTTTGAAACAATTAAAAACAAGCGAGCGAACAGGCAACGAGAGCAAAGCAAGAGATATAAAATCCACACACACAGGGGAAAAAAAATTAAAAATAAAAATCATGAAGATATCAAAAGAGTGATAAATGAATCTTTGGTCCGGTGGTGGTGGGAGGAGGAGGGGGGGGAGGCAAGTGGGAGTGGGAGTGGGAGTGGGAGGGGGAGGGGGGCAAATTAAGCAGCGTGTCACGAGTCCTCCTCAAAGTCCTCGACGAGTCTGGAAGTAGTTTTTACTTTCGGTTATCTAGCTTTATGACGAGCAGAACACTCATACAGCTAGATAACCAAAGATAACAACTCACTTCCCACATCTCCGGCAATAATCCACACGTACATCTCCTCTTCTCGTCCCCAAGTTTCCATCCGTCAGAACTCCCGACACGTCAGTCGTCCTTCTCTCAGGGCGCAGCGTGAATTATATTCCTTATAATATTCCTCCTTTTTCTGCGGTTTAGGGCCATAATATTACACAGCCCCACGTTTTACACAGCCGGTGGAAAAAAGGTGACAATTCTTCAGGGGTGGGGGATACGAGGGGGGAAAAAAAGATATATTATCCCAATGTTAATGTCGTACTCACTTGACATTAACCAATATTACAGAGTTGAAGTATAAGCCTTGAAATTCGCGGGTAAGGTGCAGTCATCCTTGCACGAGGGCCCTAATTTGCAATGCAAATGGCTCCAATCCCCGACAAAAGGCTCTTTCGCCTCTATTAAGTCGTTGTGGCAGCAGCAATAGATATCCTGCGAGGCCGGCGGAGAAGAAACACGGCGGAGGAGCGGGCTGGAAATCCCGTTTTCTGGTGGAAAGTGCAATAACGGCGCGTGGAATTACGACGCACATGTTTCGGATTATAAAGACAGGCTCGCTTTTTTTTTTTTTTTTTGCTTTTTTTGCTTTTTTTGGTCGGAGAGTGTCAAGCTGTCCTTTTTTTTCACATCCAGCGTGCGTTTAGGAAGGGGGGCGAGAGGTAAAAAGAGAGGGAGGGAGAGAGGGGTAAAGGCGAAGACTCGCAGCCCCTCAAAGTGTCCGTTTGTGCAGGTTGCACGGTCGCTCGGTCGGAACAGACTGGCTGGAGGAATCAGGGCCATCCCCAAAACGATAGGGGGTGGGGGGAGGGGGGGGTGAAGGGGGTGTCGGTCAAAATATGGACCAACCCCGGTGAGGTCAAAGGCCTCGGACAACGGCGATGATGTCATATAAAAAAAAAAAAATTAAAAAAAAATCTCGCAAATTGCAGCGTCCTGTCCGTGCACGATCGCCATCCGTGACGCGCGCTAGGAGAAGTCCGCCTCGCACCGCCTCGCATCGCATCGCACCGCACCGCACCGCACAGCACCGCACCGAGCAGCCTCCTCCTCCCGCGGCAGGCAGCGCTGCTCGCGGACGGCGGGCTGTGTTTCCCCGCACGGAATGGATGCAAGCGACTCCACTGCTTTTTTTCGCCCCTCTTTTTCTTTTTTCTTTAACGAGTCGGACATGCGATCGCACGATACCCGCGTGGAAGCGAGAAATAAAAACGGGACAGACTGGAATGGAGTGGAGAGACCATCCTCGGAACGCCAGCGCCTTCTGTCTGTCCAGTGCGGACTCTAGTATTTTTTTTTATTCTTTTTTCTCCCCCCCCCCTCCCGCAATAACAGCGCCACTCGCAGCGCAGCGCTCTCCCTCTCCTCCACCAAGCTTTCATTTCGCCTCCTGTCTATTTCCCGTCGACTTTCTAACTGCACCCGGTGCGCTTTTGCGTGATTTTATTTTTTATAAATTATCATTGTCGCATTTCCGGAGGGTATGGAAGCAGCATCGCTCCATTTTTTTTTTTTTTTTTTTTTTAAGAAAAATAAAGAGAATAAAAACATGCGCTCCGTGTGTCAACCCGCTCACTTCCCCCACCACACAGACGTGTGAGTGGTTCACCGACAGCTCGAGCCCAAATGGGTCCGTGTGTAGGGTTCTTCTGAACCCGAGCCAACAATAACAGGCAAAGCGCAGCATGTGATGAATCATGCGCAGGAGCTGCTGCTCCGCTGCAGCTTTGCCCGAGTCCGCTTCCCCCATGTGCGCAACTTTGCCTCCGCTCGGCCATCTCAGCACGCCGAAATCTGTTTTGATTTATTTTTTTAATTTTTTTTAAATGTCATATGTTAAATTGTGTGATCACGTGCTACCCTCTCCCCCTCCCCTCCCATGTTTTGCTTTGTTTCAGGTGTCCCGTGCACCTGCTGCAACGTGGCTGCCAAGTTTACTCCGGCTCCTCCGGGTGGGAGGGGCCAAAGCGAGAGGCGCTAATGAGCAAAATGTGAAGTCACGAGGCCTGCGCATTTTAATGAGCGGTTACTCGCGTTTGGACTGGACTCGGGCCCTCCGAAAGCTTCTGCGTTAGAATGTGTGTGCTTCACTCATCCCTCTGTGTGTTCCACCTGCTCTGTGACGCAAAGCTAGCGGTCGGCACCCAAGTGCCACTTATCCTTTACGCAAAACAGAGAAATAAAAAATAAAAAAAATACAATCAGTTTCACGCAAAGATTACACGAATTAAACAATATATAATAAATAAATAAAATAAAATAAAAACGTCCACAAGCACAATGTTCTCCTGATGGGATTCTGGTGAGCAGTGAACTTTGGAGGCCACGCTGCAATCAGCACCATCAGCACTAAAAGGCAAAACCTCATTAGCGTAGAGGAGGCTTCAGGACAGGCCTCCCACGCACAGGCCACGCGCTAATCACAGCAGCACCCTTTAAAAACTTTCAACCTGCTGATCCTCTTCATAATGAAACAAGATTATGCCAGGGTTAATGATGACAATGCTGAGAAGTTCAACACAAATTACAAAAAATAAAGATTAAAAAGGGGTGTATTTGTATGAATTGTTGGAGCCATGCGAGGGCTCCCTGCGTAATAACACGTAGACAAACAACACAATGAAAGCTTTGTCTTCCAGGCACTGCGTGACGATGTTTGTGACGTTTTCTCTCGGTGAAAAGTGAACTTTTTAATATTGTGTCTCATCACAAAATCACAAAGCGACTCTTGGAGGAGAATGGGACGAACGCATTACTATTTTTTTGTTTCAGTGCGTTTGTGTGAACGTATATTTTTCATATTTTGGAATTCATTTGAATCATCCCTCAACGTCACGAAATGACAAATTCACATTTTTAAAACTCCCTTGAAATCATACGGACTGTCTTGTCTTCCCTGATGTTAAAACGCACATTTTATTGGGCAGGAAACGATCGCCTGTGGCAACACAATTTTTACACAGTGAAAGTGGAACATGATTCACAACTGCGACGCTCCCAAAAAATGTTTTCCGAAGACTGTGGCACACAGTACTGAACGACTAGAAACATAAAGAGAGTAGCTCATTTTAATGCATTAACTGTCTTTAACAGCGACTCATTAAGATGGTCAGCGCGCCTGACGCCAAAAGTGTGCGCAAGAGACACTCACTTTTGGCAGGCTTCGCATTTTGCGTCTAATACACCAAATAACACCATACGTCTCATCTGCTTTCTTTCTTTCTTTCTTTCTTTTTTTTAACCCACGGGACGGACACGAGAATAAACGCCTTTTTTGGGCGTCACGTTTAACTTTTTACGCGCGACGAAACGCTTTTTACGCACTGGGATCAAAAAGGAGCACCAAAGTTGCACTTACTTCTCGAGGGTTGAGCCAAATCACTGCAGCAGATCACGGAACGTCCCAAGCAGATGTTCTAGCCGCCTTTGACTGAGCTCCGCTTGCCCCGTGCCGTGGCATATACGCTCCCCTCAAATATCCCGGCCGTCATGCTTGGTTGGGGGGGGGGTGGGAGGGCGGTGGTGGCATCACTTGTGAAGAAAAAAAAATGCCGCTAACACTCAGCAAGCAGCCCGCATTTGGCGTGCGTCAAGCCGCTCTGCGTGGAAAGCACAAGCGTATCCCAGGCACACTGTAGACGGAGGAGAGGGAAGCGGGAGGAGGGAGGGAGGGATGGAGGGAGGGATGTGGGGCGAGAGGGGTGGGTGAGAGGAGGGAGAGAGACAACTTTCCCATAACATCTACAAGCGCCAAATAGAAAAAGTGCGTGCACAGTTGTGCTCTCAGGAGGAAGTTTTTTCTCTCTCTCTCTCTCTCTCTCTCTCTCTCTCTCTCTCTCTCTCTCTCTCTCTCATTTTCTCCCCTCCTCTCTCCATTGGTGGTGGGGTGGGTTGAGGAAGAGGGGGGTGTGAGGGGGTGAGGACGAAGGGGAGTGTTGCCACTGCTGCTGCTGCTGCCGATGATGATGATGATGATGAGAAGGTAGTGGTGGTGGCGGGAGGGGATGCAAAGTCCATCCTTCTGTGCGAGTAGAGGACGTGCTCTGAAATTCAAACAAGTTCTTTTGTTGCACGCACGAACTGAGGCAGCATTGTTCGGGGTTTTTTGCCCTCTTCTTTTTTTTATGGAGGGGGGGCGGGGGGGGGGGGGGGGGGGCTCCTCTCCTCCCTCTCCATCCTCCCGTCC
Source organism: Nelusetta ayraudi (assembly GCF_046127955.1). Taxonomy (NCBI): domain Eukaryota; kingdom Metazoa; phylum Chordata; class Actinopteri; order Tetraodontiformes; family Monacanthidae; genus Nelusetta; species Nelusetta ayraudi. Next base: position 1,098,853 of record NW_027466230.1, read on the forward strand.
GTCCACCCACTGACCAGGTTCCGAAGTGAGCCTCTCGCAACCCTTGATGAATTTGCTGCTTGGCAAACCGGAACGCGTTTACCAGGGGGAGGGGGGGTTGACCCCCGATGCACGAGATCCATTAAAATTGAAAAAAAAAAAAAAAAAAAAAAAAAAACTCACACAACAACACACACACTTGCTATAGAGACCGAGAAGAAGCGAGCTGCTCGGGTCTGGGATGTGGCCACTGTGTTCAACACCCACAGTGAACTCCTGGATTCACCTTCACCCCCGTGTGGGGTCTAAGAAAAGGTGATCTTATGATACTGACGCACCAGGAATCGCCCTTACCTCCCAAACCAGGCGCGCAAACTCGCGAGACAGAGACAGAGGCAGGAAAAAGACTAATAGGAGAAATCGCCTGCCTTCAATATGTCTACATATACAAAAATAACAATAATAATAATAATAATAATAAAATAAAGAGATATAAAATGTGGTGACCTACATGGCAGCAGCCCACCGATAGTCTGAGTCACTAATTCTCCCGATGAGGACTTACTTTTTTTTTTTTGAGTGAATACAATATAAAGCTGTGCATTTTCCCTCATCACTTTTACAGGAGCGCTTCTCCCTATGTAGCAACACAACACCTAAAGTCAGTGTATATTTCATGCTTTTACAAGTACTGCTGTTTGTGTGTTTTTCTACCCGCCTCTCTGTGGGAGAAAGCGGCGCCTCGCGCGATTACAATCGGCACATGGCTGAGCGTAAAATAAAATAAATAAAATGAAATAAATTTAAAAAATAAACGCATCCTTTCTTGCACAACCCGCCTCCCCTTTGCCTAATTGCGATGCGCATCCGTTAGATTCAACCGGATTCACGTTTTGGTTTAGCAGCGAGGGCACGTTCAGTGACGTAGACAAGCATATCAGCGACGCGCAGCCATATTTAAATACATCAAGGCAATTAGCGCATCCAAATATGCAAATCCCGCTTACTACATAGTGCGCCCGGCCGCAGTCGGAGTAATTTCCTCGCAGCCACCTCTCGGCTGTTCGATTGCAGCTTTTTTTGAAAACCGACTCGTTCTGCTCTTGCTTGTTTCTTTTCATTTTTAAAATTGTTAATTTTTTTTTTTTTTTTTTTTTTTTCCCTCGGTGAACGGGACAGAGCAGACGTGAGGAGCGGAGGGGATCCGGGGCTCCTGCTTGGAAAGCCGCCCATGCGTAATGCGACGAGCCCGCTCTGCCATCCCCAACCCTGCGATGCCGTTGGCTCTGGCGTGCGTATCATATACATGTATATATATATATATATTTTTTTTTTAATCCACTATTGATGCATATTCAGTGTATAGATTTGCATTGCATACTTTAGCGCACGGTGTGTTTTCCTTTTACGCGCGTTTGCATTGAAAGGGTGCCGTTCATCATAGCGATGCAGTTATTAACCCAATTTTTCACACCTCGTATTCAAACCGAGTCTCAATTTGATGCTGCGGCGGTGACGCGGCGTCAAAGTGTTCGTGCGAATGTTGGCATTTTTTGTTGGGTTGCTTCAATTCTGAGCGCTGCCGCGATGACGCCTATTGAATAGTCATATATGCAGCATGCATGAACAAAGAGCTCTCCGGTGGGCAAACAATAGAACCCGAGCCAACACTGAAAAGAGGGTGGTGGAGGGGGGAGTGGGGGTTACTTCGACGTCCACGCGGCTCGTGACACGCGCACCGTGGAAACTAATAACCCCCCTCCCCTCCACCACCCCCCAAAAAGTCTCCTGCCCGGTTTGGAAGAAACCCAGTGACGCAGCGCTGACATTTTAGCCGACAATTTCGCAGCACGTCTCCGCGGGGTCCGTGAACGCGCACGGAGGTGCAAGGGGAACGAGAGCGCGCCGGCGAATGCAGCGCGTCCCCCCCTTCTTTTCCTTATTTTAGAACGTGCCATTAAAGCGTCAGCTAGACCCGCATTTTGTCGATTTTATCCTTATGTTTGTTCGAGTTCAGCCGTTTAGTTGGAGCTCCCCATCCCTGCGACCTTGTCAAAGCAAACCACTCAACTTACCTCCAATTAACGCAGTTCGGTGATGGGGGGGCGCCTGCGCTCCTCAGGCTGAGAGTCTTGGCTCAAGTAATGTAGATTTTTTTTTTTTTTTTTTTTTTTTTACATACATTCAAACTTCACAGGCAGATGCAGCAGATCCCCACAGGCGGGCATCTTCTCCTCGTCGTCGCTGAACCCTGCTCTTCAGCAGCCCGCGTCTCAGCACCGCTGCTCAGGCACCACTTTACGCACAGATATTCAAAGCCACAGGAGTGCGTTTACCCACCCATATAACTCCTCACTCTTGAAGAAAAATACAGATAAAATAGGGAGTAACCTTTACGCAACGGGATGACGGTTAAGGAAGAGAAAAAAAAAGTCCTGCATATGAAGCTAGTTTATTGAGTTGCTTCGCCACTGCCTGCTTCGGTGGTCATAATATAACGAGGGGACTGGGCTTCGTCGAAATGTTTTAAATATACAAACACGTCGTGTATTATGGAGGCTGTGTTCAGTTTCGCCTCGTTCATTTTGGAAGGTGGACGTTTGTCTTTTTTCACAGCTCAGTACGGCCTGTTCGTTTGTTCTTTACATTCTGGTCAGGTTTATTTATTCGTTCCTCCGGAAGAATCGTCGTTTATATTGGCTCAGCCCAAATGTCCAAATTTTGACGCTGTAGACACGACGTATACGTCTTACCTGTCCTGCAACGCGCCAAACAAATGTTAATTCACTGCGCCATAATGCAATCAGTGCACCTGGTCACCTGCTGGGATTACTGGCGCGTTTAAAGGAATACACCGAGGATTGTGTCTGAAAGCAAGATCGTTCCAACGTGACCGATGTGACTTTGCGCAGAACTGTATCAGAATAGTGCTGACCTTAAAACAGGTGGCAGACCGTACAGCTGATTATTTAGTTCAGATCTTTTTTAATTGACTGGACTGCACCACACATGAGCGCCTCCTCCGGGTGTGAGACAGGATGCATTGTTGTATCACAAAACGGCCAACGTGACGAGACAGAGTGTGTTCCTGTGAATCGACGCATTCAGTGCCTCCCTCCCGGATTTTCTTTTTCGCGTGTGCAATTAAATGAAGACGACGAAAAAAAGAAAGACAACCATGCACACGACCCAAATCACTTAGAGCCCACAGCGTTGCAAGAAACAAGACACATACTGTTTGAGAGTCTGAGCAAAAATATCTTAGTACCGAACGAAACACCTTTAAGTTTCCCAATGGCCTGTTTTGTAGTGCCAACAAACCCCGAAAGCCATCGTTAAAGGCAATGCGTTTATAGATGTGATTATTATTATTATTATTATTATTATTATTATTATTATTATTATTATTATTATTATTATTATTGTTTAGTTTACTTTTTTAAAGCGAGGCATGTTGATTTCAAGAAAAATAAATAACATGTGCCAAACAACAATGGAATGTTTGTAATAATTAAGAGTGTCTATGAGATTAGTTCATTAAGATGAGCACACAGGCCTCTCTCTCTCTCTCTCTCTCTCTTCTCTCTCTCTCGCTCTCTCTCTCTCTGTCTCTCTTAACGTCGTTCGACCTACATGGACAGTTTTGGCGGGGTGGGTGAGGTGGGGGAGCGGTTGGCGTCAACAGTGGAGGATCTGCTAGATGACTAAATGATGACACCTAGTGGCGGTTTTGGAGAATGTCGCTCCTGTAGCAAGCCTGCGCCCCCCCCCCCCTTCTCCCCCACAACCCCCTTTTTTATGCAAAATACCCGCGTGCACTGTAAAGGCTTTTGCGTGTTTTTTTTTTTTATTTTTTTTTTTTATGACCAAACGAGGCGATTTATGTAAAAAAAATTTAATGGCACCTGCTCCAATCAGTGGTGATTGGAGATTTCGCTCACGTGCACACATTTAGAAAATGATGCGAGATCGTTTTCTTATGGCACAAGTTTAAAGGGCTGTAATTATCCCCCCCATAAACAACAGATATTTCAGAGTTGTTTTTATTATTTTGTTAAATATATGCATTATCGCTGTGTATAATCTCTGGTTTATCGTCTTCGTTTCTTCAAATTGTTCACGCAACGCAACGCAACGCAACGCAACCTGCCTGTCGTTGCATCAGTTTGATGCTGCAGGGAATACAAACAGTTTCCTCGCGGGTCTCAGGCTCAGTCCATGATTTAAGACGCATCAATTATGTTGTCCGAGCTGCGACTTTATCAGCCGGCTTTGCTTTGCAGGCTTGACGAATCAACCCTTGGAGTTTACACCGAGGCCGCGGAAGAAGCGAGGCACACACACACAGAGAGAGAGAGAGAGAGTGAGAGAGAGAGAGAGAGAGAGAGAGAGAGAGAGAGAGAGAGAGAGAGAGAGAGAGAGAGAGAGAGAGAGAGAGAGAGAGAAATAATTAACACCAGCATATCTTCCAGTCTAGCAGCAGCAGCAGCAGCAGCAGCTCGCCAGACGCGTCGAGGACTGGACTTGATAAACAGCAGCCGAGATATTAGCCAGATAATCACACCGTAAAGTATGAAATCACAAGGCTTCAGCAGAGAAAAGACACTTCCTTGTCTGCAGTAATGCGCCAATACGTCATATAAATTATTGCGTCTCTCTCTCTCCCTCTCTCTCTCTCTCTCTCACACACACACACACACACACACACACACACACACACACACACACACACACACACACACACACACACAGGCCAAGTCATCCATCACCAGTGTGAGAATTTTTTTCAGGCGGTTAAATAAAACACTGCGCAATGATTTTTTGATTTTGTTTCGTTCGATATGACCACACCATAAATAATAATGGCGAAGGCTGCGTCTATATTTATTTTGTCTCTCTCCTTATGTATAATGAATCTCAAAATGTTTTTTTTTTTCTACATGAGTTGCTAAAAACAGCGTAAACAGAAAACCCGTAATTTCATTTGAAGAGTAAAAATCTAACGAAAATCATCGCTGTCTATTTTATTGCTACTATAATGTTTTTTTTTCACCGTTGCGTAAACGTAAATAATGCACTTAGAATAAAATGTTATTTTAACTGTATCAAAAGTTTTTTTTTTTTCTCGTCAGCCTACGGAACTGCAGTCTGCACTGAACTGTGACTTTCTCCTCAGTGTGGTGCGCCACTGAAGTTTTGATTTGACTTCGAAAACACTAAAGAGGGAAAAAAAAACCAAAACGAAGCAGAATAAGTAGAGATAGAAGAGAGAGAAGAAAAAAACAGTCGGGCGAAAAAAAAAAAGCTTGCCGTTCTGGGCCAATTTTGTGATTTAAGAGCTCGTAAATAGAATGTCAAAAATACTTAACCGTTTACTTGTTGACCTGTTCGTATAAGCTCCTCAGAAAGCAACATGTGCACGAAAAGGAAAAAAAAAATTGGAACGTTTCTAGTGGTAACACAACAGAGGTCGCAGGCCTTTTGGAAGCGAGAAGACTCGCGTGGATTTTCATTTTTGCGTTGGTGTAGTTTGACTTTTTTTTTTTTAAAGGTTTAGATTGAGAATTGAGATTTATATCAACCCCACCCCCCGCCCCCCCAGGAAAATAAATCTGTGTGGATTTTTACTTTATTTATCATTACTACTTTTAATAGGAGGAAAAGTATTCATAATATATGTGTGTAAATATATTATTTCTGTGTGTGTGTTTCCTTATATTTAAGAGAGCAGACCTCTGCAAAATGATTGTGTTTTGGCTCTGCTGAGTGTTTCCTGTGTGAATACAATCCAAGTGTATTTTGATGTATGATTAAAAAAACCAAAAAACTTTGGCTTTAAATGCCAATACGTGTCTTGAGGGTGAACAAAAAAAACAACTTTTTTTTTTCATTTATGAAAGGAAAGATGATCCCGCAGAGTGTATCTGGGAGCTTGAATTATTATTATTATTTTTTTTAAAGAGAAGTAAAAAGAAAACATGCACCAACATGTCACACACAATGAAATCACACCGAGTCACATCAGGATAACTAAGAAAGCCGGCAACTTTACTGAAATCTCTGCAAAATACAAACAGCCTTTCCCTCCAGCAAAAGGAGACTCTTTGGAAAGAACAAAACAAAAACAAAATCCCTCCTATATGTTTCCACCACGACATACAGCTGGATCAAAGTCCCTTGTGTTACAGAGATGTGGATTTAATTTAACACCTTCTAAGTCTCAAGTGGCGACAAAGGCCAGCTTATGCCGCTGAAAGCTGCTTCTTGCATTCCAGAAAACATTAGTTCCAAATCTCCTCAGTTTCTCCAGATTTACACAAGCTACATTGATACTACAAACACACTCCTAAGCATCATAACATAAGTATTTTTTTTTTCTTTTTCGCTGTTAAATACAACTTAAATAAACCACAAGCACGGAAGGGAAAATCAAATAAAAGAGAGAAGAGTCCTGTGTGAACATCAGGACCTGAAGCAATGGTGTGGCATATTACACATGGCTGTACAGTTGGATGGTTTCTCCTCTACACTGCTGTTGGGACTTCAGACATCAGCTGAGCGATACTGCACGGGACAGTTTGAGGTACCAACATTGACTCTGCAGCAATATTAAGAGAAATATAATGAGACAAAACCAACTGATCAACAGGTGATAGAATAAAGAATGACTTCAAATTCTTATTATTAATAATAATAAAGAAGAAACATTAAAAAAAAAAAAGTGTGTCTTTGGCTGTAAATGTTAATTCTTTTCAGCAAGAGATGATGATGATGATGATGGGCCTTGATTGGCTGTTTCATGACATCAGGCCCGAGTCATTCTGTTGAGTGGATTTTTTTTTTCTTCCAAAAAAGAAAAGAAAAATAGAATGATGTCATGGGATGGGGAGGGTCAAAGTATTTCAGCCGTCACTGCCGGAGGCCGATCAACGTGCTAGAGCTGCACTGGACCGACTGGAATTGAACTGGGAAACCAACTGTACATTTGAACAAATACTTTTTATTGTCTTGTTTCAATGCTTGCAAAAAACCATAAATGAATGTGAAAATAAAAGTCGAGTTTACAACACAGAAATGCCACTGGCTTTGGTTTCTCCACACTTGCGCTGCCTCAAAACAACATGGTTACATTTTTTTTTCCTCAACCTTTTTCGCATTGAATGTTTAAAAAATAAAGAAAGTAGAGAGGGAGGGAGGGATAGAGAGAGATAGAGAGAGATAGATAGAGAGAGAGAGAGAGAGAGAGAGAGAGAGAACACCATTATAGAGGCTCTGCCCCTGTTTGACTACACAGACTGTATACAGTAACAACATAGTGAACCTGCATGAAATATGCACACAGAAATATCATAACACTTAAGTGACAGCAGATACGGGAGTGGGAGGCAGAGAGATATGTGGCTAGTTTAACTGTTTCAAAAAAATGAAAAGAAACATGAAAATCAAAAACAGCTGTTCATTTCAAATCAAACCGTTGTGCTTCTTTCAGACCAGCATCATCACTTTGCACTCGTGTGTGTGTGTGTGTGTGTGTGTCACCGACGCTGTCAGTGACACGTGGTGTGTGATTGCGGACATCCTGTTCTGAAGAGAGGAACAGGAGGAGTCACAGGATGACACAGAATCAAATGTGCTCGCACTCAGGAAATTGCGAGAAATGTGATTTTAAGAAAAAAAAAAAAAAGTGGATGGACTGGGAGCAGGCTTGAGACTGTGCCCATTAAAAAAAAAAAAAAAAGAAGAAGTAGAAGAAAAAATGGGGTGAGACATCATAGCATGACGTAAATTAGATGGATTTCTTTTTCTTTTTTTTTTTTTTTTTAATAAATCCTGCTTAAGGATGAAATATGCGGCGCATTAAAATGCACCGAGTGGGAGCCATGCAGTCGCTTCTCCTCGTCAGCGTGACATCATGTGTCAACACTTATTCCTGTGTCCCCTCCCCTGTTCCGCTCTCCATGATGTTCGCCCTCCAACAGGTTGATTCCCAGCATATCAGGCCTGCCTCTCCTCCCTCAGCAACACTTCCCGGCTGGTTGTTGTTTTTTTGTTGTTGTAAGGTTTGACTAAATGCACCCCTAGACAGCACCGCTCAGGGCTCCAAATGAAAACAAATGAGAAATAAAATATCATAAAATCAAATCAAATCTGACAACATGTGCAACCGCACATAGAAACTCCACTAGGAAAACAATGGGGGGAAAAAAAAAAATCATTAGTATATATTTATATATTAGAAAGCTATACACAAGCATGTTAATTTCACAGATTTTTTTTTTTTAAAGATTCTTAATATTACCATTATTATATATAATTAGAAATACACGTTTAAAAACAAACCTCTACAAAGATAAAACAGTTCAGCAAAGCATCAGTCTGTTTTTTTTTTTCATGGCTTGGGGCTTTCGTTCAGCCCCTCCCCCTCCCCCTCCACCCCCCCCCCCCCATTCTCCCCCCACTGGGTGTGAACTATCCATCTCTTATTAGCAAAGCTATCAAAAAACACATTCTGGCTTATAGAAACTACAAAAAGCCACAAAAATGCTTTGCATTGTATTCCTTCAATATGAAAATATAAGCGAGTGTATCGTACAATTGTTTAAATTTTTTTTCTTCCTCCCCCCCTCCCCCCTCCTCTGGTTTGTCATATTAACACTGAATATGGTGGGCGATCCGGAGGTTCCTCTCTCTCTCTCTCTCTCTCTTTTTTTCCTTTTTGTCTTTTCCTTGATTCCACTGAGAGTAGCTCTGAGATCAAACGGCGGCCCTCAACCCCGGCTCCGGTTCTTTAAGCGTGGGAAGGGAGGGGGGGGGGCTGGGGTCTGGGTGGGGGGTGGGGGTTCTGAAATCATCCGAGGTTTCCGCTGCGACCGACCGACCGCCCGCCCTCTCGCCCGCCCGCCCGTCCACCTGTACAATCCGTCAAAGGTTTTGCATAATAGCTTCTCATTTTTGCGAGTAAATAAAAATCTGGCGCCGCCTGGAAACGAACGTACGACCGAAGCCACCGCCGACCCCCCCCCCCTGCCCCCTGGCCTTCCAACCCCCCACCCCCCGCCCCCCCCTCCCTCCTCCATCCACTATTTACATAAATACGTTGAACCTGCAACATGACATCATCTAATGTTAATAACACACATCTTTTGCAAAGGAGAACTGCGGAGAAGGTACATAGCAATGAAAATGATACTGTACACATGTACTGTTTTGTCTCAACTCAAGTGCTTGAAGGTGTTGCCGCTCTGGACACACTCACTCATGTTGTTGGATTTTTGATTTTTTTTTTTTTTAAGTTTTTTTTTTTAAGTTTTTGTCATTTTTTTTTGTCTTTCGTCACTGGTATATCGCTGAGGCAAAGTGTAAGTACGTTTTATGAAACTGAGTACCTGACTATTTTTTTTTTCCCGTTTATTTGTTGATATGCGTATCTGTACACGCGCACGCACACGCGTCGAGTTCTATGCATACAGGATTCTTCATCGCCTTATTTTACCCCCCCTCTGGAATCCACACGCATGACAATTTATGCATAGGGTCCTCCAACACGATTACCCCCCCCCCCCCTTCCCCTGGCATACAAACCCCCCCCCCTCCCCACCACACCCTCCTGGTTTACATAATGTCAATATGTAGAGCACGCGCACACTCGGCAAAAAAACAACAACATCGACGACGACAAATTAAGAAGAAGAAATGAAAAAAAAGGGGGCGGGGGGAGGAAGTTACACGTGATGCGCTTGAAAAGGGCGTGTCCCTTCTTTTCCTTCCGCCGTGGAGATATGTGGGGGGGCGGGGGGCAGGAAGTCACATGGTCTTGAGTGACAGGAGGAGGAGAAAGTCGACTCGGTGGGCAACTCCGGGTGCTGCTGCTGCTGCTGCTGCGGGGTTCGGTGGGGGGCTTACAGGGGGGGGGGGGGGGGGTCGAGGAGTGGGAGGCGGGGCCCGGGGGGTGGGGGTCAAAGGACGGGGCTATCATGTCGCCCAGCCCTCGGACAGGCGCACCCGCTTGATGGAGGGGCTCTCGCGCTCGTCCAGGGCGGGCCGGCCCAGTCCCAGGGGCGAGTGGAACTCGTTCCTGTGCGTGTCGTCGCGGTCGCTGCCCTCGTGGGAGCTGCTACAACTGCTCAGGCTATCGACCGGGGAGCGTCCCGAGTCCTGGCGGGACGAGGGGTTCTGCTGGGGCAGCACCCCGCCACTGTAGCCCCCGGTGTGCTGCTGGTGCGATCTCTAGGGGGAGAAACAGGTTCGGACTTGATGTGCAGGCTTTGAGCAGAGGGCAGGGAGAGATTTGAACCCTGACATAAGTGAGAGCTCGAGCAATTTCTGTAGGAAGGAAAGAACAAGCAGAGGGGTTACAGAGTGACCCAGCCGAGGGTTCCAGCTGACCCTTTCGAGTCTAGTCAATCAGACACAAGCTCACAACACACACACACACACGCAATTGTTATCTTATCCATTACACGGAGGTGCTTCATTTTGTGCGAAGCTAAAACACAGGTTGAAAACAGTGAGGGGCCCTCATGGCATCTATGAAGTTCCACTCCGACAAGTGACAACTGTCGCGTCATGCACTCCATGCAGTCACAGCCTGGCCGCACTCACCCGAGCTGGCCGCCCAGCGACGAGTGCTGCATGTTCTGCAGGTGCTGCTGCTGCCACCCGCTCATGGAGCCCAGGTGGAGGGAGCTGCCGCTGTTGAAGCCAGACAGGGAGGACAGGTCGGCGCTGTTCAGGGAGTACTCTGCAAACACACCAGGGAGACGGCCGGGTTAGAGGCGGCAGGATGGGACGCGGGTGTTGATTTTCACTGTGAGTTTTGGGTTATTTCTTGACCACAGCGCCCTCTGCTGGCAGACTGCTGTTACTGCACAGTGAACGGGAGGCCGGTCAGTCCACGTCACATATCTTGGCTACAGCTGAGAGCTGAGTGTTTTTGCCAATTTGACTGAACATCATCAATGTTATTGATCTGATTTTAGGATTTAAATCAAAATACCAATTGAAATATAATTGTTTTTATAATAATAATAATAATAATAATAATAATAATAATAATAATAATAATATTATTATTATTATTATTATTATTATTATTATTATTATGTTATTATGTTTGTGTGTGTGTTTGTGTGTGTACATACCAGTACCATAGGATGTGGAGATGGCAGATGGGTAGCCGCCCATGCCTTGTCCTGGCAGGGTCGGGGTCGCTACTGACACCACCGGCGTGGCCAACGACTGGGCGGACTGGGAGTTGTTTATTCTCTGGTTCTGTGGTGGCGGACGGAGACAGACAGACAGAGAGAGAGGGAGAGGGAGAGAGAGAGAGAGAGAGAGAGAGACTTTCAGGACGTGCAATCAAACTCCCCGACCACACAAACAAACAAGCAAACAAACAAACGGAAAAAAGTTTCTCGCTTCGCATTTTCCTCCCATTTCCCCCCCGACCCCCCTCCCCTCCCCGCAGCAGACGCCTGCGAGAAGGAACGCCGTGCCAACTTTGGGGCGGAGAGGAGGGGGTTGAGGGGGGGTTGGGGGGAAATTAATCACTTGACATGCGGCACGGCTGAACCCTGCCAACCCTATCATTTACCACCTTTTTCCAAGGGCCCGCTGTCGCTATAGTAACACCCTCGGTCGCCACAGCAACGCAGGGCGGCGGCGGCGGCGGCGGCGGCGAGTGAGAGGCACTTTAATGTGGAAGAGGGAGGCTTCGGCTGAGGAGGAGGAAGAGGAAGGAGCAGGAAGGACGGCGAGGTTTTGACGCGAAACCGGAGCGTCGGCGTGTCCGGACTCTGGGGTCTGTTTGTTTTTACTTTCCTTCGTCTCTCGTGTGACGAGAGCAGAAGGAAGCTCATGATGTGCAGGCTGGCTGGTGAGTACGGCCCGGGGTGGAAGGCGAGGGAGGGAGGAGGGGGGGCGTGGGGGGCAGCAGAGAGGCAGAGGCTGAAAAACAGGCCAGACTGCTGTGACTGCGGTTCACCACTGGATGGCACTGTGCCCTCGTGGAAAAAAAAACAAAAAACAGCGACGAGAGGCAGAGCCGTGAGCAGAGTCAGCAACAAGCATCGGGAGGGAAAGTTTCTGTGCAGCCGGGACCCACATTTCTCTCTCTCCCTCTCTCTCTCTCTCTCTCACACACACACACACACACACACACACACACACTGCTGACCCAGCTATTGTACTCTCTGAATCTCTGAAGTCCAGGCCCAATATTGAGCACAGACCAAGAGGTGTGACGCCTCCCCTGCCATCAGAGTGACTGCCGACGCTCAAATCTGAAAGATCGGAACCCTCCGATTGAGTCGCAGCCCATTCGGGGTGGATTCGTGTAGGTGGGACTTACCAGAAGCAGATCGACATCCTCGGACTGACGGCGTTAGAAGGTTGAGGGGGGCAACAGATTGAAAATTAGTCACTGCTGACGCAAACGATGCGGCTACCGGTGCGTCTGGAGATACGGGGGCGGGAGCTGATAGGAGGGGACTATCCCGGCTCACTGCCGACTAGATTCACTATCCTCAACTAAATAAAGCCTTTTGAAGAAGAGCAACTGGAGCCAAAACACAGGGAGGGAAGCGAAGAGGCAGACGTATCAGACTTTTTGGGCGGAAGGAGAAATGAGAGTGAGCAAATAATGGAAATGTCATGGACCTGCGAGTCGGCGCCAATTCAATCAGCAAACATGACCTTCTGAGCCCAGGTGTGATACGACCGGGATCCAATGAGGAGGCAGGGGGACGAGAGGAGGGGGAGGGAGAGGAGGAGGAGGAGGAGGAAGAGCACTCACGATGGACGGCATGTTGTTCTTGGCACCAGGAGGGATGAGCACGCGGAGGTCGGGCTTGCGATTGTTCATGCCGAGGTTCATGGGCGGCGGCGACTTGGTCTGCATGTTCTTGTTCATGCCGCCCGGAGAGACCAGCAGGCCGGGGGAGTTGCGGTGGTTCCCGTATCCGTTTCCTGAGGCAGCCGGAGGGAAGTGTGGTTAGAAGGAAGTACATACGTACACACATCGATAGTACATAGGCGTTGTTTTCAGGTTGGCTTTTAATCCTCAGTTGTGTTTTTTTTTTTTTTTTAATTTTTGGTCACATTTTTGGTATAAATAAAAAAACATATATTTTTGTTTTGTTTAAAACTTATTATTTTACGAATTTTGATTGGATATCATTGTAATCTTTTGTCTGTTGAATGGTGAAAACTAATGGGCATCCTTATCAAATAAATAAACAACTCTATTAATAAAAATGTATGTTTTAACGTTTCAACTGCTGTTTGTTTTATTGTAAAGCACTTTGCTTTCACCTGTCAGTTGCCGTAAAGGGACATATTAATAAAGTACACGACACTACACTGAATATTCCCATGTCTTGACTAATAATAGAAACAAGCGAGAAAAAGAAAAACAACAACAACAACAACAACAAAGTTGCCTGACAACAAACTGCGGGAATCGTTTGCCTCGAGCAGACTTGCTAATTGTTGTTTGCGAACGTGGAGCCGGCCGTCAGGGCCAGAGAGTCAAACACACATCCTGTTTGTCCTCCCGCCGTTCGCTCGCTCGGTAATGACACGACGAAGGGCGTCCGCATGCGAGGGCCTCGCCCTCCGGAGCGCGTCACTGTCAGTTCGGGGGCCAAATTACGTAAAAAACAAAAAACAC